>NC_048229.1:38324997-38372020 GCF_002007445.2 Ailuropoda melanoleuca | reverse complement strand
GATCCCAGAACGCTGGGATCATGCCCTGAGCCGAAGGCAGACGCTTAACCACTGTGCCACCCAGGCGCCCCAATTTGGGTCCTTTTTCTATTCTTTTGGAGAAGTCTTGCCAGCTGTCTGTCAATTTTATTGATTCTCTCAAAGAACCAGCTTCTAGTTCGGTTGATCTGCTGTACTGTACTCCTGGTTTCTAATTCATTGATTTCTTCTCTAATCTTGGTCAACTGCTTCCTCGTTAATGGGTTAGGCCTGTCCCTCTGTTGCTGTTCCAGCTTCTTGAGGTGAGAATATAAAAACTGCATTTTAGATTTTTCTATTCTTTTGAGTGAGGCTTGGATGGCTATGTATTTCCACCTTAGGACTGCCTTTGCAGTATCCCATAGGTTTTGGATCATTGTGTTTTCATTCTCTTTGGTCTCCAAAAATTGTTTAAATTGATTTTTGATTTCCTGGTTTATCGAATCATTCCCGAGCAGTATGGTTCTTAGTCTCCAAGTGTTTGAGTTTCTTCCTAATTCTTCCTTGTGGTTGAGTTCCACTTTCAAGGCGTTGCGGTCTGAGAATAGGCAGGGAATAATATCAGTCTTTTGGTATTGGTTGAGACCTGTTTTGTGTCCCAGAACATGGTCTATTCTTGAGAATGTTCCATGGGCATTAGACTAGAATGAGTATTCTTTGGTTCATGGGTGTAGTGTTCTATATATATCATGAGGTCCAACTCGTCGAGTATGGCATTCAAAGCCTTTGATTTTTTGCTTAGTTTTTGCCAGGGTGTTTTGTCTATTTCTGATAGTGGGGTGTTGAGGTCCCCTACTATTGATGTATTTTTATCTGTATGTCTCTTTATTCTGGTTAAGAGTTGGCTTGTGTATCTTGCTGCTCCCCTTTTGGTGGCATATATATTTATAATTGTCACATCCACTTGTTGAATACTTCCTTTAAGAATAATATAGTGCCCTTCTGTGTCTGCACTATAGGCTTTAGTTTAAAATCCAATCTGTCTGATGAGAATTGCTACCCCAGCTTTCTTTTGAGGTCCATTTTCGTGAACGATGGTACTCCATCCCCTTACTTTCAGTCTGAATGTATCTTTGGGTTCAAAATGAGTCTCTTGTAGACAGCAAATGGATGGGTCATTTCTTTTATCCAATCTGCAACCCTGTGGCGTTTTATGGGAGCATTTAAGCCATTCACATTGAGACTGAATACTGAGAGATAGGATTTTAATGTTGCCATGTTGCCAGTAACGTCTTTGTTTGTATCGGTTATGACTTTCTGTTCTGTATCACTCTTTGGGCCTTTTTACCTTTATAGTACCCCCCTTAATATCTCGTGTAGAGCTGGTTTCGTGGTTATGAAATTGGTTAATGACTGGCGATTCTGGAAGATTTATTTCTCCATCAATTCTGAATGACAGCCTTGCTGGATAAAAGATCCTTGGCTGCATGTTTTTCTCTGAAAGAGCTTATAAAATGTCCGCCGAACACGTTCTCTTATTCCAGGTCTGTGTAGACAGGTCTGACGTAATTCTGATACCTTTGCCTTGGTGCGTGAGAAATTTCTTTGCCCTGACCGCTTTCAATACTGTATCCTTGGATCTAATATTTGCGAATTGCACTATGACGTTCTCTAGCAGCTTTCCCTGGCGGTTTGCTGTGCCTTTTCTGAGAGACAGAGCAGCAGTGGCCGAATTTCAGCCTCTGCACAGAACAGAGGGATTGCAGCCCGTTCTCCACTGATGATCTGCCCACTTTAACTCTGCTACTGTTGGTGCTGCTCGACCCTGCAGCGTCCCGGGATGTGCGCCCCACACCCGGCTTCCCAGCCCTCACTTCCAGGGCCGGCGCGTTTTTGTCCTTTGTGTTTCTAACACTGCCAGCTGCAAGCCGTCAGCTGCCCCGGGCGTGCTCCTGGAGCTCCCAGTCTCAATCTGGTTCCAGTGAGCACACCGGAGGTCCGTGAGAAGTCTGGTGGCGCGCGCTCCCTGCTCACGTTCCCAGTCTGTTTTCTCGCAGTTGCCGGTCCGTGAGTCCGGCCACTCCCCGTGCAGGTGGCTACCACTTCCCAGCGTCTGAACGCGGTGGCTCCCTCCCCCTTCCGTTTATCTTCCGATATCTGTGCGCGGTTTCACGGCTCCCCGCTTCGTACCTCAATACTCAGCGCTGGAGATGTTCATTTGTAGAGATCCAGATATATCTTCCTGTGTTTCAGGCTGAATCCGTGGATGTTCAGCCTGGTCTGGTACCTATCCAACTCGACTCAGGACCAGCTGAAAAAGGGGTCCCCTACTCCTCCGCCATCTTCGCATCATTAGTTTTTGATGTATCTTTGATGTTCTTGTCCTTTAACCATTATACTAGAGTTAAGTATTTAACACACCACCATATTGCAGCATTAAAGTTTTCTAATTCATCTATATATTTACTTCTACCAATGTGTTACATACTTTTGTCTTCATGTTACTAATTAGTGTCTCATTTCAGCTTGAAGAACTTCTTTTAGCATTTCTTGGGAAGTAGTTCTCGTGGCGATGACTCCCTCAACACTTTGTTGTTCCCAGCTGTTTGTTGGGAAAGTCTTTCTCTCTTCTTCATTTCTGAAGGACAGCTTTGTTGGATAGTGTATTCTTGGTTTGCAGGGTTTTTTTTCTTCGGTACTTTGAATATATATCATCCTGCTCTCTCCTGGCCTGTAAGATTTCTGCTGAAAAATCTATTGTTAGCCTCATGGGGATTCTCTGTAATTTACAAGCTTCTTTTCTCTTGCTGCTGTTAAGATTCTTTTTGGCTTTGATTTTTGACAGTTTTATTTTAATGTGTCTTGAAGAAGATTTTTTTTAGAATTGAGTTTGTTTGACCTTTGAGCTTTTTGAACTTGGATATCAGAATCTCTCTCCAGGTTTGGAGGTTTTTAGGCATTAGTTTTTAAATAGGCTTTCTGCTCTTTTTCTCACTCTTCACATTCTGGGATTCTCATAATGTGAATATAGTTTCATTTGATGATGCACCATAATTCATATAAAATTTCTTCAGTCTTTTTCTCCTCTGACTAGATAATTTACAGTTCCTGTCTTCTTTTTTATTTTTATTTAAGATTTTATTAATTTATTTGACAGAGAGAGAGGGAACACAAGCAGGGGGAGTGGGAGAGGGAGAGGGAGGCTTCTCGCCGAGCAGGGAGCCCAATGCGGGGCTCTGTCCCAGAACACTGGGATCATGACCTGAGCTGAAGGCAGACGCTTAACAACTGAGCCACCCAGGTGCCCCACAGTTCCTGTCTTCTAACTCGCAGATTCTTGCTTCTGCTTAATCTGTTGTGCTACTGATGCTCTTTAGTGCATTTTCGTTTCATTTATTATATTCTCCAGAATTTGTTTGGTTCTTTTTTATGATTTCTCTGTGAAATTTATCATTCATGTATGTTTTCCTCTTATCATCAATTTATATTTCTGTGTTTTTCTGTAGGTCTTTGAGTTTCCTTAAAACAGCTGTTTTGAATTCTTTACTGGGAAAAGCACATGTTTCCATGTCTTTGAGATCAGTTACTGGTAGATTATTGTGACCCTTTAACAGTATCATGTTTCCTTGATTTTTTTCATGTTCCTTGAAGTTTGGCATTGCTATCTTTGCATTTGAAGTAGCTCTCACCTCCTCCAGTTGTTAACCACCTTCAGGAGAAAAGTAACTTCCATCAGCACTGCTTAGCGATTCTGAAGTTTTCTCAGAATTTCTTTCAGTACACTTGCCCCACTATTCTTGCTTTCTCTTGTAGGAGAATTTAAGCTTGTATGCCTTCTCTTGATCCTATAGCACACCAGGGTGCTTGCTGACAACCTCTTTTTTGTTTTTCCAAAGACAGCACTAAAGCTCATGTTTGTGGTCTCTTCCTGGCCTGTGTTTAGACTGGCTCTCTGCTACAGGGTGGGGGTTTGTGGGGGTGAGGTCTGCAGAACCTTGAGGGTGCCCATGAGGGAGGGGCATTATGAGACTCCTATCTGGTATTCTCCCAGTCTCATTCTACCTTCTGGTCATGCAGCTCAGAATTCAGTCCTCTGGATGGTGTGAGAGAGAAATGAGCCACTTTGGCACTGTTCTACACAGCTAGGAAACTGAGTGCTCACTCATACACTCTCACTTTCCTCCATGGACAAGTTCACTGGCCATGAACATCCCTCGTGGTCCTAAGCTGTGATGCCTTGGGAGATAGGTGATGTGAATAAAATCAAACTGTTCCTCTTACCCTCTGTGATAAGTCCAAACTCATATTTTTTGCTCCCAGCAGTATGCTGGTACTTTGTGGACTGGATTTCCACAAAAGTTCTCTTATCTGTGGGTGATTGTCTAAGACAGTTTTTTCCAGTGGTCCTGGACCACAGCCAAGAGGGTAGAGTTGGTTCATGGGTCATTACAGAATCCACACCTGGGGCTGAGCTCTTGTATGCCTGTTACCCAGTGTATGAGGAGGCGAGTCTCCTCCTTAGTCTCTTAGTGTACATTGCTCCAGCAGCTCCCACAAAGGCACTTTTGTCCATAGATGGAAACCAAATCGTTGTTGAGGCAGGGAAACAAATGAGGGATGTCTTATTCAGGCATATGGCCTTTGGTTTCTTAAACCAGTTTATTTCAAAGGCCTTGATATTAATTAGAAAGGATTCCAAAAGAGGATTTCAATCCCACAGCCTTCTCTGAACCCTTTGTGTTAGTAGATGTTCATATTCTTAGGGTCCTTTTATTTTTTTTTTTAAGATTTTATTTATTTGAGAGAGCGAATACAAGCTGGGAAAAGAGGCAGAGGGAGAGAGAGAAGTAGACTCCCCGCCAAGCAGGGAGCCAATGTGGGGCTCAATCCTGGAACCCTGGGATCATGACCTGAGCTGAAGGCAGACACTTAACCAACTGATCCACCCAGGCACTCCTCATAGGGTCCTTTTAGACCTACAAATAAATTCTTAAAAACATTGATTGTGAATTAGCTCCTGGCGATTTCTTTTTATCTTAACCCATCTGTCATAGAAATTCCTCAAAGTGTAGGAAATTTGGACAGATCTCTTTGTTCTGTTGCTGTTGAAGATTTTCTTTTTCTTATGTTTATACTCTTTTGAACATTTCAGTTTTTAACTAGGAAGACTGCATTATATTTCTATATACAAATCATATTGTTGTCATGAAACTTGTCACCAGCATCTCATTTCTGGAACTTATTCTAAAGCTTTCTTGATACTGTTTTCTCATGGTTCAGACCATTTTTAAAACTTTCTTAATCTTTTTTTTAATTATCTGTTCTTTGATGCTGTCTGTTTTCCTCTTTTTTTTTTAACACATGTGAACTTTGTTAGCATCATATCCCATTTTCATGGCTGCAGACACTTATTATAGGCTTATGAACAATACATCCTCATTTTTCTAGATTTTTAAAAAGATTTTATTTATTTATTTGCCAGAGAGAGAGTGTGCAAGATAGCACATGCATGCACAAGCAGGGGGAGGCAGAAGGAGAAGCAGGATTCCTGCTAAGCAAGAAGCCCAATGTGGGACTCAATCCCAGGACCCCGGGATCATGACCCGAGCCAAAGGCAGACACTTAACCAACTGAGCCACCCAGGTGTCCCTCATTTTTCTAGATTTCTCCTGATCTAAGGAACAATACATCCAGCTGCTACTGTACTTCAAATTGTGCATATCATTCTCTCCTTGCTTCTGCTTCCATCCAAATCCAGTTTTCATTTTCTCCTGCCTCAGTGAGTCACAGGCATCTAGTGAGTTCCGAAACCAGTTGAGTAAAGTTTTATATTACTCCCTTTTCCACGCTCAGTATAAATTGGTGCCCAAGATCTCTCTAACCCATGGTAGGTATTAAAGATACATGCTTGCTGATTCTGTGAATGAACATAAACTGACCAAATGTTGCTAATATATTGGTTTTTTTTTTTTTAGAAAATAACAAAACCACCTAAATTTTTAAATAACCTCTTACCTTTGGATACTATGAGAACATGGTTCAGTATGTTTTGCCCACATCATTTAAAATGGATGACTTCAGATTGAGTAGGAGTATGTTGTTACAGGGAACAGTGACATTCAAAGATGTGGCTATTGACTTCACCCAGGAAGAGTGGCAGCAGTTGGATCCTGCTCAAAGGAACCTGTACCGGAATGTGATGCTAGAAAACTATAACAACTTAATCACAGTGGGTAAGGGTAGTTTCTTGTATGACTCAAATTCTGGGAGTAAAGTACCTTTTTTCCCCCAAAATTTCTGAAACGTGTGGAACCTTTAAATGTTGGAGTGAGTTTGGCCTTTAGGTGCCTTTGCTCACATGAATGTGCGTGCTGTGGCTTTCACAACAAAAGGTCATCCTTTCTTATGTTTCAGAGGCAGCATCCCCACAAACCATGTCCTGTCTTTCAGAAAGCCTGGTTTCCCTGGGCCAGTGTCAATTCTTGAATGATTTTTTTGTTCCTGGTATTTATGCTCAAATCTTATGTTACGTCCCTTTGACAGGCTGTCCATTCACCAAACCTGATGTGATTTTCAAGCTGGAGCAAGAAGAAGAACCTTGGGTGGTGGAGGAAGAAGTGTTAAGGAGACACTGTCCAGGTTAGTTAGGGAGGGAACAGATGGGTGAGGAGGGGCCAGGACTCTTGAATGGTTGGTTAATCCTTGACTAATTGACCCCTCTGAAATGTTCTTGAAAGATATTTTCCTAAAGACTGTAAACTTTTAAGTGATAATTTGTGTGAATAATTTATTAACCTAAGATGTCTTTTGTAGAAAACATTCTTCTTTCCACAGAACTTAAAGGACTAGTTGACCTTTTTACCTGTGTGCCAGATACCAACATTGCCTAATTCATTTTCAGCTTTACTTTGTTTGACAATCATTCTATTAGCATCTTCAGTCTCTCTGCCCACCTTGTTATATAGGATCCTTTCCTTTTGCATTCAAATATTCACATAACCAGTTGTTCAAATAAACTGTTGATGTTTATGTTTGAAGACTTTCTCTTCTTCCTTCCATTGTAAATGCCTTAGCATTTTATTTTGTACTTGTAGTCACATTTCAACTGTATTTTCCAACTTTTGCTCTCATACTCAGTAATGGCTATAGCTGTTTTACTCAGTAAACTTTTAAAGTCAGTGATACTTTTCTGTTAGCTTCCATTTTCTGCTACATTTATCATGTATTTGTGCAAACAATTATCTGCACATGTATTTATACACACGCATATACATATATACGTGCATACACATATAGACGAAATGTATATATATGTATATACATGTATTTCTAATTTGGTAGATATTGCCAAGTCTTTTTTTGCGCTCCAAAGAAACTACAACATTTTTATTTCTACCAGTGATTTCTGCCAACATAGTCTTAGCATTTTTAAAAACTTTCCCAATTTGATAGGTGAAAAACAATTCATCTTAGTTTGAATTTGTATTTCCTTTATTGTGAGTGAAGTCAAGGATGAAACATATGTTTCATATGTTTAACTCCGTGTTTCTTTCTTTATAAACAGCTTATGTCGTTTCCCCCTTTTTCTGTTAAATTCTTAATCTGTGTGAATATATTGACATGATTAGCCTTTTATCGGTTGTATGTTTTTCTGGTATTTTTTCACAGTTGGACATTTCTCTTTGAAGTACTTTTTGCCACTTTTAAGTTTTTTTTTTTTTTTTACTATTCAGTTAGTTAAAATAATCTCTTATGAGAGATTATCCTATGATTTTTTCCTTTATGTATATAGGTGAATTATGTCTACATACTTCTTAGTAATTACTTATCCTCACATTTTTGCCGTGAATTTAAAAATTGTTCCAAATTTTTCAGGCTTTGAGTTCATTGTTATGCTGTTTTCATAAATAGAATTTAAAACCATTTCTTTTTGTTCTGGAATACTTATAATAGCTCGTAACTCCCTTAAAATTTTGGTTTATTTTACTTGTTCACCTACTTGGCCCTTGTGGATTATTGAGGGAAAGTGCTCTTGACAGCTTTTATCCATTGTTACTTTGTAACTGTTCTATGTAGATGTTTTGTCTCTTTTGGCATTAGTTTTTGGTAATAGGTTATATTGTTCTAGAAAATTACCCACTTAATTCTGGTTTTCAAATTAATTTTTACAGAGTTGAACAACATAATTTCTGTAAATATTTAAGTTTGCTCTGTATCTGTAAAGGTTTACCGTATACTGATTTTCCAGGGTAGTCTTTTGTATTTAACAACTTGTTTCCTCTGTATTTTCCAATCTGTTGGTATAAAATTTCCCGTAGTGTTCTGTTATTTTTGTCTCATTAACTGAATATTTCTTAGCCAACATCATCAGATATTGGCTTTCGTTCATTCTCTCTGCACTCTCCTTCTGGGATTCCTAAAGATAGAGGCTAGATCTTTTTTCTCCATATATTTTTTTTCATTTCCTTTACTATTTTCTGCCTGCCTTTATCTCTATGTTGACTTCTCAGTAATTACCTCAGATATATCTTCAGATTTACTCATTCTCTCTTCAGCTGTGTTTATTC
The DNA here is from genome assembly GCF_002007445.2 of Ailuropoda melanoleuca. Taxonomy (NCBI): domain Eukaryota; kingdom Metazoa; phylum Chordata; class Mammalia; order Carnivora; family Ursidae; genus Ailuropoda; species Ailuropoda melanoleuca. Next base: position 38,363,495 of record NC_048229.1, on the reverse strand, counting down.
ATCTTTTATCTCATTTTGTATTTTTAGAAATTCCTTTCTTTTTTTTTTTTTTTTTTGGGCTTTTCCCCCTATGTCTTTCTGGCCCTTTTTATTGATTTCTGTGGCTTATTTCTTGTTTGTGTTTTTTGTCCTTTGCTTCTTTAAAAACATTCTACGTAGCTCTTCTGTTTTTTGTATCTGACAGTTCTAATATTTTAAGTCGTCAGGGTTAAATATCTTGTTTTGATGATTTGCTTATTGTACTTTATTCTTCATGTTTGATGACTGCTGATTATGAATTCAGCATTTTTAAACCTTTTTGCAATAATCTTATTGTCCTGAATTGGGGCTGTATTCTTCTGAAGATGATTCACATGTGATTCTTGTAGGTGCCAACAGCTTTACCAAGTGAAGACCAGTTGACTATTCTTTGAATGTTCTGGCTTTTTGTAGGAACCTCAGTTGATCTTCTTTTCCTTATTCCTGGCCTGAGGCTTATGCTTCAATTAATAGGGCTTTCATTTGCCTGGGTAGTCAAGTCAGATTCATCTTCTAGCTTGCTTTCTAAGTCCCTCTTGCAGACCTGATTTTGGCTATTACTTACTTATTTTTGTTTTATTCATTTTTAGTGTATGGTACTCAGGTGTGTTTGGTGGAGAGTATTGTGGTGTTCTTGGAGATTTATGCCCAGTGATGCATCAAAATTTGTTTTACCATTTTACCAGTGTGAGGTTACCATACCATAATTTCAATACTAAAAGTACTGTCTAGTCTCTTTTCCCCACAACTTGCATGGTATTCTTTCTTTTTGCTTGGTTTTATTTTTCTCTTCCATTTCTTTCCTTGGTTCTGCCATTTATTTTTTTCCCTATCCCTGTTTCTTCATTTATTTATGTTTGCATTTTGAGCTCTTGATTTATAGATTTATTTTCATTAAGCTTTTCCATTCATGAAAGAGTCAACATTTTCACTTACTGTGTGCCATAATTGTTATAGCTGGTGCCTTTTGCCTCTCTTTATATCATGTTTCTTTTATGTTTTTTCTCTTGTAATACTTTTTATAGATCTGATTTCAGCACCTTCTCATTTTTAGTAGTAGGTTAGTTCTTCCTTGACTTGCTTTTTTAAAAAAGGGTAATGTTAGGGAAAGAAAATGAGTACTCTGATTTAGACAGGGATCATCAGCAAACTATGGTTTGTAGGCCTGCCACTTATTTTTGAAAATAAAGTTTCATTAAAACATAGCCACACCCAGTCATTTACATCTTGTGTATGATTGCCTTCACATAATGGTGAAGTTGAATAGCTGCATTGAAGATTGTGTGACCCACAAAGCCTAAAATATTTACTGACACTTTAAGAAAAAGTTTACTAATTCTTGATGTATATGAATGCATCTGTTCTTCATGTTGAAGCCCTTTATTCTACGTGGTTTTATGTATAAAAGTATGTTTAGGCTTTATTTTCCCTCATCCAAAAAGGAACTGCAGCTGCAAGCTTTCTCATAACACTGAATCTTACACTCTCACCCCAACAGACTTCTTCCTAAAAAAGTAAATGTACAGTGCTTCCTTGTTCAGTTCTGGCTGGGATATGTTGGGATAAGTCTCCTGTAACCAGTCTACACTCCCAAATTTCACTGTTGTAATTAATCATGGGATAATTAATTCTGCCCTTCAAGGTGTGATACCCATTTTGACGCTGTCAGCTGCTTGTTCTGCCCAAGATCAGCATGAACAGCTGTCTTTTAGAATCCTTTTTCCCCTGTTCCAGCCATCACTGTATTTGTCAACACTAACTCATTTATTATAATTGGGGTTGCAGCCACCCCTAAGATCATTCAAGAATCAATGAGAATTCACTCCCATTGTTTGTAGAGAGGAAAAGTGATTAGCTGCTTTTCCATTCCACCATCTTAGAACATGGAGTCTTGTGTCACATCTGATATTTTGGTCTTGCCCTTGGAATTCTTTTTCATTTCTATATGGACGGTACTTTGGCAACCTAATCTTACCTTCTTCAACATCATTTGCTTAATGGAACTTCTCTTTTTTCCCTAAGTGATCCAAAAGGTTAGTATTCTGCCTTCATTTCTACATTTGTAATCTGCAACCAAGTCTCTAACTTTTACCTGCTTTACAGTTGCACAGGAATTTTCCCTTCCTTTATTATCACTCTGGCAGAGACGGAGAAAAATCTCCATTTTCCAATCTTGGAGCTAAGCAGCAACAGGGAACTGAATGTTATCCTTCAGTATATGGGCTTGCACTTATTCTGTGCTTGAGCCAGTTCCTTTATTTTGTATCCTCTGCCTCATGTCCCTGACCTGATGGCATTTCTGCTTCCATTTCTTAAGAGTGATCTTCATCTCCTCTTAGGTAGTCTTTGTTAGTTTATGCATTTTTCTTTATCTCACATTGGTGTGATTTTGGGTGGGATGAAACAAATTCATGTATTTATTATACAATATTTAAGCTCAATTTCTCCCTCTGTTTTCCCTTCTGCTCACAGTACTTACTCCCTATCCAGTCACACTAAGTAGGCTTTTCCAGTTTTATGTTCCAACTCTTTGATCCAATTTTTACCTCCCCATTGTTTATTCTCACTTTATTACTGCGGTATTCAGAACAATTTTATTTACTTTTTAAAATACATAATACAGGGGCACCTGGGTGGCTCAGCCGTTAAGCATCTGCCTTTGGCTCAGGTCACGATCCCAGGGTCCTGGTATCGAGCCCCGCATCGGGCTCCCTGCTTGGCGGGAAGCCTGCTTCTCCCTCTGACACTCCCCTTGCTTGTGTTCTCTCTCTCGCTCTCTCAAATAAATAAAAATCTTTAAAAAAAAATACATAATGCATGCTTATAATATAAAATCTCTAAAGTACAAAAGGACACATATTGAAAAGTAGTAGCTTTTCTCTTACACATTTCCTAAGGTGGCAGTCCTTAGCATCATTTTCCTTTGAGCTGTTACCTGTATTTTTAGACATTTTTATTGAAATTACTTTGATAGGTTAGCTTGTGAATAAATGTCATTTTGCTGTGAATGTTCTTTTACAGCAATATGACATACCTTTTTTCTTAGTTTCCTAGGGCTGCTGTAACAAAGTTCCACAAACTGGGTGGCTTAGAATAACAGGAATTTATTCTCAGAGTTCTGGAGGCTAGAAATACTAAGTCAAGGTGTTGGCAGGCCATGCTCCCTCTGAAACCTGTAGAGAAGGACCCTTCTTTCCCTCTTTCAGCTTCTAGTAGCTGTAGACATTCCTTGGCTTGTGATAGCTTAATGCCAGTCTATGTCTTAATTTTCACATGGTGTTCTCCCTGTGTTTTTCTCTGTTCACACTGCATCGTTTCTATAAGAACACCAGTCAGATTATGAGTAATCCTACTCCGGTATGACTTCATTTTAATTAATTGCATCTGCAGTGACCCTTTTTCCAAATAACTTCACATTCTAAGGTACTGGAAATTAGGATTTCAATATATCTCTTTTTTTTTTTATGTTCAGTTAGCAGAGAAAGACAATTATATGCTTTCACTCATAAGGAATAGCACAGATGATCATAGGGGAAGGAGGGAAGCCTGAAGGGGGTGAAATCAGAGAGAGAGTCAACAAATCTTTTTTGCAGTATACACAATTCAACCTGTAGCACCTTTCCATTTGGTTAAGTCTCTGTGTGCGTTTTAGTTTTCTGAAAATCTTCGGACATTACTTAATTAAATTCCCATATTTTTCATATTTTTTCTTGTGACTGTAAGTATAGTCTTCTGTTACATTTTCTAAATAGTTGTTTGTATATATCAATGTTATTGAAACTTAATTTCTTGATATATAGTAAATTTAATGACATCTTTATCTTTTTTATAATAATTTTTCACTTTTGATTTTGCAGGTAAATTGTTTTATTGTTGACAAAAATGTTAATCTTATCCTTCCCTTCCAAGTTTTTCTACCTCCGATTTCTTTCTCTTAATGCACTATGCAGTACCATAATAATAGTGGTGATAGTACTTATTATTATGTCATTGCTTTGGAATTTTCTTTTTTTTTGCCCAGGGGTGTGTGGATCTTTCGTATTAAATATTGTTTAAGTTGCACTGTACTTTTTCTCAAGTTGACTATTCCCATCTTTTGAAGGTTTCTTTATGGAAAATTGATGTTTAGTTTTATCATTTTTAAAGTATCTTTGAAAATGATTACTTGATTTTTTACTTTGACCTTTTAATATATTTGCTTATAGAAGTAGATTTTCTAATAGTGAAACATACTTTTGTAAAAAAAAAAAAATCCTACTCAGGTATGATGTAGCTTATATTTAATGTGCTCTAGGTCACTTTTTTTCCCTTCTGGGTTATTTTGATAGGTAGAATTTTTACACTGATATTCATAAGTAAAATTGGTGTGTAATTTGCTCTTTTGGTTGTTATCTTTCAGGTTTTGGTATTAATGTTATGTTTCACATAAAAAAATTAGAAATTCTCTTCTTTTTCCTTTTATAACATCTTGCATCATGAAAGGAAATGTTCAAATGTTCAAATTCCCACGTGAATCTCTCTTGAGAGATTACTTACTTTATTTGTACATTCTGCATTCTCCCTTTTATTAACCCAGCAGTTCATCTGTTTTGTTTCAGATCCCATTTTTAAACACAGTCAAAGCTATTTGTATTCCTGTCTTCCTCTACTCATTCATATTTTTCCTGGTATCTCCTAAAGCTTAGAAAATAGGAGATCTATGCACATGAGATTTACTTTATAATGGAAAACTAAACCTTAAGCCAAGAATCCATCCCATGAAAGCATATTTTCTGAAATTTTCTTCATTTTACAATATTGGAAAATTTTCAAGTGATATTTATTTGCAATCTGTTTTAGGAGAAATGTGGGGAACTGATGAGCATCAGAAAATCCAGGACAGACTTTTGACACAATTTGAAGATAAATTCACAAAAACACTGACTGAAGAAAAAGTCAATGAATGTCATAAGAAATTTGCAAATGCATTTCCTCTTAACTTGGACTTTTTTCCTTCCGGTCACAATCTCTATGAATATGACTTGTTTGAAAAGTGTTTAGAACATAATAATTTTGACTGTCATAATAATAATAGAATCCTTATAAGAAAGGCACATTCTGATTATAATGAACCTATGAAATCATTTTGCATTAATCCGTCGTACCTTGTGGTAACCCCCTTTAAGTGTAATCATTGTGGGAAAGGATTTAGTCAAACCTTGGACCTCATCAGACACCTGAGAATTCATACTGGAGAGAAACCTTATGAATGTAAAAAATGTAGGAAAGCTTTCAGCCACAAGGAAAAACTCATTAAACATCATAAAATCCATAGTAGGGAACAGTCTTATGAATGTAATGAATGTGGGAAAGCTTTCATTAAAATGTCAAATCTCATTAGACATCAAAGAATTCATACTGGGGAGAAACCCTATGCATGTAAGGAATGTGGGAAATCCTTCAGCCAGAAATCAAATCTCATTGATCATGAAAAAATTCATACTGGAGAGAAACCGTTTGAATGTAATGAGTGTGGGAAAGCATTCAGCCAGAAGCAAAGCCTCACTGCACATCAGAAAGTTCATACTGGGGAGAAACCTTATGCATGTAATGAATGTGGTAAAGCCTTCCCTCGAATTGCATCCCTTGCTCTTCATATGAGAAGTCATACAGGAGAAAAACCTTATAAATGTGATAAATGTGGAAAAGCGTTCTCTCAGTTTTCCATGCTTATTATACATGTAAGAATTCATACAGGCGAGAAACCCTATGAATGTAATGAATGTGGAAAATCCTTCTCTCAAAGTTCAGCCCTTACTGTACATATGAGAAGTCATACTGGTGAAAAACCTTATGAATGTAAGGAATGTAGAAAAGCCTTCAGCCACAAGAAAAACTTCATCACACACCAGAAGATTCATACTAGAGAGAAACCTTATGAATGTAATGAATGTGGGAAAGCTTTCATTCAGATGTCAAATCTTGTTAGACACCAGAGAATTCACACTGGAGAAAAACCCTACATATGTAAGGAATGTGGCAAAGCCTTTAGCCAGAAATCAAATCTCATTGCCCATGAAAAAATTCATTCTGGAGAGAAGCCCTATGAATGTAATGAATGTGGTAAAGCCTTCAGCCAGAAGCAAAACTTTATTACACATCAGAAAGTTCACACTGGAGAGAAGCCTTATGATTGTAATGAATGTGGTAAAGCCTTTTCTCAGATTGCATCCCTTACTCTTCATCTGAGAAGTCACACAGGAGAAAAGCCTTATGAATGTGATAAATGTGGGAAAGCCTTCTCTCAGTGCTCACTGCTCAATTTACATATGAGAAGTCATACTGGTGAGAAGCCCTACGTATGTAATGAATGTGGAAAAGCTTTCTCTCAGAGAACTTCTCTTATTGTGCATATGAGAGGTCATACAGGTGAGAAACCCTATGAATGTAATAAATGTGGAAAAGCCTTCTCCCAGAGCTCATCCCTTACTATACATATACGAGGTCATACAGGTGAGAAACCCTTTGACTGTAGTAAATGTGGAAAAGCCTTCTCTCAAATCTCATCTCTTACACTTCATATGAGAAAACATACAGGTGAGAAGCCTTATCATTGTAATGAGTGTGGTAAGGCTTTTAGCCAAAAGTCACACCTTGTTAGACACCAGAGAATTCATACTCAGTAGAAATAGAAACACTGAATATTGTAAAGATGGAAAGGCCTTCAGAATTAGCACCTCCTTTCATATTACATAATTGGTTCTAGAGCAGAAAACTATGAATGTGGAAAGCCTTTTGAAGAAGTCACAAAATTGTGAAACATGGGAATTCTTACACAACATGACAAGTTGTGTAACGAATAAACTGAATATCAAAAACCTTCATAGACCTCTACTGATATTTATTCAGCATCCTTATTAAAATATGAAACAAGATATCTGCTACCAGCATATCAGCATTATAGCTGAGCTCCTATGCTAGCCAATGTATTAAGCAAGATGGGGGGGGGGAAGAAACCATAAAAAGATCGTCTTACACAAGAAATAGTTCATTTAAAAATGTGTTGATATAAAATGTCTAAGGAAAAACACAGCAGTAACTACAAGACACACACATATATAAATAAGTTACAAATCATTTTGAAGGGCACAAAATAGGAACTGAAATTTTGAGAAAAATAACTGTCTGAAAACACATTTTCAAAAATATAAATTCATAAATCTCCAAGGTACTTCCATTCAGAGTTTTCACTAAATTTTAAGAATTTCACAAACTGACTTAATATTATATATGAGAATATAAAGGACCACAAATAGCTGAAACAAGTGAAAAACAGAAGAAACAGTCTACTAGATAGGACCACATATTTAAAACTGGTGTCTAAACAATGTGTCCTTGATAAGTAAATAAATCAGTGGAAACAAAACAAGGATTGAAGAAAGGAGATATGGAAATTTTGTGTATGGTATTGCTATTGAAGTCATTGGAGAAAGAATGGCTGATTCAATAAATGGAAGAGTCATATGAACAAAAAAATGGTATCTCTCTACTTTATACCATATACAAAAATAAAATCCAGATGGACTGAAGACCAGAATATAAAAAGCAAAATTCTAAAACTATGATGAAAATGAAATAGATTTATTACTTTAGAATAACTGGATCACTCTAAGAACACATAAATATGAAATAGTTGTTTCTATTTTGGTGTATTGCCTTCAGAGGCACACAGATACAGGCACGAAGATACACATCTCTGTGTTCGTGTTTTGTATTACACTAAATTGGACATAACAAATTCTCATTAGTAGAAGGACAGATTAATACCATGTAATTATTGCTATGATAGAATATGTATTTAGAGAAAAGGTACAAATTTGACATATAGTTACGTAGATCACACACAAATATTGAGAGAGAAAAATGTGCAATGAAAAGATGTAACATTTGTATAAGTTTAATAAAATAATGCAAAAAACAGTACTGTGTATTGGTCGTAGATCCATTTATGACATTGGTTGCCTTTCAGGAAGTGGGAGGCATTTAAATGGAATTGTTATATTTATCTGTAACATTTCTTTAATAAAAGAATGAAAGCCAATATAATGGTAACAAATCTGGTTGTTAAGATTATGTTGCTATCTTTTGTATTCTTTCTTGCCTTTTTTTCCTGTTTCTCTAAAATAAGATTTAAATGGGTGAAGGACAAGACCTACAGAAACAACTTAAAAATGGATTATGATCAAATACTAACATTTATAGAAAATTATCTTTACTAACACACAAACCAAATTAAGATGATACTTTGCTTACCCTCTTTTCACAATGTTAATTCAGATAATAAAAACCAGCAGTACATACATAGCATTTACTTGATGCAAATTTATAATTTTTTATTTTTATTTCAAACACAAATTCTCTAGTTGAAAGCAGTGAAGAAACAAAAGAAATCGTCATTTGTGGAGGTAATTGGCTCTCCATCTGGAAAAAAAATCACCTACATTTGGCTTGGTTTCAGATTGAAGAGAGACCATTCATACATACTATAAAACATGATGTTCTGACAATGTCAAGCCAAAATATGTGTGCATCAGAGAAGGAACTTTAACATATCTCAACAAAGCTTTATTTGGTTTCTGAATTCTTAAATGAGGGCGCAGATGCTGGTGTTTTTAGATGTGTGAGATATGTGCCCAGTGGCTATGAAAGCTCACTTCCCTGTACCACACCTAAAACGTTTTGTATTTAGACCTCCCAAATATTTATGGAACTTGCATTTCCTTTTCTGTGAATACCTCTTTCATATATTTTGTCTGTTTTCTACTGGGACTTTCAAAAGATGTTTTTATTGGGGCACCTGGGTGGTGCAGTTGGTTGAGTGTCAGACTCTTGGTTTCAGCTCAGGTCATGATCTCTGGGTCCTGGGATTGAGCCCTGCAACAGGTTCTGTGCTCAGCTTGGAGTCTGCTTGAGATTCTCCCTCTGCCCCTCCACCCACTCTCTCTCAAATAAAAAATCTTTTTTCTTAAAAAGATCTTTTTATTTAGAAATAATTATAGATTTATAGGAGGTTTCAGAAATAATACCCTGCAGTACTGTTTGTGTATCCTACATCATTTCCCCTAATATTAACATTTTACATAATTAAAGTACAATATCAAATTCGACATTCGTGCAATCTGTATGTTACCAGATTTCAGTCGTTCTGCACACGCTTGTGTATGTGTCCATGTAGTTCTATATGGTTTTATCGTGTGTAGATTAACTGCCACCACAATCAACATATAGAACTTCCACCACCACAAAGATCCCTCACCCTTAACCCCTTCCTCCCCCCTCCTTCCCACTCCTAATCTTTGGCAAGCAATAATCTCTTCTATAATCTTGTTACATCAGGAATGTTTTATAGGGGTACCTGGGTGGCTCAGTTGGTTAAGTGACTCTTGATTTTGGCTCAGGTTATGATCCCAGGAGTGTGAGATCAAGCCCTGCATCAGGCTCCGCACTGGGCATGGAGCCTGCCTGGGAGTCTCTCTCCCTCTCCCTCTTCCCCTCCCCCCCTGCGTGCCTTGCTTTTTTTTTTTTTTAACGCTTTCTAAATGGAATCGGGTGCCTGGGTGGCTCAGTCAGTTAAGCATCTGGCTCAGGTCATGATCTCAGGGACATGAGATTGAATCACACATCAGGCTCTGTGCTGAGAGCGCAGAGTCTGCTTGACACTCTTTGCCCCTCCATCCCTCTCTTCCTCTTCTCAAATAAATAAAATCTTAATAAATAGAATCATATACTATATAACCTGAGAATATTGTTTTTCATTCAACATGATTCCCTTGAGATAAATCAATCCCCATTGTTCCAGATACAATAATTTTTGTTTTTTAAGTTTCTCAGTATTTTTCCATGGTATGGAATATACCATGGTTTCTCTAACCATTGAGCCTTTGAAATACATTGGTTAGTACCAATTTTTGGTTAGTACACAGACCTGCTATGAACATTCATCTGCCATTTTATTGGTTGTTTTGTTCCCTCTATTTTGTTCTCTGTCCTTTTCATGCATTACTGTGGGTTACTTTAGCATTTTTAAAAATTCTACTTTAGAGTTCTTGAGTGTATCTCTATGGATTTTTTAGTAGTTCTAGGTATTACATCATACATATATAACATCCATAGTCTACTTGTGTCATCATTTAACCAGTTCAAAACCTTATCTCAACTGAGATTCTTTAATTTCCCCTCACTTTATTATATAATTGTATCAAGTATTTCTTCTATATACCTTAAGAACTATATGAGACAGTATTGCCATTTAAAAACTTTAACCATCTAGCATAGTTTAGGAAGCTCCATAGGAGAAAGACAGTCTATTAAATGTACCCATATCTTCACTTACTTTTTGTTCTTTCCTCATTCCACATGTTCCATGTTTCCTTCATTTTTTTTTTATCTGCTGAAAGAACTTCCTTTAGCCACTCTTTTAGTGTAGGTCTCCTGGCAACAAATTATCTTAGTTTTCCATCATCTGAGTAGGTTTTCATTTCACCTTCATTCCTAAAGTCTATTTCTTGCTGATGGAAAATTCTGGTTGACCAATCTTTCAGCACTTGAAAAAGGTGCCACTTCATTTTGGCCTTCAGGTTTTCTGCTAAGAACTCTCATTTGGAGGAGTCTGGGTGGCTCAGTCATTAAGCGGCTGCCTTCAGCTCAGGTCATGATCCCAGGGTCCTGGGATCAAGCCCTGCCCAGTGGGAAGCCTGCTTCTGCTTCTGCCTCTCCCTCTGCCTGCTGCTTCCTCTACTTGTGCTCTCTCTCTCTCTGTCAAATAAATACATAAATAAATAAATAAAATAAAATAAAAATAAAAAAAAACTGATTTGGACCATTCCTCTATAGGTAACGTGTTGTTTCTCCCTAGCTGCTTTCAAGAATTGTTTCTAGTCTTTAGTAAGTATTCTTAAGTTTGATTATCATGTATCTTGGCATGAATTTCTTTGGACTTACACTGTTTAGAGTTTGTTTGGCTTCTTGAATCTGTAGACTTATATTTATTGTCACAGTTGGGGAATTTTCTGCCATTATTCTTTTGAATGTGTCCATGTAGTTCTATATATGGTTTTATCTTGTGTAGATTTCTCTGCCACCACAATCAACACACAGAACTACCACAATCAACACACAGAACTTCCACCATCACAAAGATCCCTTGTTCTATCCCTTTGTTGTCACACCCTTAACCCCTTCCTCCCCCTGCTTCCCACTCCTAATCTTTGGCAAGCAGTAATCTCTTCTATAATCTTGTCATATCAAGAATATTTTATAGGGGCACCTTGGTGACTCGGTTAAGTGTCTGACTCTTGATTTTGGCTCAGGTTATGATCTCAGGGTTGTGAGATTTTTCAGCCTCAAACTTTATCCTTCCCTTGTAAGACTTAGCATATTTTCCCTCTCTCTTGTTCATAATGGGAAATTTATCTTGTTCTACCTCCAATTTCGCTGATAATTTCCTCTGTATTCTCCATTCTGCTATTAAGCACGTCCACTGAGTCTTTTGTTTTCTTTACTGTATTTTTCATTTCAAAATATTTCATGTTCCTGATGTTTTTCCCTGTTGAGTTTTTTTTTTTCATTTGGCTTAAGTAGGTACATATTTTTCCACTGAAGCACTTTTATGATGGTTGCTTTAAATTCCTTGCCAGATAACTCCAGTCACCTTGGTGTTGATGTCTTTTGATTGTCTTCTTATTTAAGTTTGAGATTTTCCTGTTTTTGATATGATGAATCATTTTCATTTCTATCATGGACATCTTGTGTGCTGTGCTCTGAGACTCTCGATCCTATTTAACCTCTTTTTGCAGTCAGTCACCCTGTTTGGGCATAGCTTGAGGGTCCAGGTGGGAGTGCATATTCAGCTCCCTGCTGAGCCCCACCGACTCAACTCAAGCAAAAGTGGAGAACTGATACCCACCCTATTTCCAAGGAAAAAGGTTGGAAATTCAATTTCCCATTCAGCCCAGCTAAAACAGGGTGTGAAGAATGGAGAGGAAACAGCGATAACTAGTCCCACCTTGTTGCTAGAGCTTGTTGGATGGGAGTAGAAATTCAGTTCATTGGGCTCTGATAAAGAGGAGGGTGAAAAGCTGATTATTTCTTTTTTCCTTTAATTAAAATGACCAGAGCCACAACCAAGCTGAGTTGTTTTAAGACTTGAATCTCTTGAGCAGAAGATATATAGATATACAACAGTTACTTGAAAAGATGTTCAGCATCATGAGTAACTAAAGAAATGCAAATCAAAACCACAATGAACTAACACTTCACTCCTGTAAAAATTGCTATCATCAAAAAGACAAAAGAGAAATGCTTGCAAGGATGTGGAAAAAGGGGAGCACTTGTGCATTGTTGGTGGTAATGTAAATTGGTGCAAGCCACTATGGAAAATAGTATGGAGATTCCTCAAACAAGCAAGCAAACAAAAAAACTACCATATAATCCAGCATTTGTATCTCTGGGAATATAGCCAAAGGAAACAAAAACACTATGTTAAAAAGGTATCTGCATTTTCATGTTCACAGCAAGATCATCTACAATAGCTAAGATAAGGGAGCAAGCTAAGCGTCTATCAATGGATGAATGGATAAAGAATTTGTGGCATGTGCACACATACACACAATGGAATATTCAACCATAAAAAAGGAAATCCTGCCATTTGCGACAATGTGGATGGACCTTGAGGGCATTATGCTAGGTGAAGTAAGTCAAATGAGAAAGACAAATACCACATGATCTCACTTATATGTGGAATCTAAAAAATAAAAACAAAAAACTGACTCAGAAAAAGATCAGTTTTATGGTTACCGGAGGCAGTGGGAGGGGGAGTTGAATAAAGGTGGCAAAAAGGTACAAACTTCCAGTTTTAGATAAATAAGTACTAGGGATGTAATGTAACTCATGATGACTGTGGTTAACACTGCCATATGGTATATTTTAAAGAGACCTACACTTTCAATTCCATCCCGATCAAAATACCAATGACATTTTTCAAAGAACTGGAACAAATAGTCCTTAAATTTGTGTGGAACCAGAAAAGTCCTCGAATCGCCAAGGAATTGTCGAAAAGGAAAAACAAAGCTGGGGGCATCACAATGCCGGATTCCAAGCTATACTACAATGTTATGATCACAAAGACAGCATGGTACTGGCACAAAAACAGACACATAGACCAATGGAACAGAATAGAGAACCCAGAAATGGGACCCTCGGCTCGTTGGGCAACTAATCTTTGATAAAGCAGGAAAAATCATCCAGTGGAAAAAAGACAGTCTCTTCAATAAATGGTGCTGGGAAAATTGGACAGCTACATGCAAAAGAATGAAACTTGACCACTCTCTCACACCATACACAAAGATAAACTCCAAATGGATGAAAGACCTCGATGTGAGACAGGAATCCATCAAATCCTAGAGGAGAATATAGGCAGCAACATCTTTGACATCAGCCACAGCAACTTTTTTCATGACACATCTCCAAAGGCAAGAGAAACAAAAGATAAAATGAACTTGTAGGACTTCATCCAGATAAAAAGCTTCTGCACAGCCAAGGAAACAGTAAAAAAAAACTAAGAGGCAGCCCACAAATGGAAGAAGATATTTGCAAATGACACTACAGATAAAAGACTGGTATCCAAGATCTACAAAGAACTTCTCAAACTCAATACACAAGAAAAAAATAAACAAATCAAAAAATGGGCTGAGGATAGGAACAGATACTTTTCCAATGAAGACATTCAAACAGCTAACAGACACATGAAAAAAATGTTCAAAATCATTAGCCATCAGGGAAATTCAAATCAAACCACACTGAGATACCACCTTACGCCAGTTAGAATGGAAAAAATGGACAAGGCAAGAAACAACAAATGTTGGAGAGGATGTGGAGAAAGGGGATCCCTCCTACATTGTTGGTGGGAACAGATGACTGGATTAAGAAGATGTGGTCCAACTATACAACGGAATATTACTCAGCCATTAAAAAGAACGATTTCTCAACATTTGCTGCAACATGGATGGGACTGGAGGAGATAATGCTAAGCGAAATAAGTCAAGCAGAGAAAGACAATTATCATATGGTTTCATTCATTTTTGGAACATAAGAAGTAGGAAGATTGGTAGGAGAAGAAGGGGAAGAAGAAAGGGGGGTAAACAGAAGGGGGAATGAAACATGAGAGGCTATGGACTCTGGGAAACAAACTGAGGGCTTCAGAGGAGGGGGTGGGGGAATGGGATAGGCTGGTGATGGGTAGTAAGGAGGGCACGTATTGCATGGTGCACGGGGTGTTATATGCAAGTAATGAATCATGAAACGACATCGAAAACTAGGGATGTACTCTATGGTGACTAACATAATAAAAACAAAAGAAATAAATATAAACAAGCAAAAATAAATAGAGTAGATCCTAAAAGTTCTCATCACAAGACGGTTTGGGTTTGTTTTTTTGTTTTGTTTTGTTTTTTGTTTTTGTACCTATAGAATGTTGAATTTCAAAATAGATTTAAATCAGATTGTTATGTTTTATACCTTAAACTTATATAGTGAAGTATGTTGATTATATCTCAGTAAAACTGGGGAGGGGCAAGAATACCAGTTAACTAAGATATTTTGAGTAGATACTTTTAAATCAGCTTCATTTTCCTGTTCTTTCTTTACCAAGATCAAATAAAAAGCCAACCAGAAGAAACACAAGTTATGACTTGCAAACATTTTCTCCTATTGTATATGTTGTCTTTTCACCTTTCTGATAAGGTTCTTTCATAGACAATAGATTATTATTTTTATAAACTCCAACCTGTCTTTTCTTTCTTTTTGCTTCTAGTGTGAAATCTAAAAATCCATTGACAAATCCAATGTCAGATTTACCCCTATGTTTTCTAAGAGTTTTACACTTTTCATTTCTTTTCCTTCTTATTAAGTAAATGACATACAATATTAGTTTCAGATGTACAACATAGTGATTCAATATTTATATACATGGCAAAATGGTCACTACAATAATCCAGTTACTATCTGTCACCATACAAAATTCTTACATTATATTGACTATATTCTCTATGCTGTACATTAATTACATACTGTGTCTTATTTTATAACTGAAAGATTGTATCTCATAAGACCCTTTACTATTTTCTCCAAACCACCTGCTCCCCACTAACCATCAGTTTGTTCTATTTATGAGTGTTTATGTTTCTGGTTTTTTTATTTGTTTTTTAGATGTCACATATAAGTGAAATCATACAGTATTTGTCTTTTTTTTTTTTTTTTACTTCACGTAGCATATCTTCTAGGTTAATCCATGTTGTTGAAGTTGGCAACATTTTGTTCTTTTTTTATGGCTGAGTAATACTATGTTGTATACATGTCACATCTATATCCATTCATCTATCCATTGGCGTTTAGGCTGCTTCCATATTGTGGCTAAATAATTCTGCGATGAGCATAGGGGTGCATATGTCTTTTTGAATTGTATTTTCATTTTCTTCAGATAAATACCTAGAAGTAGAATTACTGGCCTCTATGGTAGTACTATTTTTAATTTTTAGAGGACCTACACACTATTTCCCATATTGATACACCAATTTACATTCCCACTGACAGTGCACAAGGGTTCCCTTTTCTCCACATCCTCGCCAACACTTTTTTTTTTTTAAATAGAAGCCACTCTGATAGATACAAGGTAATATCACATTGCGGTTTTTACTTGCAGTCCCATGATAGTTAAGTGATATTGAGCATCTTTTCACATGTCATCTTCCTTGAGAAAATGTCTATTCAGATATTCTACCCACTTTTAATCAGATTACTTTTATGTTGAGTTGTATGAGGTTTTTAAATGTTAACTGTTTATCATACTTCTGGCAAATACCTTCTCTCATTCAGTAGGTTGCCTTTTCTTTTTATTGATGGTCTCCTTTGCTGTGTAATAGCTTTCTCGTTTGATGTAGTCCATTTGTATATTGTTCTTTTTATTGTCCTTGCCTAAGGAGATCCAAAAATATTGCTAAGCCTGGTGTCAGTGTTTACTGCCTGCATTTTCTTCTAGGAATCTTATGGTGTCGGGTCTCAGATTTAAGTCTTTAATCCATTTTGAGTTTATCTTTGCATACGGTATAAGAAACTGGTCCATTTATGAAAGAGACTATCTTTCACCATTGTATATTCTTGCGTCCTTTGTCATAGATTAATTGACCATATTAGCCTGGATTTACTTCTGGGATATCTATATTGTTCCATTGATGTATATGTCTTTTTGTACCAGTATCATTCTATTTTGATTACTACAGCTTTGTGTATAGTTTGAAGTAAGACACCATGATACCTCCAGCTTTGTTCTTCTTTCTCAAGATTGCATTGGTTATTTGAGGTGTTTGTGGTTTTCTTCAAATATTAGGATCATTTGTTTTAGTTTTGTGAAAAATGCCATATTTTGATAGGGGTCACACTGAATCTGTAGTTTGCTTTGGGTATAAATTCTTCCAATCCATGAGCCCAGTATCTTTCCACTTGTTTGGGTCATCTTCAATTTCTTTCATCACTGTCTTATAGTCTTCAAAGTACAGGTCTTTTACCTCCTTGGTTAAATTTATTCCTAGGTATTTAATTCTTTTTAGTGAAACTGTAAATGAGACTTTTCTTAATTTATCTTTATGATAATTTTTATTAGTGTGTAGATAGGCAACAGATTTTTGTATACTAATTTTAGATTTTTTATATTCACTTTGTATCCTGCAACTTCACTGAATTCATTTATTCTAATAGTTTTTTGGTGGATTCTTAGGGTTTTCTATATATAATATCATGTCATCTGCAAATAGTGACAGTTTAACTTCTTCCTTTCTGATTTGGATACCTTATTTATTTTCCTTCCTAATTGCTATGCTTAGGATTTCCAATACTGTGATGAACAAAAGTGGTGAAAGTGGGCATCCTTGTCTTGTTCCTGATCTTAGAGGAAGGCTTTTAGCTTTTCACCACTGAGTATGATGTTTGCTGTGGATTTATCATGTATACTCTTTATTATGTTGATGTACATTCCCTATATCACTTGGTTGAGTGTTTTCATCATAAATACATGATGAAGTTTGTCAGATGGTTTGTCAGAAGTCTGGATCTACTGATGATCACATGACTTTATACTTTAATTTATACTTTATTTTGTTAATGTGTAGTATCACATTGATGATTTGCATGTATTTAACCATCCACTTGACCATGGTGTATGATTCTTTCAATGTATTTTTGAATTCAGTTTGCCAATATTTTGTTGAGGATTTTAGCATCCATGTTCATCAGGGATAATTGCTGCTGACTAATTCTCGACCTGCCTCTTCCTTCTCCTTCCCTCTTTCCTTCAATGTCTAGTTTAGGTATCAATGTAATTCTGGCCTCACAGAATGAGTTTGGAAGCTTTCCTTCCTTTTGTTTCTTGACGTGGCCCTATATTGGTATAAACTTCTATTAAAACAATTTGTGATGGGGGAATGGGATAGACTGGTGATGGGTAGTAAGGAGGGCACGTATTGCATGGTGCACTGGGTGTTATACGCAACTATTGAAGCATCGAACTTTACATCGGAATCCGGGGATGTACTGTATGGTGACTAACATAATATAATAAAAAAATCATTAAAAAAAAACAATTTGTGCTGCATCCCATAGATTCTGAATATTGTGTTTTCATTTTTATTTGCCTCAAGATATTTTTTTTTATTTCCTCTTTGATTTCTTCATTGACCCATTGGTTGTTTAGTAGCATGTTTTTTTGTCTCCACATATTTGTGTTGTCCAGTTTTCTTATACTTGATTCCTAGTTGCATACATGTGGTTGGTAAAGATGCTTGATATGACTTCAATCTTTTTAATTTATTCAGACTTGTTTTCTGCCCTAACATGTGATTAATCCCGGAGAATGTTCTATGTCCACTTGAGAAGAATGCGTATTCTGGAGTGGAATGTTTTGTATATATCTGTTAAATCCATCTGTTCTAATGTGATTAAGGCCAATGCTTTTTTTAAAATTAATTTTCTGAGGGGTGGAGTTAAGATGGAGGGGTAGAGGTCGCCTTTTTCAGCTGGTCCCCTGAGTTGAGCTGGATAGGTACCAGACCATCCTGAACACCCACGGAGTCAGACTGAGATGCAGGAAGATACATCTGGATCTCTACAAACGAACATCTCCAGCACTGAGTATTGAGGTACTAAGCGGGAAGCCGTGAATCAGCACACAGATAGAGGAAGATAAACGGAAGGGGGAAGGAGCAGCCGAGTTCGGGTGCCGGGAAGCAGTAGCCACCTGTGCTGGGAAGCGGGCTGACTCGCGGAATGGCACCTGCAAGAAAGCAGACTGAGACCGTGAGCCAGGGAATGCACGTGGCCAGTCTGAAAACCGGAGCTCTGGAGTGTGAACGAACCACACTGAAACGGAGCTCCAGAGCACGTGGGGGTGGCTGGCAGCTGGAGGTGTTAGAAACACAAAGGACAGAGACGTGCTGGCCCTGGAAGTGAGGGCTGAGACACCGGCTGTGGGGCACACATCCCAGGATGCTGCAGGGTTGAGGAGCACCAACAGAAACAGAGTTAAGGTGGCCAAAGAGCTCAGTGGAGAGTGGACTGTGATCTCTCTGTTCTGAGACAGAGTCTAGGATTTGGGCACTGCTGCATTGACACTCAGAAGAGTCACAGAAAACCACCAGGGAAAGCCGCCAGAGAACAAAAGCCTGGAAATACTAGCTCACAGTATGCCCATCCCCATCCCCCCTCGCAGGGAACAGGGAGACTCTACCCAAACAGGGTTCCCTGAGTATCAGTGCGGCAGTCTCCTCCCCCAGAAGGCAGGCTGAAAAATCAAGAAGCCCACATCCCTAAGGTCCCTATAAAACGAGGGTGCACAGCCTGGGGCCTGGTCAATAATTTGGGCTCTGGACAACCCCGCAACCGCTCCTCATCAGAATGACGAGAAGGAGAAGTCCCCCCAGCAAAGAAAAGACAATGAGTCTGTGGCTTCTGCCACAGAACTAATGGACATGGATATAACCAAATTATCAGAAATGGAATTCAGAGTAACAATGGTCAAGATGATGTGCAGACTTTAAAAAAATATTAATGAAAATATTAATGAGAATATAGAATCTCTAAGGGTGGAAATGAGAGCGAATCTGGCAGAAATTACAAATGCTATGACTCAAATGCAGTCAAAACTAGATGCTCTGATGGCCAGGGTAAGTGAGGCGGGAGAACAAATCAGCGAATTGGAGGATGGGTTGGTAGAAGAGAAAGCTAAAACAGAAAATTCGCTCAAAAAAATCCACCCTCAGGAATGTAGGTTACGGGAGATTACTGACTTAGTGAAACGTTCCAATGTCAGAATCATCGGCATCCCGAAGGGGGTGGAAAAAAACAGAGGTCTAGAAGAGATATTTGAACAAATTGTAGCTGGAAACGTCCCTACTAGCAAAAGAAACAAGCATTCATGTCCAAGAGGAAGAGAGGACCCGTCCCAAGCTCACCCACGACAAACCTATGCAACGTCACATCATAGTGCAATTCGCAAATATTAGATCCAAGGACACAGTATTGAAAGTGGCCAGGGCAAAGAAATTTCTCATGTACCAAGCAAAGGTATCAGAATTATGTCAAACCTGTCTACACAAACCTGGAATCAGAGAAAGGGTTCGGGGGGGGGCACATTTTTAAAGCTCTTTCAGAGAAAAACAAGCAGCCAAGGATCCTTTATCCAGCAAGGCTGTCATTCAGAATTGATGGAGAAATAAAGATCTTCCAGAATCGCCAGTCATTGACCAATTTTGTAACCATGAGCCAGCCCTACAGGAGATATTAAGGGGGTTCTATAAAAGTAAAAAGGCCCCAAGAGTGATACAGAACAGAAAGTCAAAATCTATAGAAACAAAGACTTTACAAGCAACATGGCTTCATTAAAATCATCTCTCTCAAAAATCAGTCTCAATGTGAATGGCCTAAATGCTCCCATAAAATGCCACAGGGTTGCAGATTGGATAAAAAGATATGACCTATTCATTTGCTGTCTACAAGAGACTCATTTTGAACCTAAGGATACATCCAGACTGAAAGTAAAGGGATGGAATACCATCTTTGATGCCAATGGACCTCAAAAAAAAGATGGGGTAGCTATTCTTATATAAGACAGATTGGATTTTAAACTAAAGACTATAGTTAGAGATACAGAAGGGCCACTATATAACTCTAAAGGATGTATCCAACAAGTGGATATGACAATTATAAGTATCTATGCCCCAAGAGGGGAGCAACAAGATACAGAACCCAGCTCTTAACCAGAATAAAGAGACATATAGACAAAAATACGTTACTAGTAGGGGACCTCAACACTCCACTATCAGAAATAGAACACCCATGCAGAAAATCGACAGAATCAAGGGCTTTGAATGCCATACTCGACGAGTTGGACCTCATAGATATATATAGAACACTACACCCCAGAACCAAAGAATACTCATTCTATTCTAATGCCCATGGAACATTCTCAAGAATAGACCATGTTCTGGGACACAAAACAGGTCTCAACCAATACCAAAAGACTGAAATTATTCCCTGCATATTCTCACACCACAATGCTTTGAAATTGGAACGCAACCACAAAGAAAAATTTGGAAGAAACTCAAACACTTGGAGACTAAGAACCATCCTGCTCAGGAATGACTCGATAAACTAGGAAATCAAAAATCAATTTAAACAATTTATGGAGACCAATGAGAATGAAAACACAACGGTCCAAAACCTATGGGATACTGCAAAGGCAGTCCTAAGGGGGAAATACATAGCCATCCAAGCCTCACTCAAAAGAATAGAAAAATCTAAAATGCAGTTTTTATATTCTCACCTCAAGAAGCTGGAACAGCAACAGAGGGACAGGCCTAACCCACTCACGAGGAAGCAGTTGACCAAAATTAGAGCAGAAATAAATGAATTAGAAACCAGGAGTACAGTAGAGCAGATCAACAGAGCTAGAAGCTGGTTCTTTGAGAGAATCAAGAAAATTGACAGACCGCTAGCAAGACTTATCCAAAAGAATAGAGAAAGGACCCAAATTATTAAAATTATGACTGAAAAGGGAGAGGTCACGACCAGCACCATTGAAATTGCAAGGATTATTAGAAACTTTTATCAACAGCTATATGCCAAAAAACTAAACAATCTGGAAGAGATGGAGGCCTTCCTGGAAACCTATAAACTACCAAGACTGAAACAGGAAGAAATAGATTTCTTAAATAGGCCAATTAACTATGAAGAAATTGAGTCAGTGATAAACAACCTTCCAAATAACAAAACTCCAGGCCTGGACAGTTTTCCTGGGGAATTCTACCATTCAAAGAACAAATAATACCTATTCTCCTAAAGCTATTTTAAAAAATAGAAACAGAAGGAA
The DNA here is from genome assembly GCF_002007445.2 of Ailuropoda melanoleuca. NCBI lineage: Eukaryota > Metazoa > Chordata > Mammalia > Carnivora > Ursidae > Ailuropoda > Ailuropoda melanoleuca. The sequence goes on along the minus strand of NC_048229.1, from coordinate 38,342,026 downwards.
AGCTACCAAACTCATTCTATGAGGCTAATATTACCTTGATCCCCAAACCAGGCAAAGACCCCCTCAAAAAGGAGAATTACAGACCGATTTCTCTAATGAATATGGATGCCAAAATCCTCAACAAGATCCTTGCTAATAGAATCCAACAGTACATTAAAAGGATTATCCATCATGACCAAGTGGGATTCATCCCTGGGATGCAAGTGTGGTTCAACATTCGCAAATCGATCAGTGTGATACATCATATCAACAGGAAAAGGCTCAGGAACCATATGATCNAATTGATGCAGAAAAAGCATTTAAGAAAATACAGCATCCTTTCCTGATTAAAACCTTTCAGGGTGTAGGGATAGAGGGCACTTTCCTGAATCTCATAAAAACCATCTATGAAAAGCCTACAGCAAATATCATCTCAATGGGGAGAAGCTGGAAGCCTTTCCCTTAAGATCAGGAACACGACAAGGATGCCCACTCTCGCCACTATTATTCAACATAGTACTAGAAGTCCTTGCAACAGCAATCAGAAGACAAAAAGGGATCAAAGGTATCCAAATCGGCAAAGAAGAAGTCAAACTGTCTCTCTTTGCAGATGACATGATACTCTATATGGAAAACCCAAAGGAATCCACTCCCAAACTATTAGAAGTTATAGAGCAATTCAGTAATGTGGTGGGATACAAAATCAATGCTCAGAGATCAGTTGCATTTCTATACATGAATAATGAGAGTGAAGAAAGAGAAATTAGGGAAACCATCCCATTTACAAAGCACCAAAAACCATACATTACCTTGGAATTAACTTAACCAGAGACGTAAAGGACCTATATCCTAGAAACTATAGATCACTTTTGAAAGATATTGAGGAAGACATAAAAAGATGGAAAAATATTCCATGCTCATGGATTGGAAGAATTAACATAGTTAAAATGTCCATACTACCCAGAGCAATCTACACTTTCAATGCTATCCCGATCAAAATACCGAGGACATTTTTCAAAAAACTGGAGCAAATAGTCCTTAAATTTGTATGGAACAAGAAAAGGCCCCGAATCACCAAGGAGCTGCTGAAAATATTCCATGCTCATGGATTGGAAGAATTAACATAGTTAAAATGTCCATACTACCCAGAGCAATCTACACTTTCAATGCTATCCCGATCAAAATACCGAGGACATTTTTCAAAGAACTGGAACAAATAGTCCTTAAATTTGTATGGAACCAGAAAAGGCCCCGAATCTCCAAGGAACTGTTGAAAAGGAAAAACAAAGCTGGGGGCATCACAATGCCAGATTTCGAGCTGTACTACAAAGCTATGATCACAAAGACAGCATGGTACTGGCACAAAAACAGACACATAAACCAATGGAACAGAATAGAGCACCCAGAAATGGACCCTCGGCTCTTTGGGCAACTAATCTTTGATAAAGCAGGAAAAAACATCCGGTGGAAAAAAGACAGTCTCTTCAATAAATGGTGCTGGGAAAATTGGACAGCTACATGCAAAAGAATGAAACTTGACCACTCTCTCACAGCATACACAAAAATAAACTCCAAATGGATGAAAGACCTCAATGTGAGACAGGAATCCATCAAATCCTAGAGGAGGATATAGGCAGAAACCTCTTTTACATCGGCCAAAGACAACCTTTTTCACGACACATCTCCAAAGGCAAGAGAAATAAAAGATAAAATGAACTTATGGGACTTTATCAGGATAAAGAGCTTCTGCACAGCCAAGGAAACAGTCAAAAACACTAAGAGGCAGCCCATGGAATGGGAGAATATATTTGCAAATGATGCTACCAATAAAANGGAATCCATCAAAATTCTAGAGGAGAACATAGGCAACAACTTCTATGACATCGGCCAGAGCAACCTTTTTCACGACACATCTCCAAAGGCAAGAGAAATAAAAGATAAAATGAACTTATGGGACTTTATCAGGATAAAGAGCTTCTGCACAGCCAAGGAAACAGTCAAAAAAACTAAGAGACAGCCCACGGAATGGGAGAATATATTTGCAAAGGACACCACAGATAAAGGACTGGTATCCAAGATCTACAAAGAACTTCTCATACTCAATACACGAGAAACAAATAAACAAATCATAAAATGGATAGAAAATATTTACAGACACTTTTCCAATGAGGACATACAAATGGCTAACAGACACATGAAAAAATGTTCAAAATCATTAGCCATCAGGGAAATTCAAATCAAAACCACACTGAGATACCACCTTACGCCAGTTAGAATGGCAAAAATTGACAAGGCAAGAAACAACAATTGTTGGAGAGGATGCGGAGAAAGGGGATCCCTCCTGCATTGTTGGTGGGAATGCAAGTTGGTACAGCCACTCTGGAAAACAGTGTGGAGGTCCCTTAAAAAGTTAAAAATTGAGCTACCCTATGACCCAGCCATTGCACTCCTGGGAATTTACCCCAAAGATACTGACGTAGTAAAGAGAAGGGCCATATGCACCCCAATGTTCATAGCTGCATTGTCCACAATAGCCAAATCATGGAAGGAGCCGAGATGCCCTTCAACAGATGACTGGATTAAGAAGCTGTGGTCCATATATACAATGGAATATTACTCAGCTATCAGAAAGAACGAATTCTCAACATTTGCTGCAACATGGACGGCACTGGAGGAGATAATGCTAAGTGAAATAAGTCAAGCAGAGAAAGACAATTATCATATGATTTCTCTCATCTATGGAACATAAGAACTAGGATGACCCAGCCATTGCACTCCTGGGAATTTACCCCAAAGATACTGACGTAGTGAAGAGAAGGGCCATATGCAACCCAATGTTCGTAGCAGCATTGTCCACAATAGCTAAATCGTGGAAGGAACCAAGATGCCCTTCAACAGATGACTGAATTAAGAAGTTGTGTTCCGTATATACAATGGAATATTACTCAGCTATCAGAAAAAATGAGTTCTCAACATATGCTGCAACATGGACGACACTGGAGGAGATAATGCTAAGTGAAATAAGTCAGGCAGAGAAAGACAATTATCATATGATTTTTCTCATCTATGGAACATAAGAACTAGGATGATAGGTAGGGGAAGAAAGGGATAAAGAAAAGGGGGTAATCAGAAGGGGGAATGAAACATTAGAGACTATGGACTATGAGAAACAAACTGAAGACTTCAGAGGGGAGGGGGTAGGGGAATGGGATAGACTGGTGATGGGTAGTAAGGAGGGCACGTATTGCATGGTGCACTGGGTGTTATACGCAACTAATGAATCATCGAACTTTGCATCAGAAACCAGGGATGTACTGTATGGCGACTAACATAATAAAGAAACATTTTAAAAAATATAAGAAAAAAAAAGAAAGGGGTCAGTTAGAAGGGGGAATGAGGCATGAGAGATATGGACTCTGAGAAACAAACTGAGGGCTTCAGAGGGGAGGGGGTGGGGGAATGGGATAGACTGGTGATGGGTAGTAAGGAGGGCATGTATTGCATGGTGCACTGGGTATTATACGCAACTAATGAATCATGGAAGTTTACATCAGAAACCAGGGATGTACTGTACGGTGACTAACAATATAATTTTAAAAATTTTTTAAAAAAAGAAAGCATAGGGAACAAAAGTAAAAAAAAAAAAATCCCACCTACCCTCTTTTATTTCTCTACTCGTAAAGCAGCATTTTAGAAACTCGGAAGCAGAGGGATCATAAAAAATTCTTTTTTTTTCTTTTTTGCCATTCAGCTTCGGTGATTCCCATTATCCTGTCTTCCAGATTGCGAATAATTTCTTCTGCATTCCCTATCTACTGTTGATTCCCTTTATTGTATTTTTCATTTCAGTTATTGTATTCTTCAAATGTGATTGGTTCTTTTTTATGTTTTCTCTTTTTTGAAGCTCAGTTCTTCTACTCTTGTTTCCAGCCCACTGAACATCTTCACAAATATTACTTTAAATTTGTTGTCAGGCATATTTCTCATCTCCGTTTCATTTAGTTCTTTTTCTAAGGTTTTGCCGTGTTCTTTCTTTTGGAGTATATTCCTATGTCTCCCCATTGTGATTGACATTCTGTGTTTGTGTCTATGAGTTAAGCAGAACAGATACTTCTCCTAATCTTGAATGCTTTCATGTATGGTTATCCCTGTGTAAACTGTGTGCTTGGTGACTTTTACTGGCTGGCTGGAGCTGTGGCTTGCATGGGCTGGGGGTTGTGGGCTACTCTGTGCTGGGGCTGCCCTGGCAGGATGGCTGGGGCCAAAGTGGACACAGTGGGGTGGTCCTGAGGCACTCCACATAGAGGATTCCCTGGCAGGAAAGCTGATGTAAGTGCAAGGTGAGGTGTCCTGGCACCCTACACACAGAATGCACCTTGGTGGGATAGCAAAAGCTGAGTGAGTATAAACCAGAACTCTGCACAGATGATGCCTTGGGGGAGTCGCTAGTGTTGAACTGGGGTAGAGGCCAGGGGGGTCTTGGGGTGCCCTGCACTTGGGGCACTCTGCTGGGACAGCTAAAGCTAAAATTGGTGCAAGCCAATGTGGTTTCTGGGCTCTCTGTGTAAAACGTGCCATGGCAGGATGGCTGAAGTGAAGTGGTTGCAACCTGGCACATCTCAGTGTGCTCAGAGCCTGGGGTGCCCTGGCTGAGGCCAGTGCAGGCAGCAGTGTGGCGGGGCACTCCATGCAGGATGTGGCCTGGCAGGATGGCTGCAACCAGACTAGGCACAGGCTGGGGATTCCCAAGGTACTCCACACCAGGGGCACCATTCCAGGGCAGCTAGATCCAAGGTAGATGCTAGCCAGGAGTTTCCGAAGCTGTTGCCAGGGGTGCTCCAGCAAAGAAACTGAAGCTGACTTGTGAGGGCCTGGAATGTTGCAGGGTCCAGTGTGCCTGCATCACCCCAGTGCAAGGCTGGGGCTGCAGTGCACGTTGAAGAGGGGCATCATGGTGTGCACTGCCCTGTGGCTGCCTTGGTGAGATAACTTGGACTGGTGTGGGCCAGGAAACTGTGGCTTAATGAGGCATCAGGCTACAGGCTGGTTAAGGTACCTGGACCATTGACTGGTCTGTGCTTTCCATGTGCAGGGGGAGCACAGACCATGTCCATCAGCCCCTCCCGCCTGGGGAAAGTTCCAGGAGCTCCCTCATTTTTTGGTGGAGTTCTAGGGATGGCTCGGTTCTATGCTGCTTGTTCTTTCAAATCAGAGCTGCTTTTTTTTTTTTTCCTCAGTGCAAAATGGGCTGGTGTGGACTAGGGATCCCCAGTGTTTTCTGAGGCAGCATGCTGGTTAGGGTTCATTCCTATTCATGTTTTTAAGCTGAAGGGGGAGTGTAAACCAAGTCCACCAGTCCCTCTCACCTGTAGAGCTTTCCAGCGGTCCCCCACCCTCCACCAACATTTGGTGGAGTTCTAGGGCTGGCTCTTTTATATGCTAGTTGCTCTTTTAAATGGTGGCTTTTTTTCTGTGCCCCAATGCATCCCAGGGGTAGTGTGAGCTTAGGGGACCTGGCCAGCTATGGTGTCCAGATCCTGCTCCTATCTGCACTTTCAGGGTGGAGGGGGGAGTATAAGTCATGTTGCCCTCCAGCCCCTTGAACCCCACACTCCACAGTTGTTCCAGCAGCTTTTCTGCCATTTGGGTTCTGGGGCTGGGTCTTATAAACTAGTTTCTCTTTTAAACCGTGGTTTTCTCCCTGTGCCCAAGGACAGATGAATCTGTTTCCATTCCCTCAGTTCTATCCCTCCCCACTGCAGTTCACATAGTGTTAGGTGGTATCTCAATGTGGTCTTGATTTGTATTTCCCTGATAGCTAATGATGTTGAACATTTTTTCATGTGTCTGTTAGCCATTCGTATGTCTTTGTTGGAGAAGTGTCTGTTCGTGTCTTCTGCCCATTTTTTGACTGGGTTATTTGTTTTTTGAGTGTTGAGTTTGAGAAGTTCTTTATAGATCTTGGATATCAGCCTTTTATCTGTAGCGTCATTTGCAAATATCTTCTCCCATTCCGTGGGCTGCCTCAGTTTTGTTGACTTTTCCCTTTGCTGTGCAGAAGCTTTTTATCTTGATGAAGTCCCAAAAGTTCATTTTTTTTTGGTTTCCCTTGCCTTTGGAGATGTGTCTTGAAAGAAGTTGCACTGGCCAATGTCGAAGAGGTTACTGCCTATGTTCTCCTCTAGGATTTTGATGGATTCCTGTCTCACATCAAGGTCTTCCATCCATTTAGAGTTTTGTCTTTGTGTATGGCGCAAGGGAATGGTCCAGTTTCATTCTTCTATATGTAGCTGTCCAATTTCCCCAGCACTATTTATTGAAGAGACTGTCCTTTTTCCACTGGATGTTTTTTCCNTTCCACCGGATGTTTTTTCCTGCTTTATCAAAGATTAGTTGCCCAAAGAGCCGAGGGTCCATTTCTGGTCTCTATTCTGTTCCATTGGTCTATGTGTCTGTTTTTGTGCCAGTACCATGCTGTCTTGGTGATCACAGCTTTGTAAAATAGCCTGAAGTCAGGCAACGTGATGCCCCACCACTTTTTTTTTTTTCATCATTCCCTTGGCAATTCAGGGTCTTTTCTGGTTCCATACAAATTTCAGGATTGTTTGTTCCAGCTCTTTCAAAACTGTCAATAGTATTTTAAAAGGGATGGCACTGAAAGTGTAAATTGCTCTGGGCAGGATAGACATTTTAACAATGTTTATTCTTCCAATCCATGGAATGTTTTTCCATCTTTTTGTGTCGCCTTCAATTTCTTTCATAAGTGTTCTGTAGTTTCTAGAGTTCCTTTACCTCTTTGGTTAGGTTTATTCCAAGGTATCTTATGGTTTTTGTTGTTATTGTGAATGGAACTGATTCCTTAATTTCTTTTTCTAGTTACATTGTTAGTGTATAGGAAAGCAACTGATTTCTGTGCATTGATTTTGTATCCTGCCACATTGCTGAATTGCTGTAGGAGTTCAAGTAATTTGGGGGTGGATTCTTTTGGGTTTCCCACATAAAGTATCATGTCATCTGCGAAGAGCAAATTTGACTTCTTCTTTGCCAATCTGGATGCCTTTTATTTCTTTTTGTTGTCTGCTGAGGCTAGAATTTTTAGCACTATGTTGAATAATAGTGGTGAGAGTGGGCATCCCTCTCGTGTTACTGACCTTACGTGTATTTGCTGTGGGCTTTTCACAGATCGTTTTTATGATTTTGTGGAATGTTCCCTCTATCCCCATACTCTGAAGAGTTTTAATCAGGAACAGATGCTGTATTTTGTCAAATGTTTTTTCTGCATCAATTGAGAGGATCATGTGCTTTTTTTCTTTTGTTAACGTGCTCCATCATGCTGATTGTTAGCGAATGTTGAACCATCCTTATATCCCAGGAATAAATCCCACTTGGTCATGGTGAATAATCCTTTTAATGTACTGTTGGATCCTCTTAGGATCTTGTTGAGTATTTTGGCATCCATGTTCATCAGGGATATTAGTCTGTATTTCTCCTTTTTGATGGGGACTTTGTCTGGTTTTGGGATCAGGGTAATTTTGATGGGAACTTTGCCTGGTTTGGGGATCAGGGTAATGCTGGCCTCATAGAATGAGTTTGGATGTTTTCCTTCTGGTTCTATTTTATGAAATAGCTTCAATAGAATAGGTATTATTTCTTCTTTAAATGTTTGGTAGAATTCCCCTGGGAAGCCATCTGGCCCTGATTCCTGACTTTTGTTTCTTGGGAGGTTTCTGATTACTGCTTCAATTTTGTTACTGGTTATTGGTCTGTTCAGGTTGTCAGTTTCTTCCTACTTCAGTCTGGGTAGTTTGTAAGTTTCCAGAAAGGCATCCATTTCTTCCAGGTTACTTAATATGTTGGCATATAGTTGTTATTGATTTCTAATAACTGTTTCTATTTCCTTGGTGTTAGTCATGTTCTCTCCCCTTTCATTCATGATTTTATTAATTTGGGTCCTTTCTCTTTTCTTTTGAATAATTTTGGCCACTGGTTTATCAACCTTATCAATTCTTTCAAAGAACCAGCTCCTAGTTTTATTGATCTGTTCTACTGTTTTTCTGGTTTCTATTTCATTTATCTCTACTCTAATCTTATTATTTCTCATCTCCTGCTTGGTTTAGGTTTTATTTGGTGTTCTTTCTCCAGCTCCACAAGGTTAGCTTGTGCATTTGGGGTGAGAAAAACATGCAGCCAAGAAAACTTTATCCAGCAAGGCTATCATTCAGAATGCATGGAGAGATCAAGAGCTTCCAGGACCAGCAGAAACTGAAAGAATATGTGAACACCAAGCCAGCCATGCAAGAAATACTAAGGGGGATTCCATAAAAGAAGAAAGACTCCATGAGTAATATAGACGAGAAATTTACAGAGACAATCCATAGAAACAGGGACTGTACAGACAATAGGATGGCAATAAATACAAACCTTTCAGAACTAACTCTCAACGTGAATGGTCTAAATGCTCCCAAGAAATGGCACAGGGTTGCAGACTGGACACAAAGACAGGACCCATCCATATGCTGTCTACAAGAGACTCATTTTGAACCTAAAGACACCTCCAGACTAAAAGTGAGGGGATAGAGAACCATTTATCATGCCCACAGACCTCACAAGAAAGCTGGGATAGAAATTCTTGATTCAGACAAATTAGAATTTAAACCAAAGTCTGTAATAAAAGATACAGAGGGACACTATATCACTCTTAAAGGGTCTATCCAACAAGAAAAATCTAACAATTGTAAATATCTATGTACCCAACATGGGAGTAGCCGACTGCATAAGCCAGCTGTTAACCAAAATAGAGAATCAGATCAACAATAATACATTAATAGTAGGAGATTTTTAAAAATTTTTTTATTATATTATGTTAGTCACCATACAGTACATCCCCGGATTCCGATGTAAAGTTCGATGCTTCATTAGTTTGCATATAACATCCACTGCACCATGCAATACGTGCCCTCCTTACTACCCATCACCAGTCTATCCCATACCTTCACCCCCTCCCGTCTGAGGCCCCCAGTTTGTTTCTCATAGTCCATAGACTCTCATGCTTCATTCCCCCTTCTGATTACCCCCCTTTCCTTATCCCTTTCTTCCCCTATCAATCTTCCCACTTCTTAATTTCCATAGATGAGAGAAATCATATGATAATTGTCTTTCTCTGCTTGACTTATATCACTTAGCATTATCTCCTCCAGTGCCGTCCATGTTGCACCAAATGTTGAGAACTTGTTCTTTCTGATAGCTGAGTAATATTCCATTGTATATATGAACCACAACTTCTTAATCCAGTCATCTGTTCAGGGGCATCTCAGTTCCTTCCACGATTTAGCTGTTGTGGACAATGATGCTATGAACATTGGGTTGCATATGGCCCTTCTCTTCACTACGTCAGTATCTTTGGGGTAAATACCCAGTATTGCAATGGCTGGGTCATAGGGTAGCTCAATTTTTAACTTTTTAAGGGACCTCCACACTGTTTTCCAGAGTGGTTGCACCAACTTGCATTCCCACCAACAATGTAGGAGGGATCCCCTTTCCCCACATCCTCTCCAGCCATTGTTGTTTCTTGCCTTGTCAATTTTTGCCATTCTAACTGCCGTAAGGTGGTATCTCAGTGTGGTTTTGATTTGAATTTCCCTGATGGCTAGTGATTTTGAACATTTTTTCATGTGTCTGTTAGGCATTTCTATGTCCTCATTGGAAAAGTGTCTGTTCATATCTTCTGCCCATTTTCTGATTTATTTGTTTCTCGCGTATTGAGTATGAGAAGTTCTTTGTAGATCTTGGATACCAGTCTTTTATCTGTAGCATCATTTGCAAATATATTCTCCCATTCCGTGGGCTGACTCTTAGTGTTTTTGACAGTTTCCTTGGCTGTACGGAAGCTTCTTATCTTGATGAAGTCCCACAAGTTCATTTTATCTTTTGTTTCTCTTGCCTTTGGAGATGTGTCATGAAAGAGGTTTCTTTGGCTGATGTCAAAGAGGTCTGCCTACATTCTCCTCTAGGATTTGATGGATTCCTGTCTCACATCGAGGTCCTTCATCCATTTGGAGTTTATCTTTGTGTATGGTGTGAGAGAGTGGTCAAGTTTCATTCTTTTGCATGTAGCTGTCCAATTTTCCCAGCACCATTTATTGAACAGACTGTCTTTTTTCCACTGGATGTTTTTCCTGCTTTATCAAAGATAAGTTGCCCAAAGAGCCGAGGGTCCATTCCTGGGTTCTCTATTCTGTTCCATTGGTCTATGGGTCTGTTTTTGTGCCAGTACCATGTTGTCTTTTTGATCACAGCATTGTAGTACAGCTCGAAATCCGGCATTGTGATGCCCCCAGCTTTCTTTTTCCTTTTCAGCAGTTCCTTGGCAATTCGGGGCCTTTTCTGGTTCCATACACATTTAAGGACTATTTGTTCCAGTTTTTTGAAAAATGTCCTCGGTATTTTGATCGGGATAGCATGGAAAGTGTAGATTGCTCTGGGTAGCGTGGACATCTTAACTATGTTAATTCTTCCAATCCATGAGTATGGAATATTTTTCCATCTTTTTGTGTCTTCCTCAATGTCTTGCAAGAGTGATTTATAGTTTCTAGAATATAGATCCTTTACGTCTCTGGTTAAGTTAATTCCAAGGTAACGTATGGTTTTTGTTGCTATTGTAAGTGGGATGGATTCCCTAATTTCTCTTTCTTCAGTCCCATTGTTCGTGTATAGAAATGCAACTGATTTCTGAGCACTGATTTTGTATCCTGCCACATTACTGAATTGCTCTGTAAATTCTAATAGTTTGAGAGTGGATTCTTTTGGGTTTTCCATATAGAGTATCATGTCATCTGCAAAGAGAGACATTTTGACTTCTTCTTTGCCGATTTGGATACCTTTGATCCCTTTTTGTTCTCTGATTGCTGTTGCAAGGACTTCTAGTACTATGTTGAAAAATAGTGGTGAGAGTGGGCATCCTTGTCGTGTTCCTGATCTTAAGGGAAAGGCTTCCAGCTTTTCCCCATTGAGAATGATATTTGCTGTAGGCTCTACATAGATGGTTTTTATGAGATTGAGAAATGTACCCTCTATCCCTACACCCTGAAAGGTTTTAATCAGGAAAGGATGCTGTATTTTCTTAAATGCTTTTTCTGCATCAATTGAGAGCATCATATGGTTCCTGAGTCTTGTCTTGTTGATATGATGTATCACGCTGATCGATTTGTGAATGCTGAACCACACTTGCATCCCAGTGATGAATCCCACTTGGTAATGATGGATAATCCTTTTAATGTACTGTTGGATTCTATTAGCCAGGATCTTGTTGAGGATTTTGGCGTCCATACTCATTAGGGAAATCAGTCTGTAATTTTCCTTTTTGATGGGGTCTTTGCCTGGTTTGGGGATCAAGGTAATATTGGCCTCATAGAATNGGCCTCATAGAATGAGTTTGGCAGCTTTCATTCTGTTTCTATTTTTTGAAATAGCTTTAGGAGAATAGGTATTATTTCTTCTTTGAATGTTTGGTAGAATTCCCCAGGAAAACTGTCCGGGCCTGGAGTTTTGTTATTTGGAAGTTTGTTTATCACTGACTCAATCTCTTCATAATTAATTGGCCTGTTTAAAAATCAATTTCTTCCTGGGGGAGTCCAAGATGGTGGAGGAGCAGGAGGCTTGAATTTTTCTGGTCCCAGGAATGCAGCTAGATAGCTATCAGACCATTCTGAACACCTACAAACTCAACTGGAGAATGAAGAAAAGAATAGCAGCAACTCTAAGAACAGAATAGCCACCACTTTCTGCAAGGAACCCAGTTTAAAACAGGAGTTGAGCTCCAGCTCGGCGTTCCAAGATGGCGGAGGAGCAGGAGACCTAAAGTTCGTCTGGTCCCAAGAATTCAGCGAGAGAGCTACCAAACCATTCTGAATACCTATGAATGCAACTAGAGAATGAAGAAAAGAGTAGCAGAAACTCTACGAACAGAAAGGCAACCACTTTCTGCGAGGAGGAGAAAAGATGGTGGAGGAGTAGGTGACCCTTTCTCAGCTGGTCCGAGTCGAGCTGGATATCTNCCTTTTTCAGCCGGTCCCCTGAGTTGAGCTGGATAGGTACCAGACCAGCAGGAATATCCACGGAATCAGCCTGAGACGCAGGAAGATACATCTGGATCTCTACAAATGAACATCTCCAGTGCTGAGTATTGAGGTATGAAGCAGGGAGCTGTGAATCTGAGCACAGACATAGGAAGATAAAGGGAAGGGGGAGGGAGCCTCTGCGCTCAGGCGCTTGGAAGCAATAGCTCCTTGTACTGGGGAGCGGGCTGGACTCTCAGACCAGCACCAGCAAGAGAGCAGACTGAGACAGTGAGCATGGGAATGCCCGTGTCCAAACTGAAAACAGGAGCTGCAGACCACACGCTCGAACTAGAGTGAAACCGAGAGCTCAGGAGTGCAAGCGCAACCAGATTGAAAACTGGCGCTCCAGAGCACAGGCGAACCATGCTGAAACAGGGAGTTCCGGACTTGGGACACGTGCGGNCGCGCGGGGCGGCTGGCGGCTGGTGGGGTTAGAAACACAAAGGACAGAGACGCGCCGGCCCTGGAAGTGAGGGCTGGGACACCAGGTGTGGANTGGAAGTGAGGGCTGGGACGCCGGGTGTGGGGCGCACAGCCTGGGATGCTGCAGGGTTGAGCAGCACCAACAGAAACAAAGTTAAAGTGGCCAGAACATCAGTGGAGAACGGGCCGCAATCCCTCCGTTCTGTGACAGGCTGAATTTTCGCCGCTACTGCGCTGGCTCTCAGAAGAGGCACAGCAGACCGCCAGGGAAAGCTGCCAGAGAACAAACGCCCGGAAATACCAGCTCACAGGGTGCCCATTCCCATCCCCCTTCACAGGGGGCATGGAGACTCTACCNAAGCCGCCAGAGAACAAAAGCCCGGAAATACCGGCTCACAGGGTGCCCATCCCCATCCCCCCTCGCAAGGGACACAGAGACTCTACCCAAACAGGGTTTTCTGAGTACCTGCAGGCAGGCCCCTCCCCCAGAAGGCAGGCTGAAAAATCAAGAAGCCCACAACCCGGGGCGCCTGAGTGGTGCAGTCATTAAGTGCCTGTCTTCGGATTAGGGCGTGATCACAGCGTTCCGGAAAGGAGTCCCTCTTCGGGGGAGCCTGCTTCTTCCTCTCCCACTCCCCTGCTTGGGTTCCCTTTTTTGCTGTTTGTCTCTCTCCCTCAAATAAATAAATAAAATCTTTAAGGAAGAAGCCCACATCCCTAAGATCTCTATAAAACAAGGGCGCACGGCCTGGGTCCCAGTCAACACTTGGGCTCTGGACAACCCTGCAATCTCTCTTCATCAGAATGACGAGAAGGAGAAGTCCCCCCCAGCAAAGAAAAGATAATGAGTCTGTGGCCTCTGCCACAGAATTGGCCTCGGCCACAGAATTAATACATATGGATGTATCCCAATTATCAGAAATGGAATTCAGAGCAACAATGGTCAAGATGATGAGTAAACTTGAAAAAAGCANCCTGCTTCTTCCTCTCCCACTCCTCTGCTTGGGTTCCCTTTCTTGCTGACTGTCTCTCTCTCTCTCAAATAAATAAATAAAATCTTTAAAGAAGAAGCCCACATCCCTAAGATCTCTATAAAACAAGGGCGCACGGCCTGGGTCCCAGCCAATTATTTGGGCTCTGGACAACCCTGTAATCTCTCCTCATCAGAGTGATGAGAAGGAGAAGTCCCCCCAGCAAAGAAAAGATAATGAGTCTGTGGCCTCTGCCACAGAATTGGCCTCGGCCACAGAATTAATACATATGGATGTATCCCAATTATCAGAAATGGAATTCAGAGCAACAATGGTCAAGATGATGAGTAAACTTGAAAAAAGCATCAGAGAAAACGTTGCTGAGAATATAGAATCCCTAAGGGCAGAAATGAGAGCGAATCTGACAGAAATTAAAAATTCTATGAGCCAAATGCAGTCAAAACTAGAGGCTCTGATGGCCAGGGTCACCGAGGCAGAGGAGCGCATTAGCAAATTGAAGGATGGGTGAGTGGAAGAAAAAACGAAAATAGAAGCTGGTCTTAAAAAAATCCATACCCACAAATGTAGATTACAGGAGATTACTGACTCTATGAAACGATCCAATGTCAGAATCATCGGCATCCCTGAAGGGGTGGAGAAAAACAGAGGTCTAGAAGAGATATTTGAACAAATTGTAGCTGAAAACTTCCCTAATCTAGCAAGGGAAACAAGCATTCGTGTCCAAGAGGCAGAGAGGACCCCATCCAAGCTCAACCAGGACAAACCTACGCCACGGCATGTCATAGTGCAATTCGCAAATATTAGATCCAAGGATACAGTATTGAAAGCGGCCAGGGCAAAGAAATTTCTCACGTACCAAGGCAAAGGTATCAGGATTACGTCAGACCTGTCTACAGAGACCTGGAATGAGAGAAAGGCTTGGGGGGGCATTTTTAAAGCTCTTTCAGAGAAAAACATGCAGCCAAGGATCCTTTATCCAGCAAGGCTGTCATTCAGAACTGATGGAGAGATAAAGACCTTCCAGAATCACCAATCATTAACCAATTTCGTAACCACGAAACCAGCCCTACAGGAGATATTAAGGGGGGCTCTATAAAGGTAAAAAGGCCCCAAGAGTGATACAGAGCAGCAAGTCACAACCGATACAAAGACTTTAAAGAGAAATGGCATCATTAAAATCATATCTGTCAATAATCTCTATCAATCTAAATGGCTTAAACTCTCCCATAAAACGCCACAGGGTTGCAGATTGGATAAAAAGACATGACCCATCCATTTGCTGTCTACAAGAGACTCATTTTGAACCCAAAGATGCATTCAGACTTAGAGTAAGGGGATGGAGTACCATCTTCCACGCAAATGGACCTCAAAAGAAAGCTGGAGTAGCAATTCTCATATCAGATAGACTGGATTTTAAACTAGAGGCCATAGAGAGAGACACAGAAGGGCACTATATTATTCTTAAAGGAAGTATTCAACAAGTGTATATGACAATTATAAATATCTATGCCCCCAACAGGGGAGCAGCAAGATACACAAGCCAACTCTTAACCAAAATAAAGAGACATATAGATAAAAACACAGTAATAGTAGGGGACCTCAACACCCCACTATAAGAAACAGACAGAACACCCTGCGNCATAAAACGCCACAGGGTTGCAGATTGGATAAAAAGACATGACCCATCCATTTGCTGTCTACAAGAGACTCATTTTGAACCCAAAGATGCATTCAGACTTAGAGTAAGGGGATGGAGTACCATCTTCCACGCAAATGGACCTCAAAAGAAAGCTGGAGTAGCAATTCTCATATCAGATAGACTGGATTTTAAACTAGAGGCCATAGAGAGAGATACAGAAGGGCACTATATTATTCTTAAAGGAAGTATTCAACAAGTGGATATGACAATTATTAATATATATGCCCCCAACAGGGGAGCAGCAAGATACACAAGCCAACTCTTAACCAAAATAAAGAGACATATAGATAAGAACACAGTAATAGTAGGGGACCTCAACACCCCACTATCAGAAATAGACAGAACACCCTGGCAAAAACTAAGCAAAGAATCAAAGGCTTTGAATGCCATACTCGACGAGTTGGACCTCATAGATATATATAGAACACTACACCCCAGAACCAAAGAATACTCATTCTATTCTAATGCCCATGGAACATTCTCAAGAATAGACCATGTTCTGGGACACAAAACAGGTCTCAACCAATACCAAAAGATTGAAATTATCCCCTGCATATTCTCAGACCACAACGCTCTGAAATTGGAACTCAACCACAAGGAAAAACCTGGAAGAAACTCAAACACTTGGAGGCTAAGAACCATCCTGCTCAAGAATGACTCGATAAACCAGGAAATCAAAAAACAAATTAAACAATTTATGGAGACCAACGAGAATGAATACACAACGGTCCAAAACCTATGGGATACTGCAAAGGCAGTCCTAAGGGGGAAATACATAGCCATCCAAACCTCACTCAAAAGAATAGAAAAATCTAAAATGCAGTTTTTATATTATCACCTCATGAAGCTGGAACAGCAACAGAGGGACAGGCCTAACCCATTCACGAGGAAGTTGTTGACCAAAATTAGAGCAGAAATAAATGAACTAGAAAGAAGAAGTACAGTAGAGCAAATCAACAGGACTAGAAGTTGGTTCTTTGAGAGAATCCATAAAATTGACAGACAACTGGCAAGACTTATCCAAAAGAAAAGAGAAAGGACTGAAAATAATAAAATTATTAATGAAAAAGGAGAGGTCACGACCAACAACATTGAAATTGGAAGGATTATTAGAAATTTTTATCAACAGCTATATGCCAAAAAACTAAGCAATCTGGAAGAGATGGAGGCCTTCCTGGAAANAAGAGATGGAGGCCGTCCTGGAAACCTATAAACTACCAAGACTGAAGCAGGAAGAAATAGATTTTTTAAACAGGCCAATTAATTATGAGAAGATTGAGTCTGTGATAAACAACCTTCCAAATAACAAAACTCCAGGCCCAGACGGTTTTCCTGGGGAATTCTACCAAACATTTAAAGAAGAAATAATACCTATTCTCCTAGAGCTATTTCAAAAAATAGAAACAGAAGGAAATCTATCAAACTCATTCTATGAGGCTAATATTACCTTGATCCCCAAACCAGGCAAAGACCCCCTCAAAAAGGAGAATTACAGACCGATTTCTCTAATGAATATGGATGCCAAAATCCTCAACAAGATCCTTGCTAATAGAATCCAACAGTACATTAAAAGGATTATCCATCATGACCAAGTGGGATTCATACCTNTATCCATCATGACCAAGTGGGATTCATACCTGGGATGCAAGCATGGTTCAACACTCGCAAATCAATCAATGTGATACATCATATCAACAAGACAAGACTCAGGAACCCTATGATCCTCTCAATTGATGCAGAAAAAGCATTTAGGGGAGGTTAAGATGGCGGAGGAGTAGGGGACCCCTTTTTCAGCCGGTCCCCTGAGTTGAGCTGGATAG
>NC_048229.1:38257831-38324897 GCF_002007445.2 Ailuropoda melanoleuca | reverse complement strand
TTCCATGCTCATGGATTGGAAGAATTAACATAGTTAAGATGTCCATGCTACCCAGAGCAATCTACACTTTCCATGCTATCCCGATCAAAATAAGGAGGACATTTTTCAAAAAACTGTAACAAATAGTCCTTAAATTTGTATGGAACCAGAAAAGGCCCCGAATCGCCAAGGAACTGCTGAAAAGGAAAAAGAAAGCTGGGGGCATCACAATGCCGGATTTCGAGCTGTACTACAAAGCTGTGATCACAAAGACAGCATGGTACTGGCACAAATACACACCCATAGACCAATGGAACAGACTAGAAAACCCAGAAATGGACCCTCAGCTCTTTGGGCAACTAATCTTTGATAAAGCAGGAAAAAACATCTGGTGGAAAAAAGACAGTCTCTTCAATAATGGTGTTGGGAAAATTGGACAGCTACATGCAAAAGAATGAAACTTGACCACTCTCTCACACCATACACAAAAATAAACTCCAAATGGATGAAAGACCAGTATGTGAGACAGGAATCCATCAAAATTCTAGAGAATATAGGCAACAGCCTCTACGACATCGGCCAGAGCAACCTTTTCCATGACACGTCTCCAAAGGCGGGAGAAACAAAAGATAAAATGAACATATGGGACTTCATTCGGATAAAAAGCTTCTGCATAGCCAAGGAAACAGTCAAAAAAACTAAGAGGCCACCCACGGAATGAGAGAATATATTTGCAAAGGACACTACAGATAAGGGACTGGTATCCAAGATCTACAAATAACTTCTCAAACTCAATACACGAGAAACAAATAAACAAATCAAAAAATGGGCAGAAGATATAAACAGACACTTTTCCAATGAAGACATACAAATGGCTAACAGGCACATGAAAAAATGTTCATCATTAGCCGTCAGGGAAATACAAATCAAAACCACATTGAGATACCACCTTACACCAGTCAGAATGGCAAAAACTGACAAGGCAAGAAGCAACAAATGTTGAAGAGGTTGTGGAGAAAGGGGATCCCTCTTACACTGTTGGTGGGAATGCAAGTTGGTACAGCCACTCTGGAAAACAGTGTGGCGGTCCCTTAAAAAGTTAAATACTGAGCTACCCTATGACCCAGCCATTGCACTCCTGGGTATTTACCCCAAAGATACTGACGTAGTGAAGAGAAGGGCCATATGCACCCCAATGTTCATAGCAGCAATGTCCACAATAGACAAACTGTGGAAGGAGGCAAGATGCCCTTCGACAGATGAATGGATAAAGAAGTTGTGGTCCATATAGATGATGGAATATTACTCAGCCATCAAGAAAGATGATTACCCAACATTTGCGTCAATATGGATGGAATTGGAGATTATGCTAAGTGAAATAAGTCAAGCAGAGAAAGACAATTATCATATGGTTTCACTCATTTGTGGAACATAAGGAATAACAGGGAGGACTTTAGAAGGAAGGGAAAAAGGAAGGGGGGAGATCAGAGGGGGAGATGAACCATGAGAGACTATGGACTTTGGGAAACAACCAGGATTTTAGAGGGGAGGGGGGTGGGAGGATGGGTTAGCCCAGTGATGGGTATTAAGGAGGGCACATATTGCATGGAGCACTGGGTGTTATACACAAACAATGCATCATGGAACACTACATCAAAAACAAATGATGTACTGTACAGTGACTAACATAATAAAAATAATAATTAGGGGTAAAGAAAAAAAACTGGGTGATTGACAGAGGCTGGAAGAGTTTTGAGGTACATGTTAGAAAAAGCCTAGATTACATTAAAGATACTATTGGTAGAAAGATACACATTAAAAGTGATTCTGGTGAGCTCTCAGATGGAAATTATGAACATGCTCTAGGAAACTGGAAGAAGAGTGATCCTTGTTAGGAAATGACAAAGAACTTGGCTGAACCATTCTATTCCTCTGTGGAAGGTAGAACTTGCACCTGCCAACCTTGGATATTTAGCTAAGGAGATTTTTAAGCAAAGTATTGATAGTTTAGCTTGGTTTCTTACTGGTTACTGTAAAATGCAAGAGGAGAAAGAGATAAATTGGAATTGTTAAGCAAAAAGGAACAGAACTTGAAGATCCTGAAAATTCTCAGCCTGTCCATATTGCAAAAAAGGGAGAAAGTGCATTCTGGAGAGAAGACCAAGAGTGTGGTTCAACAACTACTCCATAAGAGATTACAAATGGCTTTAATCTGGCATCTCAGTTGAAGTCAGGAACAGAGATGGGATTATACCAGCAGACACACTGCCCATTGGGTCTAAATGGGACAGAGAAAATGGAATGAGATGAAGGAAATCTGTTGGGCTTCTGAGATTCTATAGGACAAAGCAATAGAGCTATCTGGCTTTGAACATGCATTACCCTTAGAAAAAAGAAAAAGGTTCCAGTTCAGAATGGTTACTTTGCATTTACAACTACAGATGGAACGATTCCCTTGAAAGAAATGCAAAATAGAGCTAAGCAACTCCCACACATTGGGTGAAAAAGAAAGAACCCACACTGGACCGGGTAAGAGAGAGTGAGACACAGTCTCACCATAAACCTCACCCCTGGCAGAGCAACAAAATAAGGAGGGATCCACAAATCCAAGCTTCTTCCTGAGGAGCAAAGGATTTTAACCCCACATCTGGAACCCCAACTTTTTTTGTTGTTTTGTTTTTATTTTTAAATAATATTTATTTTGTTATATTAGTCACCATACAGTACATCCCCAGTTCTTGATGCAATGTTCCATGATTCATTACTTGCATATAACACCCAGTGCACCATGCAATATGTGCCCTCCTTAATACCCATCACTGGCCTATCCCCATCCCCCACCTCCCTCCCCTCTGAAGCCCTCAGTTTGTTTCCCAGAGTGGAACCCCAACTTTTAAGCCTTGCACCTAAGAGACAAGACCCCAAAAGTTTTGAAAGCCAACGAGGCTTTTGTCCATGAGACTCATGAGGCTATAACAAACAGGAACAGATCTTTGAGGTACTATTTACCCTCACAGAGCCCAGCACAAAGGCAGATGACTGAAATGCATCCATTCTTTCTGTGAAAGAAAACTATTTGCTTATTTTAAAGCTTTAGCCTGTGAGGCAGTTATTTTACCCACGTTTAGGGGCCTACATTATTCTCCAAATGTCAGTGAGCCCCCTTGCTCAACTAGACCTCAACAGTTATTTCTTTGTTACTTTCTTGAGGCATTGACAATGGCTAGAACATTCCCACCACCAGGCGAGAAAAACTCTGACAGCAACTGGAATGTCTAGAAGACCACACCTCACATGTCTCCCTCTCTGCCCAAGATCACTTACCAACCGCCACCCATGATCACAATCTGTTCTCTTGAACATACCCTCCCAACCTCTCCTTATAAAAATCAATCTTGCAGGCAGAGAGATTGATTGCTAAGGCCTGAGCCTACCACCTCCCCCAGCTGCTGGCACCCAAAGTAAATTTCTCCCTTTCTCTTTTCCGAACCCTCATCTCTTGAGTTATTGGCTTCTCTTGCAATGGCTTCATCCAAGTTTGTTCAGCAACAGGTCAGCAAACCCAGCCAGGAACTATGCTTTCGATTTGTCCATCCCCTTCGGGATTCCCCAGGATGGAGCAGTTGGCCACAGCAGTGCACCAAGACTTAACCACTCATTTCCTGAATTAGTGGCTGTGATAGATCATTCAGGAACACAAAGACTATGAAGGCCAGCAGGTACCATCTTCATGCTGTTCCCTCTGCCTTGATCAGGGTCTCTCCAATCTCCTGGAAAGGAGCTTGGGCACACCTTTAGAGTCCCAGTTTTTGTGGGTACCACCAGGGAACACCAGGGCTCTGCTGGCCAGTAAGCCTTACATCCAGGGATCCAACAGAACTGTAACAAATAGAGAAAGAGATCTTAGGGAGCTATCCCCCACCCAGGGCACATCCAGATAGGCAGCAGACTACACCTCCATCTTTCTGTGAAAGGGGCCTAACAGCTTATCTTCATAGCTGTAGCCTAAAGGCTAGGCTCCTAATTAAAAACACATCTGGGGGCCAGTCCTCTCCAGAGATCAGGAAGGCTGGTGGGTGCCAGGTCCATGCTCTCCCGCTGCTCCACCCCAGGTCAGCAGTGTTAACAAGAAAGAAGCTTGTGAACATATCTGGCACCCTGGCTTTTGGGGCTGCTGTCCTCGAGCACCTGGTTCTGGTGGCCTGTAGCGCTTGTGTTCAAGGGTTCAACAGTACAGTAGCAAACAAGAAGGAGCAGACAGAAATACCTATCTCCCAGTCTTCCTCTGAAAGAGGAACATTCGCATACTTTAAAAGCTGCTGCCTGAAGGTCTGGCTTCCAATCAGCCTTAATTGCTGACTGAAATCTTCCACTTTGGATCACTGACAAGTGTTGGCACAGCCTTGACTACTGGGAGTGAAACTGGTAACTAAAGAGTTAACAGGGCAAAGGAACACAGCTGTATCTCTTTTACCCAAATCTGCTTGTTCTCAGCATCCTGTCTCCCACCATGTTTCTATGAGATACCACCTTACGCCAGTTAGAATGGCAAAAACTGACAAGGCAGGAAACAACAAATGTTGGAGAGGGTGTGGAGAAAGGGGATCCCTCCTACATTGTTGGTGAGAATGCAAGTTGGTACAGTCACTTTGGAAAACAGTGTGGAGGTCCCTTAAAAAGTTAAAAATTGAGCTACCCTATGATCCATCCATTGCACTACTAGGTATTTACCCCAAAGATACAGACGTAGTGAAGAGAAGGGTCATATGCACCCCAACGTTCACAGCAGCATTGTCCACAATAGCTAAATCATGGAAGGAGCCGAGA
This sequence comes from Ailuropoda melanoleuca, assembly GCF_002007445.2. Lineage (NCBI taxonomy): Eukaryota > Metazoa > Chordata > Mammalia > Carnivora > Ursidae > Ailuropoda > Ailuropoda melanoleuca. The sequence goes on along the minus strand of NC_048229.1, from coordinate 38,320,091 downwards.
TGCCCTTCAACAGATGACTGGATTAAGAAGATGTGGTCCATATATACAATGGAGTATTACTCAGCCATCAAAAAGAATGAGTTCTCAACATTTGCTGCAACAGGGATGGCACTGGAGGAGATAATGCTAAGTGAAATAAGTCAAGCAGAGAAAGACAATTATCATGGTTTCACTCATTTATGGAACATAAGAAGTAGGAAGATCGGTAGGAGAAGAAGGGGAAGAAGAAAGGGGGGGATAAACAGAAGGGGGAATGAACCATGAGAGACTATGGACTCTGGGAAACAAACTGAGGGCTTCAGAGGGGAGGGAGGTGGGGGAATGGGATAGGCTGGTGATGGGTATTAAGAAGGGCACATATTGCATGGTGCACTGGGTGTTATACACACGTAATGAATCAAAAACTAGGGATGTACTGTATGGTGACTAACATAATATAATAAAAATATTTTTTTTGTGGTGGATTTTATTTTTTATAATAATTTTTTTCTTAAATCTGGCTCCTGGAAGTGGGAGAGTCAAGGATTTTTTTAAAAGAGTTTATTTATTTATTATTTTAGAGAGAGAGGTAGAGCAAGTTGGGGCCATGTGAGGATACAAGAAGTTGCCAGTCTGCAGCCTAGAAGAGGGTCCTTACCAGAACCCAACCATGCTAGCACCCTGAATCTGGCTTCCAGATTTCAGAACTGTATGAAATAAATGTTTGTTGTGTAAGTCACCCAGTTTACGGTATTTTGTTATAGCAGCCTGAGCTAAGACAGGGGTTATATATCTCTAAGCCGAATTTCAGACCTGATCCCTAGAAAAATATAGCTAGGCTCCAATGTGCAACACTGTACATACAACTCACTGTGCATACACTGAGAGTTCATAGACCTCCAGGAACTTGTCCAGGAAGTCCCCAAACTTCAGGTTAAGGAGATCAGCTCCTTACTTGCAACTTGTAACTGTCCATTGGGCCAAACCACACCTTGATGAACAGAGAGCTGGGAAGGCTAACCTAAAGTTGCACATAGGTCTTCATTACCCAAACTGCTTCAACTTTAAACCAGACCCTTCAACAATGAAACTTGTGCTTCATCTCCCATCAATTCCCTGTCCGAGCTCCTACCCTGTTGACCCACATCTCTGTGCTAAAGGCCCCAATCACAAACCTTTTAAATTCCTCCTAAAGCAGGTGCCCCCTATCAGGTATCAGGACTATCTCCCCTCTGGCCTCAAAAACTGCTATGTATAATGTAAGCAATATTATTGTATTTCATCAAGTTGAATATTCCAATGGTTGAAAAAAAGACATCCCAATTTCAGAAATGTTCAAATCAAAGAGAATGTGTAAGTCTTAGAACCTTACAGATTGATAAAATGGTAAACAGCTCCTACACCAAACACCCTCCAAGCTGAACTATTCAAATCCCTTTTCCCAGAACCCTCAATCTTGAAACCAAGGGTTAATATCAGATCTAGCAGGTGGCTTCCAAGGCCTTGCTCCATCCCTGACCTGTGTCTTTCTGGCTGGCCAGTGCCTATGCCTCATAGGCTGGTAAATACTGACAGATGAAACCACAGGTCGCAGTGCTTTCTAATTCCCTCCAGGACATGTATTTCTGCACCATCAGAGCTGTGCTGAGCACTGAGTTCCCTGGATGTGTGGAATAATTTCCTGAGTAAGAGTGGGAAGTGGGCTATTTGAGAACATTTCTTTAGCCCTCTGTCCCCTATTCAGTTCTCAAAATAGGAAGAACTGAAGACCAATTGCCCAGAGAGCCTGTTAGGATAGCAAACTTTAGACAAAATATTGAGCGTAAGTCATGAAAAACAAGATGGCGTCTGAGGAAAGAAGGAAGATAGCAATTTATCTGGGCCATGACTTTAAGGCGTAAGTGGTGCAAACTCCTTCCCTCAGGCTCCTCTGGTGAGAAGTACAGAATTCTACAGGTCTGGAGGAAGAAAAAGGAGACAGAAGACTTGCAGCTCCCAAACACATATTATTTGAAACACATTCTTGCTTCCTTCTCTGGCCCATGATACACAAGAAGATTCTTCAGCCCCCCCAAAAAACCCCAAAAGGCTGGGGTTGAGTCCCTCAAACACCAAAAAGATCTGACATCCCTGGTCAAAATGGCTGCATTTTTCCACAGAACTTGCCTTAGGCTCTAGGAGACTGAGTTCACAACTTTCTCTCCTGAACAGGTGGTGCCCCACCCTGCCCCGGGAAATAGGAAGTGCAGAACATCGTCTTCCGAATCCGACAGGAGCACGAATCAGCCGCCCACCCCTCCCACCCTAAGAAAGGCCAGGCACTGACGCTGCCACGTGCGTCACAAGACCCAATTGGGCCCCGGTGGACTCTGGGAAACGTAGTTGAGGGGGAAGGCTGGAACCGACTCTGTGGCTCCTAGTTCAGGAGGGAGAAGCAGGTGCTCCGCGTGATCTAACCCGCGCAGGTGGCGGGCAGAGTAAGCCCCAGGGCCAAATCCCCTCCGCGTCCGGATCCAGCCCTCTGAGCTAGGGCTGGGGCCTCAAGCGGTGTTTTTGCACAGGAAAAGGGGTACGGCGCGGGGGGGGGCGGGGAGTGGATGAAGGGCGCCGAAATCAGAAGTGGAAAGGAACAAGCTTCGAAGGGTGGAAGAGAAAAAAGGGATAAAGAAGGGGGGTAATCAGAAGGGGTAACGAAGCATGAGAGACTATGGACTCTGAGAAACAAACAGGGCTTTAGAGGGGAGGGGGTGAGGGAATGGGATAGGCTAGTGATGGGTAGTAAGGAGGGCACGTATTGCATGGTGCACTGGGTGTTATACGCAACTAATGAATCATCGAACTTTATATTAAAAAAATTTTTAAAAAAAGGGTGGAAGAGGAACAGTTCTATGGACCCCTCCCCACCAGCACAGCCCGGAGGTGCTGTTGTCTGGAAGCCCAGGGGCGGGGGGCTCTTCTGGGAGAGAAGCTCTTTAGTGATGCTCGTCCAAAGGTACCGGTGAGCCAAGGACCCTGCAGTTCACGTTAATTTTGGCAGCCCTTTGCCTTATAACCTAGCTCAGAGGCATGGAGATAATCTTTGGGAGGCTCGGTTTTCCTGGCATCACTGTTCATCTCAGACCAGGCAGAGCAGGATAAAGATTTGTGAGCACCGCAGAAACAGCAATGAAGTATCTGTCTTGGAGGAGGCAAAACTCCTGTCTCCCGGCTGGAGGAGGAAACATACTATGCCAGGGCAACCCATGATGCAGGTACAGTTTTTCATGGGTGCTGGGCTCCTGGGGGGTTGTGGGTGGGGGCATCTTGGGGACTTCCAGCACAAAGGCTCACTAAGCTTTACCCCAGGTGCCACCCAAAGCAAGGCAATGGCTTCCTATGGCCAATACCCACCATACGCCCAATTTTTCTGCAAGAATTGGGGGTATCCAATCTATATCTTGAGTCCAGAATAAGCTACATACTGGGATGGGTAGAAGGGAAAGGATTTCCCCCTTGATGACACTGAGGAGGAGGGGCTAGCAAAAGGGACAAAGAAATGGTCCAAGTCATGGTGATTTCCAACCTTCATCATGGCACAAACAGAAAATGGTAATATTTGTATGGCACACGGGTTGTATAAGGTAGGATGTAGATTAAGCTGATATAATAAAGACCCTAAAACACAGTGATCTAAATATCATATATTTATTTCTCCCTCATATGAGAGTCTAGGTAGGAGCAGTACAAGATTGGTGGGATAGTTCTGCTTTCCTGACCAAGTAATTTTCTTCTTTGGGGCCAAAGAGGATGTTAAAATTCTCGTTATCTCCCAGCCAGTAGGCCAGAGAAAGCAGGCACAGAAATGACAATCATCCCTATTGCTTACATCTCATTGGTCAAGTAAATTGGACTTGACAAAAATTAATAACTTCTGTGTATTAAAGGACATTATTAAGAATATGAAAAGATAACCTACAGAATGATAGAAAAATCTTTGCAAATTTTATATACAATAGGGTCTAGTACCCAATATATATATATAAAGAACTCCTTAAGACTCAACAAAAAGATAAACAGCCCAGTTAAAATTTGGGCAAGGGCTTGAATAGATATTTCTCCAGAAAAGATATACAAATGGCCAACAAATATAGGAAAAGATATTTAACATCATTAGTCATTAGGGAAATGCAAATCAAAACCACATAAGGTACCACTTCACATCCATTTGGTGGCTTAATTTAAAAAAGGAAAGTAAGTATTAGTGAGGGTGTGGAGAAGCTGGAGACTTGTACAGTGCTGCTGGGAACCTAAAATTCTTCAGCCACTGTAGGAAACAGTTGGCAGTTCCTCAAAAAGTTAAGTACAAAATAACCATATAACTCAATAATTCTCCTAGGCATATGCCCCAAAGAACTGAAAAGAAGTACATGTACATGCTTGTTCACAGCATCACTATTCACAATGGCCTAAAGGTGTAACTATGCCGAATCTCCACCAACATATTAACAAATGAACAAAATGTGGTATTTACATACAGTGGAATATTATTCAACCACAAAAAGGATTGAAGTATAGATAAGGCTTACATGAATGAACCTGCTAACCATTATGCTAAAGAAACCAGATACAAAAGGTCATTTATTGTATGGTTCCATCTATATGGAACATCCAAAATAGATAGATCAATTGAGGTAGAATGCAGTTCAGGGGTTGACAGGTTATGAGGGGAGAGAGAATGAGAAGAAACTGCTGAATAGGTAAGGAATTTTACTTTGGAATGATGGAAATGTTTTGGACCTAGAGAGAAATGGTGGTTGCACAACATTGTGAATGTACTAAATGCTGCCAAGTGTTCACTTAAAAATGGCTAACTTCATATTATGTGAATTTCACCTCAATAAATTATTCTTAAAATGCGAATGGTCTAAACACACCAATTAAACAGCAGAGATTTTCAGACTGAATTTTAAAAACAATTTTTAAAAACCAATTATATGCTGCCTATGGGTATTAAGGAGGGCACGTATTGCATGGTGCACTGGGTGTTATACGCAAGTAATGAATCATGGAACTTTACATCAAAAACCAGGGATGTACTGTATGGTGACTAACATAATAAAAAATATTATTAGGGGCGCCTGGGTGGCACAGCGGTTAAGCGTCTGCCTTCGGCTCAGGGCGTGATCCCGGCGTTATGGGATCGAGCCCCACATCAGGCTCCTCTGCTATGAGCCTGCTTCTTCCTCTCCCACTCCCCCTGCGTGTTCCCTCTCTCGCTGGCTGTCTCTATCTCTGTCAAATAAATAAATAAAATCTTTAAAAAAATATTATTAAAAAGAAAAAAAAAAAGGAAAGAGTGCAGCGGGTTGTGACTACATCATGAAGCTGAGGCGAGGAGATCCTTTGGGTCGCTCGGGGAGAGATTGCTGCCTGTCCTGGAAGGCATTTGGAAGTGTGTATTTAGCCCCTCCTAAGACAAAGCAGCAGGATCAGAGGGGGCACCCAGAGGGCAGGAAACCTCTTCACATTCCAGTGTCAGCCACAGTAGGCTCAGAATTCTGTGTGCTCACCCATTGGCCACTGCTCTGGGGTGAACTGAGCAGACACAGAGACTGGGGAAGATTGAGGATAACCTGGCCACTCCTTCTTGCTGTGAACCACAAAAGGCTTAAGCCTTTGCGCACAAAGATGTGATTTGAAAGAGGCTCTCTGCAGTGCTATTTCAGTGACTTAGGCATAAGCCACATTCCCTGTGCTACCACACGTTACAGTTGATAAGGCTGCTATCTTCACGATAGATGTTCATTGTAAGATGCTTTCCTACACAGTGATGTTTGGATGCGGGAAATAATGGCACATTCTCTGTTTCCACAGAGGTATTGAAAAATGCTTCCATCTTCATGAACGAAGATGTTAGTTGAAAGATGCTTTTGAAAGGGTGCTCTTTCTGCTCCTTTTCTTTTCTTTTTTAATTTAAATTGATTTAGCCAAGGTATAGTACCCAGGGTGCTGTTTCATTGACTTACGTAAATGGCACTTTCCTTCTGTTTCCACACATACCTTTGAAAACCCTCCTAGCTTCACGAGAGAAGATGTTAGCTGAATGATGCTTTCTTCTACAGAGTGTCTTTCAGTGAATCAAGTGTCTGACACGTTCCTTGTGCCTCAACCCGTATATTTGAAAACGCTATTCTCTTCATGAAGGAAGATGGCATTTGCAAGATTGAGTACTTTGCACTTTCCCCTGCCCTCCACAGACACATGTGAAAATACTTCTACCTGCACAAACCCTCATGTCCGTTGAAAGATGCTTCCCACACAGTGTTGTTCAAAGGGGTCAAGTCTATAGCAGTTTCCTTACACTTCCACTCATACGTTTGAAAACACTTCTAACTTCCTGAGAAATGCAGTTTAAATAGAAATCATGGAAGGAACCGAGATGCCCTTCAACAGATGACTGGATTAAGAAGTTGTGGTCCATCTATACAATGGAATATTACTCAGCTATCAAAAAGAACGATTTCTCAACATTTGCTGCAACATGGATGGCACTGGAGGAGATAATGCTAAGTGAAATAAGTCAAGCAGAGAAAGGCAATTATCATATGATTTCTCTCATCTATGGAACATAAGAACTAGGAAGATCAGTAGGAGAAGAAAGGGATGAAGAAAGGGGGGGTAATCAGAAGGGGGAATGAAGCATGAGAGACTATGGACTCTGAGAAACAAACTGTGGGCTTCAGAGGGGAGGGGGGTGGGGGAATGGGATAGACTGGTGATGGGTAGTAAGGAGGGCACGTATTGCATGGTGCACTGGGTGTTATATGCAACTAATGAATCATCGAACTTTACATCAAAAAACAGGGATGTACTGTACGGTGACTAACATAATATAATTAAAAAATATTTTAAAAAAATGGAAAGACACAGGGATGCCTGGTTGGCTCAATCGGTAAAGCACGTGACTCTTAGTCTTGGATTGTAAATTCAAACTCCATTTTGGGTGTAGAGCTTACTTGAAAAAAGAAATGAGAAAGACACAAATAGGTCAAAAGTAAAAAGATGGGGAAAGATATGCTATGCTAATACTAATTAAAAGAAAGCTAAAGTGGGTATATTAATATCAGACAAAATAGATTTGGGAACAAAATATTACCAGGGACAAAGAAGTTTGTTTTATAATGATAAGGGGATCCATTAAGAGTACATAATCAACAACAAGTGAATAAATAAACAAACAAGCAGAATCAGACCCATAAATACAGAGAATTGATGGTTACCAGATGGGAGGGGGGAGGAAAATGGGTGAAGGGGAGTAGAAGATACAGGCTTCCAGTACGGAATGAACAAATCACAAGAATAAAAGACACAGCATAAGGAATATAGTCAATGACATTGTAATGTATCAGACAGATGGTAGCTACACTTGCAGTGAATATAGCATGACATGTTTAAACCTGTTGAATCACTATGTTGTACACCTGAAACTAATGTAACATTGTGTGTCAACTATACCTCCTGCAAAACAAAACAAAACAAAACAACAACAACAAAAAAACAACCATACACACACAGAAAAAAAAATTTTAAAAAGGAAGTGTGTTGGGGTGCCTGGCTGGCTCAGTCAGTGGAGCATGCAACTTTTGGTCTTGGGGTCATGAGTTCAAGCCCCGTGTTGGGCATGGAGCTTACTTTAAAGAATTTTTTTTAAAAAGTGTATTAGAAAGAGCTGCCAAATTTTATCAAAGCTTTGGCTTCTATTTGTATAATTCAGTAGGGTTTCTCTTTTACTTTGTGTTTACAAGCTCCTTTTATTATGAATTACATTGCTAAATGTTGACAAATTCCCAGATATTGATTGATCTAGTCTTGCATTCTTGTAATAAATAAACCCTATTTAGTCATAATAGATAATTGATAGATAATAGATATAGATAGCAATGTAATTAAAGAAAAAAAAGAGTATGTAAAAATCGCAAATGTTTGCATTTCCTGCGAGAGCTTCAAAACACATAAAGCAAATACTGCTAGAACCACAAAAGACAAATAGACAAATTCACAATTATACCCACCAATATCAAAACAATTAGACAGTAGACTTGACAAATTAATGCAACAGAACAGGAATTATATGAATGTACCCAAATATGCGTGGTAATTTGGTATATGCTAAAGGTGACATTTCAAATAAGTAGGAAAAGATGGATTATTTGTAAATGGTGCTGAGAAATGGAATATAACATAGTGGTAAAATTAGATTCTTGCACAAAAAAACTTTAATGTAAAAAAATGAAAACAAAAGTAACAGGAGAAATCATGGGACCATTTTAAAATCATCTCAAGATGCAGAGGGCCTTTTAAATATGAATAAAAACTCAGAAGGCTTGAGATGCCTGGGTGGCTCAGTTGGTTAGGTGTCTACCTTTGGCTCAGATTATGATCCCGGTCCTGGGATCAAGTCCCACATCTGGCTGCTTGCTCAGCAGGGAGCCTACTTTCTCCCTCTGCCTGCCAGTCCTCCTGCTTGTACTCTTACTCTCTGTCCCACTCTCTCTCTCTGGCAAATAAATATATAAAATCTTTTTTCAAAATTAAAAAATAAAAAATAAAAACAGAAAAACCTCAGAAGGCTTTAAAGAAAATACTCATAAATTAGATAACATAAAAAATCATTTTGCATGGCAAAATGGCCTAAACAAATTCAAAAAAATAGTAAATTGGAAAAAATACTTATGAAATCATAAGGTGATTTCCTTACTATATAAGTAAAAGGTTACTTTGTAATTGAGTATTGAGCAAAAGATAAAGACAGTTCACAGAAAAGAAACCCAAACTTATTCACAATAAGAAAAAAGCAAATTAAAACTACACTTGGTTATCATTTTCCACCTATCAGACTGATAAAGATCCAATAGACTGATAGCTTGACCTAAAAGACTTGAAATTTATACCCGAAAGCTCAGAAAGTGTATACTTTTTGAATATACCTGTAACAGTTATGAAAATTGAGGCTCATTCAATTCCATTGAATCATTCAATTCCAAAGAATCAATATAAATGTCTGACTATAATGTAGAAGCATCAGAAACAAATAAGAAAAAGATAGCCAAGACTTCTGAGTTAAAGAACACCTAAGACTTGCCTATGGTTTTGCCATAGCTTGCTTGTCCTGAATTGCAATTCTCTATTATTCCCAAATAAACCTAATTTTGCTGTTAAAAAGAAAGAACACCTAAAGTAATTTACAAGATGTGAAAATTAATAATAATGAAAATACTAAATGCCAAAATTGTAGAATACAAACTATGTCATAGAGGGAAATGTGCATCTTTAAGTACATTTATCAAGAAAAACAAAAAACTAAATTCTCAACTCAAAAGTGTAGGGACAGAGCACACTCAAACAAGAATTAAATTATAAACATAAAAGGCAGAAATCAATACAGAATAGAGACAAAAGGATAGCAAAACCAAAAGATAGGTTTTTTAAAAAAAAAATCAATGATCAATAAGTTATATCAACCTTTGTCAAGGCTGATAAGTACAAAGATGCAAAGAGTAAGAAACCAAATGAAGTTTGAAGAGTAGTAAAAGAATCTTATGAAGGAGTATTTGCAAACAAATTTGATAACCTAGACTTATGAACATATTTCTAAAAAAATACCAAAACTGGCATAAGAAACAGAAAAATTTAATAAACCCAATCCTTTGAAATGGTATAGAAACATCTCCTCAGAAGACAACGCCTAGAGCCCAGATGGATTTACAAGTAAATTTTAACCAAACTTTAATGAATGGATTTGATGATATATTTGATAGGAGACAAACAAGGTGAGAAAAAAACACTTGATAGAGTCCAAATAACTGAGAAGTATATGGAGTTGTGCTCCAGCTCACCAGGAGTCAACAATAACAATGCAAACCAAAAACATCCAAGAAAGATGACATCAAAGAGAGAGGTGCTGCTGATGAGAATGTAAACAGATGCAGCCACTCTAGAAAGTAATCTGGTTGTACCTAGTAAAATTGTGCAAAAAACCAGGTGCAGTATTCTAGGGTAAGCATTCTAATCTAGTCCGGGTCTGCAAGGGGATACATACTAGGATGTTCTTTGTGAAAGCTAGGAATTGTATCCCTCACTTCAGATGGAAAAGAATAAATAAAACATAGTAAATATATACTATTAGTTACTATGCAAGTGTTAGAAGTGATGAATAGCATTAGATGACTATGCACAGAGTAACATGATAGATCTACAAACCACGTGGAGTAAAAGGACATCAAAAGAAAGCCAGGGTAGCATTTCTTATATCAGACAAAATAAACTTTAAAACAAAGACTATACATAATAAGAGACAAGGACACTATATAACCATAAAGGGGACAATCCAACAAGAAGATATAACAATTGTCAATATTTTTGAACCCAACATGGGAGCACCCAAATACATAAAACAATTAATAACAAACATAAAGGAAATAATTGATAGTAATATAATAATAGTAAGGGACTTTAACATCCCACTTACATCAATGAACAGATCATCCAAACAGAAAATCAAAAAGGAAATAGTGACTCTGAATGACACACTGGAGCAGATGGATTTAACAGACATATTCAAAACATTCCATCCTAAAACAGCAGAATATGCATTCTTCTCAAATGCATGTGGAGCATTCTCTAGACTAGATCACATATTAGGCCACAAAACATTTTCAAAAAATTCAAAAACATTGAAGTCATACCATTCATCTTTTCTGACCACAATGCTATGAAACTAGAAATAAACCGTAAGAAAAAATGTGGAAAGAGTACAAATACATGGAACCTAATTAACATGCTACTAAACAACAAATGGGTAAACCAAGAAATCAAAGGAGAAACAAAAAATTAGATGGAAACAAATGAAAATGAAAATATGATGGGCCAAAATATCTGGGGTTCAGTAAAAGTGGTTCTAAGTTAAGTTTATAGCAATATAGGCCTACCTCAAGAAGCAAGAAAAATCTCAAATAAACAATGTAATCTTACCTCTAATGCAGCTAGACAAAGAACCACATACAAAACCCAAACCCAGAAGGAGGAAGAAAATAAAGTTTAGAGCAGAAATACATGACATAAAAACTTAAAAAAACAATAGAACAGGTCAATTAAACCGGGAACTGGTTTTTTGAAAAGATCAACAGAATTGATAAACCTCTAGCCAGACTCATCAAAAGAACAAAACAAAACAAAAAACAAAATGAGAGGGTGAAAATAAAATCATTAATGAAAGAGGAGAAATAATAACTGACAGTACAGAAACACAAGCAATTATAAGAGATTATGAAAAGTTATATGCCAACAAATTGGGCAACCTAGAAGAAATGGATGAAACCCTAGAAACATATAACCTACCAAAACTGAAGCAGGAAGAAATTGAAATTTTGAACAGACTAATTACCAGCCAAGAAATTGACTCAGTAATCAAAAAACTCCCAACAAACAGAAGTCTAGGACCAGCTGACTTCACAGGTGAATTCTACCAAACATTTAAAGAAGAGTTAATACTAGTCTCAAAATATTCCAAAAAATAGAAGAGAAAGAAAAACTTCCAAATTCATTCTGTGAGGCCAGAATTACTCTGATACCAAAACCAGATAAAGACACCACAAAAAAAGAGCACTACAGGCCAATATCTCAACGAATATATATGAAAAAAATCTCAACAAAATACCAGCAAACTGAATCAAACAATACATTTAAAAAAATCATTCACCACAGGGGCGCCTGGGTGGCACAGCGGTTAAGCGTCTGCCTTCAGCTCAGGGCGTGATCCCGGCGTTATGGGATCGAGCCCCCACATCAGGCTCCTCTGCTGTGAGCCTGCTTCTTCCTCTCCCACTCCCCCTGCTTGTGCTCCCTCTCTCGCTGGCTGTCTCTATCTCTGTCAAATAAATAAATAAATAAAAATCTTTAAAAAAAAAAAAAATCATTCACCACAATTAAGTGGTATTTATTCCTGGGATGCAAGGGTAGTTTAATACTTGTAAATCAATCAACATGATACCTCACATCAGTAAGAGGCAGGATAAAAACCATGTGATAATTTCAATAGACACACAGAAAGCCTTTAACAAAGTACAACATCCTTTCATGATAAAAACCCTCACAAGTTAGGTTTAGAGGGAACATACCTCAACATAATAAAGGCCTTATATGAAAATCCCACAGAACATCATACTGAATGGGGGAAAAATTGAGAGATTTTCCCCTAAGGTCAAGAACAAAACAAGGATAACCTCTCGCCACTTTTATTCTGCTTAGTACTGGAAGTCCTAGTCACAGCAATCAGACAACAAAAAGGCGTCCAAGTTGGTAAGGAAGAAGCAAAACTTTCACTATTTGCACTATTTACAGATGACAAGATACCACATATAGAAAACCCTAATGAGTCTACCAAAGACTGATATATGAATTCAGTGAAGTTGCAGGATACAAAATCAATGTATAGAAATCTGTTACATTTCTGGGGCGCCTGGGTGGCTCAGTAGGCTAAGCATCTGACTTTTCATTTCAGCTCAGGTTATGATCTCAGGGTCATGAGATTAAGCCCACATAGGGCTCCATGCTCAGCACAGAGTCTATTTGAGTTTCTCTCCTTCTGCCACCCCACACTCTCTTAAAAAAATAAATAAATAAAAATTTTTAAAAAAAGAAATGTTACATTTCTGTAAATTAATAAAGAAGCAGCAGAAAGAGAAATTAAGAAAACAATACCATTAACAATTGTACCAAAAGTAATAAAATATCTAGGAATAAACTTAACCAAAGAGGTAAAAGACCTATACTCTGAAAACTATAAAACACTGATGAAAGAAATTCAGGATGACACAGAGAAATGGAAAGACATTCCGTACTCATGGATTGGAAGAACAAATATTTTAAAATGTCTACATTACTCAAAACAATCTACAGATTTAATGCAACCCCTATCAAAATACCAACAGCCTTTTTCACAGAGCCAGAACAAACAATCCTAAAATGTGTACGGAAGCACAAAAGACCCCAAATAGCCAAAGCAATCCTGAAAAAGAACAAAGCTGGAGGTACCACAATTCCAGACTCCAAGTTAAATTACAAAGCTGTAGTAATCACAACAGTATGGTACTGTCATAAAAAAAAGACACAGATCAATAGAACAGAATAGAAAACCCAGAAATAAACCCACAATTATATGATCAATCTTCAACAAAGGAAGCAAGAATATGCAATGGGAAAAAGTCTCTTCAACAAATAGTGTCGGGAAAACTGGACAGCTAATGCAGAACAATGAAACTGGACCACCTTCTTACACCATACACAAAAACTCAAGATGGATTAAAGACCTAAATGCAAGATTTGAAACTGAAACAATAAAAATCCTATAAGAGAGCACAGGCAGTAATTTCTCTGACATCAGCCATAGCATTTCTCTAGATAACCTAACCTGAGGCAAGGGAAATAAAAGCAAAGATAAACTATTGGGACTACATCAAAATAAAAAGCTTCTGCACAGGAAAAAAAAATCAACAAAACTAAAAGGCAACCTACTGAGTGGGAGAAGATAAGGGGCACCTAACTGCCTCAGAGGGTAGAGTATGTGACTCTTGATCTCAGGGCCATGAGTTCAAGCCCCACACTGGGCATGGTACCTACTTAAAGTTAAAAAAAAAAAAACAAAAAACTGGGAGAAGATATTTGCTAATGACTATCCAATAAAGTATTAGTATCCAAAATACATAAAGAACTAAGGCAACTCAACACCCAAAAGGCAAATAATCCAATTAAAAAATTTTGCAGAAGACATAAACAAACATTTCTTCAAAGATATGCAGATGGTCAACAAAAAAGATACTCAGGGGCGCCTGGGTGGCACAGCGGTTAAGCGTCTGCCTTCGGCTCAGGGCGTGATCCGGCGTGATGGGATTGAGCCCCACATCAGGCTCTTCTGCTGTGAGCCTGCTTCTTCCTCTCCCACTCCCCCTGCTTGTGTTCCCTCTCTCTCTGGCTGTCTCTATCTCTGTTGAATAAATAAATAAAATCTTTAAAAAAAAACAAAAAAAAAACAAAAAAGATACTCAACACTACTCATTATCAGGGAAATGCACATCAAAATTACAATGAGATATCACTTCACACCTGTAAGAATGGCTAAAATAACACAAAAAATAACAAGTGTTGGCAAGGATGTGGAGAAAAAGGAACCTTTGTGCACTCTTGGTGGGAATGTAAACCAGTGCAGCCACTGTGGAAAACAATATGGAGGTTCTTCAAAAAATTAAAAATAGGGGGCGCCTGGGTGGCACAGCGGTTAAGCGTCTGCCTTCGGCTCAGGGCGTGATCCTAGCGTTCTGGGATCGAGCCCCACATCAGGCTCTTCTGCTATGAGCCTGCTTCTTCCTCTCCCACTGCCTGCTTGTGTTCCCTCTCTCGCTGGCTGTCTCTATCTCTGTCAAATAAATAAATAAAATCTTTAAAAAAAAAAATTAAAAATAGAACTACCCTACAATCCAGTTATCTCACTACTAGGTATTTAGCCCCAAAACACAAAAACACTAATTTGAAGGGATACATGCACCCCTATGTCTATTGCAGCACTATTTACAATAACCAAAATGTGGAGGCAATCCAAGTGTCCACTGATAGATGAATGGACCAAAATGTGATGTGTATATACACATACACAATGGAATATTATTCAGCCATAGAAAGAAATATTGCCATTTGCAACAACATGAATATGAGCTAGGGAGTCTAATGCTAAGTGAAATAAGTCAATCAGAGAAAGATAAATACTGTATGATTTCACTCATATGTGGAAATTAAGAAACAAAACAAATGAGCAAAAGAAAAAGAGAGACAGACAAACCAAAAGACAGATTCTTAACTACAGAGAGCAAACTGATGATTACCAGAGGGGAGGTGGGGGACAGGGAATGGGTGAAATAGGTGATGGGGATTAAAGAGTATACTTATCATGATGAGCACTGAGTCATGTATAGAATTGCTGAATCACTGTATTGGACACCTGAAACTAATAATACTGTATGTTAACTATACTGGAATTAAAATGAAAAACTTCTAAAAAAATACACAAAAAGCAAGCAAAAAGTGCTGAGTAGAAAAAATGACACTTTTGTAGCATAATACCATTGATAGAAATTTCAAACATACAACATAATGACTGATCTTATAAGGGATATATATGTATGTTTAAGGATGCATACATGTGTGCGTGCCTACGGGGGAGAATAGGAATTGGGAACTATTTGGGAAAAAATAAACCAAGAAATGAGTGTTGGACTAAACAATTTTGATAATGTACTATGAATTGAAGTCCAAAAATATAAACGGAGATTTAAAAAACCAAGAGCCATACCTTCCTAGCCTCTATCTAAATAGAAGACAGAGTCCTAACAGCCTCAAATATCCAGACAGCCTCTGAGACTCTGAAGCTGCAAATTCACAGGGG
This sequence comes from Ailuropoda melanoleuca, assembly GCF_002007445.2. Classification (NCBI taxonomy): domain Eukaryota; kingdom Metazoa; phylum Chordata; class Mammalia; order Carnivora; family Ursidae; genus Ailuropoda; species Ailuropoda melanoleuca. The sequence goes on along the minus strand of NC_048229.1, from coordinate 38,304,640 downwards.
CTGAATTTACAATTCCGTCTTACATGAACTGCTGGCTTTCGGGCATGCAATTCAACTTCTAGCTTGATTTCATGATTAATAAATGCCATGTTAAATATATTACATTCTTTCAAGTAATCCTTACAAAAACAAAAGGCTAGAATCATTACTTCAGTTTTATAGGTAACTAAACTAAGCTTGAAAGAAGTATAATCACTTTTCAGTTTCTCCTAAAGGAGCTGACATCCATATGAAGGTCTAACTCCAATATCTCTACTTGGGCCAATAATCAAAATGGCAGATACTTTCACTACTTTTTCTGGAAGAATATGCGATGAATTACCATGCAAATGCCTTTAAGAAAGCTGACCAGTAATGAGTTATTTCTCTGTCACTAAAGTATCTTCATCTCATGGCTTCAAGGAATCTGCTTTTCTCCACCACATAACTCTCTATCTCAAGCTTTGTGGACAAAGTAGAAAATCTTAGTAGGGTACAGAAAATTAATATGCTAAGTAGGAACTCAAAATCAATGTGAAATCATATTCAAAAAAGGAAACGTTTTTTCCAGCTGTCTCTAAAAGGAGCCCAATCATAATGGCAGCAATTTTGCCCAAAATTCATGCAAAATTCTAGCCCCCAAATATAGTAACTACTAAAAAGGCACGGGACTCTGGGAAATTTACTTATATTTCACACAAAGCTTTGTATTGTTTGCTCAGGAAGAGAGATCTGAAAAACTTTTAAAAAGAAAGAAAACCTGTAGGCAGAAGAGAACAAGTGGAATCATAACAATCTAAAGAAGCTTAGTGGCATTTCCTTTTGATTCATTTACATCAGTTGAGGCAATTTTAAATTATCATTAATTTTCAAATGGCCATCTTTAACTTATTAAAACTGTTTCAAAACTCCTGAAACGACTCCAAGTTTTATAAATGATAGTTAATAATAGTTCTCATTAGTGTGAGCTTAATATATACTTATCAAAATAAGCTCTACCATGGAGTTGAGCTATCTTTTTCCTCTTGATCAACAGGAATGATAGAAAACAAAAAATACAGTGTATATGGAAAACCCAATCTTACTTAGACTCTTTCTTAGACCCCCAAGTCTGGTTAACAAGACCTTCAACTGGGAAACATTATTTCCTTTCTTAAGAGAGAAACTTCTATTTCTGATTTCATTTCCCCTTTTGAATACATATGCTTGTTTTCTCCCTCTCTAAATTCCTTGCAAGGTAGCTAACTTCATGATGTTGGGCAAGAAACACTGAGGATGGGTCTGGAACATCCTATTATTGCCAGAAAGTAAGGATGCTTGCAAAGATGTCAGAGCAGAGCTGAAGGGAGCAGAGTCGGTCTAACTTGGCCACCAGTGGCTCATTCTGATAATTTGAGCATCACAATATATACATTATAATTAAGTGAAATGTGTTAAGATTGTAAAAGCCCATGAATTCATGAGGCTAAAAAGAAAAATGTTAAAATGCAATACACAAATACAGAATGAATGATACATATAAGAATGAATTTAGTAATTACAAAGTGTAATATTCACATGTATGGATTATATATGTATATATAATATATATGCAAATATACATATATACATATTTATATATAATTCATATATATGAGTTACCTTTCCAATAGGCATATAAGGCATATAAATGTGTATATGTGTGTGTTGGTATACGCAGTATAGATAGATCTCTTACCTATAGATCTCTTACCTTTCCCAGGTTTTTCATCTCTTTAATCAAAAGATAAATTCAAAAGAGGCTTCCTTCCCTGGCCATACAATCTAAAATATCAACCTTGTTCTCTACCCCTTCCTTCATCTTCTTTTCCTTAGAATTTACTCTCTTATATACTATATATTTTCATATATGTGTATATATATATATATATTATTGTTAGTCTTCCTCATTAGAAATTAGCTCTATATTTAAAAAAAAGCAGTCATTTTTGTCTGTGTAGTTCACTACTGTATCTCCAATGCAATGCCTACATTAGAACAAAGTCTGGCACACAGTAGGTACTCTATATAAAATGTTTCAATAAAACACACACACACCGGGGCGCCTGGGTGGCACAGCAGTTAAGCGTCTGCCTTCGACTCAGGGCGTGATCCCGGTGTTATGGGATCGAGCCCCACATCAGGCTCTTCCGCTATGAGCCTGCTTCTTCCTCTCCCACTCCCCCTGCTTGTGTTCCCTCTCTCACTGGCTGTCTCTATCTCTGTCGAATAAATAAATAAAACCTTTAAAAAAAAACACACACACACACACCTCCTGCTTAATCAAGAGTATATAAAAAAAATTTAAATATGACAAGCAAAAGTTGCACAAACAGACATGGCAGAAAGACATGTTCAGCAGCATAATAACCAGATGAAAAAAGGAATCCAACAGTTCCACCACCACTGGTCATACTTAATAACCAAGTGGAAAGGGTTTTGCCAGTGTGTTCTAAATGAATTAGTCCATGTCCTAAAGAGAATTAACTGAACAAACTCAAACCCTCATCTCTTAGGACAAGAAATGTCTAGATGACCCTAATAACTATAAGATACTAATAAGCATAAGTTTTTAATAATGCTAAAAGATCAAGTCACTATATCTCAATAAGATAATGGGTTGTATAATTGCAGATAAATAAAATTTAATACCTCATTTTAAGGAGAAACACTCGATTGTAAAGTACAAACACCTATGCTAAAGGCATGAGTGTAAAAGATTTTACCAACATTACAAGTGAAGTTTAATTGAAAAAACAGAGAATTGATCAGTGGCTTGGGTTTATGTCACCTTAGAGGAAGAAATCAGGCGCCATACTTAGATCAGAATCAATCAGTGAATAACTCAAACTCTCCACTGGTCTGAGTCATCACTCTTTTTCCTTTAGGCCTGGTAAGTTTACTGTAACCTTATGAAGCTTTCCAAAATGAGTTATTATTCAACTCTTAGTATTAAAAGAAGTATTTCTAGACCTCTAGAACATATAAGAAAAGAATAAAGAAATGACATGGATTTTCAGCATATGATATTGACATTTTAGTCAGATGTAATATGCTTGTCAGTGTTTTGTAATCAATATATTTTTTTCTGTTCAAGGTTTGAAGTATTAAGTTACACTAAATCTGCAGTTTCAGTTGTTTCAAGGGAATCTGTCAATATTTAGGAAATTTTCAGATTTGTATTAGATATAAATATAAATTGACTAATAAATTATAAGAGTAGTCAGTTTCACTCCATGCCCATATATAATTTACTCTTTCCTAATTCATTTGTTCTTTTGTTTTTATAGATGCTTTCCAGACAATGTCCAAGATTCTAATGGTTCTAACTGTTGAAGGTGATCCCATTACCATATCATCAGTTTACCTCTCTACATCCACTCAGATAAAACAGGAATATACTGCCCTATACCCTCATATTCCTCATTACTCTGAAGAATGGTAATAACTTATGCCCTAAAAATTTTAGGCTCCAGCTGTTTTACTTTTATCATATGTTGAAAATGTCCCATCCTTTCTATCTGCTGGTAATGTCTTTGTCTGAATCTCTAGTTCCAAAGAAGTTATCCATAAACTTCTTAAGCCAAGCTTACAATCGACCCACAAATGAAGACCTCATTTACAATTCTATTATATTCTATTATACAATATGTTTAAACCCATACTGAAAACAGAAAATCAAATAATTCCTTTAAGATGAGGAGCCATTCATTAATGTGACAGATCCATTATTCTCTTAGCTTGCCACTCTTTATTTAAAGGCCTATGGTGAGTCACCACCACATGATTTTAATTCCTTATGGGAAAGCCTGTTAAGGAGCTTTACTAGGTGAATTTTTGAAAATTTATCCTTATCATGAGTCCAACAAATACCAAATTAATTTTTATCAACAAGTAAAATATAATAATTCTCTCAGCTTTATGAAGGCTATGTATTCAACTTCCATATACTTGTTTTAGCAAAAGGTTGCTCAGGGTAAGTATGCCATAAAAGATAAGGCTTTCTCACATGTAGAGCAAACACAGGGTGTATGAATCAGGACTGTAATTCCAAGAGGCAAAAATCCAATTCAAATTAAGCAAAAAAAGGGAATTTATTGGATCACAAAAATTAAAAAGTAAAAGATGGTATAGACTCAGCATGATTGAATTCAGAAGATCAAACAATGTCATCAGATTTCTGTCTCTTATCTCCATTTTCCTGTGTGTTGGACTGATCTTGGGAAGGCTTTCCTCATGCAGTGGCAAAAAAAGCTACCGGAAAGTTTTTAACCTTGAAAAATCTGTCAAATCCTTGAAACTTGCAATTCCAGGAAAAAAATGATCTTCTCTTACTATCCATAACAATACCCACCTAGGGTTCTAGTGGTCCAAACAGGCCATCTACCAATCAACCCCTTATTAACCATATTGTGGCCAGCCTATGACCAATCCACTCCTCTCCCTGATCAATAATTTCATCAGAATGATATGCACTGAGGGTGAGGTAAGTTTCAAATGGGGCATAGAACAGATCAAAAAGTAACAGATGTCTACTATTCAGGCTGTTTCATATAAGGGATACTCATAAATAGAAGGCTTCTCCATATTTACTACAGTCACAGAATCCTTAACCAAAAAATTCACTGATATTTATTTAATAAGGACTGAGTGGTGACTAAATGTTTTCTTTCATATAGTTGTTATAATCAGAGAGTTTCTCTATTATGAATTTTCTGATGACGTCTAAGGGCTGAGGCACAGCTAAAATTATTCCCACACTCATTACAGTTATAGGGTTTGTCTCCAGCATGAATTCTCTGGTGTAGCCTAAGGGACAAGATCTGATGGAAAGCCTTCCCACATTCATTACATTCATAGGGTTTCTCTCCAGTGTGAATTCTCTGATGTTGATTAAGGTATGAGCCACAACTGAAGGCCTTCCCACATTTGTTACACTCATAGGGTTTCTCTCCTGCATGACTTCTCTTATGATGAATTAGAACTAAAGCATCACTGAAGGCTTTCCCACATTTACTGCATTCAAAAGGTCTCTCTCCAGTATGTATTCTATGATGCCGATTAAGTTGTGAGTCAGTCCTAAAAAACTTCCCACATTTGATGCATTCATAAGGCTTTTCACCTGTATGAATTCTCTGATGTTGATTAAGGTGTGAGCGATAGCCAAAAGTCTTCCCACATTCATTACATTTAAAGGGTTTCTCTCCTGTATGAATCCTTTGATGCAGAGTAAGGGCGATGCGTCTGCTAAAGGCTTTTCCACATTGATCACATTCATAGGGTTTCTCTCCAGTGTGGATTCTCTGATGCTGATTGAGGTGTGCGCTCTGTCTGAAGGCTTTGTTACATTCCTTACATTCATACGGTTTCTCTCCTGTGTGAATTCTCTGATGTTCAACAAGGAAGGCATAACGGCTAAAGGCCTTCCCACATTCATTGCACGCAAAGGGTTTCTCTCCAGTGTGGATTCTCTGATGTTGAGCAAGATGTGCACTCTGTCTGAAAGCTTTGTTACATTCCTTACATTCATATGGTTTCTCTCCAATATGAGTTCTTTGATGTTCACTCAGAAAGAAGTCATGGCTAAAAGCTTTTCCACAGTCATTGCATACATATGGTTTCTCTCCACTGTGAATTCTCTGAGGTTGAGTAAAGAATGAGTAACAGCTAAAGGCATCATCACATTCATTGAACCCATGTGGTAATTTTCCAAAATGAGTTGTTTGATGTTGAGTGAGTAATGAGTGGAAACTTAAGAGATTTGAAAAATCATTACTTTCATAAGGTTTCTCCCCAGGAGGAATTCCTGTATCTTTTCTAAGGTATCTATTCTGGTTGAATTCTTCACATTCATTATCTGCCAAAGATTCCTTCTCAGCAGGTAATCTTTTATGTTCAATTAGGATGGAATTTGGGGGAAACATTTTATCATAAATATCAAATTTACATACTTGCTCTACTGTGGAAACCCTCTCTTGTGTTGAAAGTACTGATTTCAAGAGAACACTTCTCTCAGAATTATTATATTTATTGTCTCTTTTCACAGCAGAGATTTCCTTAAGAGATGTCACTTGCCTGATATGCCTTTCCTGATTTCGTTGATGCCGCTCAAGTTCACCTTCATATTTCCAGGCTTCTCTGAAACTGGAATATTCAAGGTCATAACTTTTAAGTCTTTCCATTACCATCCCCTGGGATATTTGCTCTTCATCAATGTACCATTTTGGAGATAATTCCTTGATTTCATACCAAGACTCCCAGTCTGAAAAATATCAAGAAAGCAAATGTGTCCTTTTTTCCTCTACAAGGAGAAAACTGTTATAGAAGAAACTGAAGAATTTAATTGGGGGAAAGAGGGGAGAAAGTACATGGTTTTGACACCTCTCAAATACGGCCAAGCAAATATGAAAAAGATACAAAGAAAGAACAAAGAATGAAGAGAGCTGATAAAGGAAGATATATGTGTTGGCAATGGGGAGAAGGTGATAGAGGAAATGTAGGGCATCAAGCATATTTATATACAGGTAAAATGCAGGGTATCAAGATGCAGACAAAGCAAATGCTGAGAAGATAAGGAATTGAGAACAACTGACTAGATCATAATCACAGTTTCCCTGCCTCTAGTCTTTAAAGTCTCAAGTCCATTCTGCACTTTCCAGTCCTATTCTTAAGACTAAAAGCTCCAGGGACGCCTGGGTGGCTCAGTCGGTTAAGCATCTGCCTTTGGCTCAGGTCATGATCCCAGGGTCCTGGGATTGAGTCCCACATTAGGCTCCTTGTTCAGCAGGGAGCCTGCTTCTCCCCTGCCTGCTGTTTCCCCACTTGTCCTTGCTGCCTCCCTCTCTTTCTCTGTGTCAAATAAATAAATAAAACCTTAAAAAAAAAAGACTAAAAGCTCCAAGAAGGCAGGGATTAATGTTTTACTTATTTTTCTTCTTACTGTTGCATTTAGCGCCTAGGACAATGGTAGCATTTTGTTAAATGAATGAATGCTGACAGAAAGCTCAACAATTTCTAAGATTTTTTTCAGGGACCAGAAAAAAAGTATTGTGTTTTTGGGAGTTTTTTGTTTGTTTGTTGTTTTTTTAAGTGTCTAGAAGAAATCTTAAGATCAGCTTTGCTCATCACTGAGAGAAAAATGCTGCCTGGAGAATAGATACTTGATACTTTCAGGAGAGGATGTTGGTTGAGATAAGATGGAAAGAAAACTATTTTTTAAAAGATGATCTCAAAGGGGCATCTGGGTGGCTCAGTCAGTTAAGCGGCTAGGTCTTGATTTCGGCTCAGGCCATGATCTCAGGGTCCTGGGCTCAAACCCTACATTGGGCTCTGCACAGAGTCTGCTAGTCCTTCTCTCTCTCCCTCTGCCCCTCCCCACATATTCTCTCTCAAAATAAATAAATCTTAAAAAAAAAAAAAGATCTCAAAAAGAGGAAAATGAGGAGCACATGGCTGACTCAGTTGGTGGAGCATACAACTCTTGATCTTGGGGTTGTAGGTTTGAGCCCCACACGGGGTGCAGTGTCACTAAAAAAATATTTAAAAAAAAAAGGAAAATGAGAAAGTCCTTTTCGTGTCACACACAATAATCACCCAAAATATTCAACTATACAGAATCTACTACTATTTGCCCACCATCAAGTAGAGGGACAAAAGTCTGAGACACGGGTTCCTCTCTCTCTCTCTCTCTCTCTCTCTTTTTTTAAAGATTTAATTTATTTGAGAGAGAGAGAAAGAGAGCACAAGCAGGGTGAGGGGCAGAGGGAGAAGCAGACTCCCTGCTGAGCAGGGAGCCCCATGCAGGGCTCAGTCCCAGGACTCCAGGATCCCAGCCTGAGTCGAGGCAGACATTTAACCAACTGAGACACCCAGGTGCCCTTCTCTCTCCTTTTGTAAATTAAAAAAAAAAAACAACTTTAAGTAGGCTCCACACCCAGCATGGAGCCCAATACAGGGCTCAAACTCACAACCCTGAAATCAAGACCTGAGATGAGATCAAGAGTCAGATGCTTTAACTGACCAAGCCACCCAGGTGCCCCCGTTCCCTCTTTTTTAAACTCTAAAGAGATAAAACTTGTACATACAAAAATTCAATATGACACATAATGAAGGACTAGTTAATATGATATAGAGTGTCAGAAAAGCAGAGATCAAAACTCACTAATTTAGATAAGGAATGATTCCTGGAGAATCTGAGCTTGATTGTCAAGGCTATGATTATGCTTCCATAATGCAGTGATTATTCCAGTAACAGTCATTTTCATGTTGTTTTGTTTTTTAGAGAGAGAGAAAGAGTGAGAGAGAGAGCATGAGGTGGGATGAGGGGGAGAGGGAGAGGGAAAATCTTAAATAGATTCCATGCCCAGCACGGAGACTGACCCAGGGCTCAATCTCATGACCCTGAGATCATGCCCGAGCTGAAATCAAGGGTCAGACACTTAACTGACTGAGCCACCCAGGTGCTCCTCATTTGCATGTTTTGATATGCATGGAGATTATTTTAGAACTGCATGTTAGTATTTTTCAATTAATTAGATATAGTCTTTTCCATAACAACCTCCCGTCTGTTGAAAGAAAAGCTGCCTCCAGGCCAAGTCAGCACAAGTTGAAAAGCAAAGAACACATTATGCATCTGTATCTTTCTTCTTTCCAATACACCTTCCCACCCAAGAAAAGCCTCACCCCTACCTATCCCTCCTATGCACAGCCATGGATTTTCACTTACTTTGGGCTCTAACTCAACCAAGGCCTGAGAGGGATTTGTTCACTTAGCCTCTGTTAGGTCTACACTGTTGTTTTTTTTGTTGTTGTTGTTGTTTTTTTTTTGGCAGAAATTCATTGTTCCCTTACCAACTCTCCTAGAACCTTCTCTCCTATATTCATCACCCAGGGCCACTACATCTCCTCTTACCAAGAATAAATCTTTTCTCTACTCCAGGCAAATGGCAACTTTATACAATACCTACTATAATGCTGAGTAAAAGAAGACTGATGGGAGAAGGCTACAGACATTTTCCAACATCAGGTATTCTGAGATGCCTGGAGCTCCTATAACTCTTTGGGAAAAAAAAAAAAAAAGATACTCTGCACTTAGACAAATAAATACCATAGGGGAAGGAATTCCATGTAGGGTACTCTAGGGGATAGTACAGAGTATAGCCTGGGAAAGTACAAAGCAGGAAGTATTGTATACGTGGAAAACATATTCATTATAATTGGAGTACAGAAATACGTAGAAGTCAATGGTATTAAGTATTATGGTGGAATTCAGCAAAAAACAGAAGACAGACAATTCACCCATATCAGTGATTGAGGGGAAAAAGGGAAGTTATGGATTCAGGCAAAGTGGAAGAGAGTCAAATGGGCATCCATGTGTCACAGTAGAAACAACACAGGGTTTGGGATCATAGGTAAATTTAAATCCTACTTCTTCATCTAGCTAGTTATTCTACCTTTAACAAATTGATTAACTCATCTCTTGAGCCTCAGTTTCTTAGTAGGCAAAATGAGGTGACATTACAAGTATGGCATAAGATAAAAAATACATTCAAAAAATATCTAGGAGTGTCTGGTTCGCTATACGTATTCAGTGACACCATAAAATGAAACAAATTAATATGTATTCATTCAGTTATTCTTTTTTTTTTTAAGATTTTATTTATTTATTTGACAGAGAGAGAGAGAGCCAGCGAGAGAGGGAACACAAGCGGGGGAGTGGGAGAGGAAGAAGCAGGCTCCCAGCAGAGGAGCCTGATGTGGGGCTTGATCCCAGGACTCTGGGATCACGTCCTGAGCCGAAGGCAGATGCTTAACGACTGAGCCACCCAGGCGCCCCTCGTTCAGTTATTCTTACACCTACACCATTAGTAGTCCCAGATACTACATTTATGTCCAAAAAGGTATTATAAAATAGACTGATGGTCAGATGGCAAGACAAAGAATGGGAGAAGTAAACCCTTTGGGTTAAAATATATCCAGGCAATTGGAGATTTGTAATTTCCAACTGATTATAATCTATAAATGGATGGAAATTAAAAATCAAAGTATGATCAACTTTGGAATCCAATCAGAACTGCACAGAAAGTAGTAAGCATAGGTATTATAAGTTGGAAGAGGAAAAGGTCTTACTAGATTGTAGAGTCTCCCACATGCTGAACTGATGAGCTGTAGACAAACTGGTAGATTTCCTAATGAAGTAAATATACTCCTGGCATGAAACCCAGGGATTCTAGTAGGAAGTCTGGGGGAAAAGGGCCTAAGGAGAAATCTTAAGAAGAAAGTTTACTGCCAAAGCCCAAAATTCATGTTCCCATGAATAGCCTCACCAATGACACACAGACTTATAGACTGGATCTCCATCTTTAGAAAACTATATAGAGCTATGCTGTCCAATATGGAACCACTAACCACATATGGCAATTCAAATTCATTAAAATAAAAAAAGTTACTTCAGTTTCTCAATAATACCTAGCCATATTCCAAGTGCTCAGTAGCCAAATGTGGCTAGTGGCTACAATACTGGAAAGCATAGACACAGAATATATCCATCATCACAGAATGTTCTACTAGATGGCACTAGATAGAGATCCAAAGTAATATAACAAAGATCTTATGGTTGAATGAGGAAAAGACAGAAAATTAGGGGCATGAGTCAGTTAAAGGGGGAGAGAAACACAATAGAGCTCTGAACAGAGAAAATGAATAGTGCTCAGAACTATCTTACACATCTCAGTAAGCTAAGGAAGATGAATAGAAAAATAAAGAAAGGTACCTGGGTTTAGCCAAATTAGAGGGAGAAGAAGCCAGACTGCAAGTGGTAAGACATATAAGAGAATTTGAAGTAAAGGCATTGAGTGGAGATTATAATTGGTATATAAGCAATTGAAAGAGAGAAGACAGTATAGTGAATAGAAACACTGAAAAAGTCCTATGAAATGGTATGAAATTATTTCAAAGGAGTTTTTTTTCAAAGAAGATTTAAGTAAACCAAAATATAAGATATAACTGTACAAAAAGAAAAAATATGTACACATGCTTGCTTACCCCAACTTAATTTGTAACAGGTCAATTTCAATCAGAATTCCACAGGGATTTTATCTCTAAACTTATGAAATTATTTTAAAGGATGCATGGCAAAAGAGGAGCAAGAATATAAAAGAAAATTCTAAAAGAAAAAAGTTTCTAAGACCAGTAATATGACTTAAGCATTTCATTTTATACCTTCCTTTAATTAAAATCCCAAAGAAAGGACTCAACCAGGGTGATATGTAAAATTCTCTGTAATTGTAGGGAAATGTCAAGAGAAACACACCTGAAGCATACAAAGTTATGGGATGCAGAGAACAGAGGCAAAGAGCTCTGTAGTTCATCTCCTACCCACCTTTCCTCTCACAACCATCAATTTGTTCTCCATATTTACAGGTTTGATTCTGCATTTTGTTTATTCATTTGTTTTGTTTATTTAGATTCCACGAGTAAAGTCATATGGTATTTGTCTTTCTCAGTCTTATTTCACTTAGCATAGTACCCTCTAGAGGTCCAACAATGTTGTCACAAATAGCAAAATCTCATCGTTTTATAGCTGCGTAATATTCTCTTGTGTATATATACACATCTTACTTATGCATTTGTCTATCGATGGATACTTAGGTTGCTTCTAGATTTTGGCTATTATAAATAATGCTGCAAAAAATATATGGGTGCGGGAGAGCTTCTGGGTTGGTGAACACATGGAGATTTGGGAGAATGGAGTCCCAGCAGAGAGAGTGGAAGCTCCGCACCCCCTCCCTGTACCTTGTCCTATGCAGCTCTTCCATCTGGCTGTTCATCTATAATTATTATAGCCTTTAACAAACTGCTACACCCAGTCCCCTGAGTCGAGCTGGATAGGTACCAGACCAGCCTGAACATCCAGGGAATCAGCCTGAAACAGAGGAAGATACATCTGGATCTCTACAAATGAACATCTCCAGCGCTGAGTATTGAGGTACAAAGCGGAGAGCCGTGAAACCGCGCACAGATATTGGAAGATAAACAGAAGGGGGAGGGAGCCGCCGTGTTCGGGCACCAGGAAGCGGTAGCCACCTGCATGGGGGAGCGGGCAGACTCTCGGACGGCACCCGCAAGACAAGCAGACTGAGACCGTGAGCTGGGAGCACACGCCAACAGACTTCTCACGGAACTCCGGTGCGCTCACTGGAACCAGACTGAGACCGGGAGCTCCGGGAACGTGGGGGGCGGCTGGCGGCTGGCAGCCAGTGGTATTAGAAACACAAAGGACAGAGACGCGATGGCCCTGGAAGTGAGGGCTGGGACGCCGGGTGTGGGGTGCACATCCCGAGACGCTGCAGGGTTGAGCAGAACCAACAGTAACAGATTAAAGTGGCCAGACCATCAGTGGAGAATGGGCCGCAATCCCTCTGTTCTGTGACAGAGGCTGAGATTTGGCCGCTGCTGCTCTGACTCTCAGAAGAGGCACAGCAGACCGCCAGGGAAAGCTGCCAGAGAACAAAAGCCTGGAAATACCGGCTCACAGCGTGCCCATCCCCAACCCCCCTCGCAGGGGACATGGAGACTCGACCCAAACAGGGTTGCCTGAGTATCGAGGCGGCAGGCACCTCCCCAGAGGCAGGCTGAAAAATCAAGAAGCCCACATCCCGGGGCGCCTGGGTGGCACAGTCATTAAGCGCCTATCTTCGGCTTAGGGCGTGATCCCGGCGTTCCGGAAAGGAGTCCCTCATTGGGCTCCTCCGCTGGAAGCCTACTTCTTCCTCTCCCACTCCCCTGCAAGTGTTCCCTCTTTCGCTGGTTGGCTCATTGCCACATAAATAAATAAAACCTTTAAAGAAGAAGCCCACATCCCTAAGATCCCTATAAAACAGGGGCGCACGGCCTGGGTCCCAGTCAATAATTTGGGCTCTGGACAACACCACAACCTCTCCTCATCAGAATGATGAGAAAGAGAAGTCCCCCCAGAAAAGAAAAGACAGTGAGTCTGTGGCCTATGCCACAGAAATAATGGATATGGATGTAACAAAATTATCAGAAATGGAATTCAGAGCAGCAATGGTGAAGATGATGATTAGACTTGAAAAAAGTATTAACGAAAATGTTACTGAGAATATAGAATCCCTAAGGAAGGAAATGAGAGCGAATCTGACAGAAATTAAAGATTCTATGAGCCAAATGCAGTCAAAACAAGAGGCTCTGATGACCAGGGTCACCGAAGCAGAGGAACACATTAGCAAATTGGAGGATGGGTTAGTAGAAGAAAAAACGAAAATAGAAGCTTGACTTAAAAAAATCCACACCCACAAATGTAGGTTACGGGAGAATACTGACTCAATGAAACGATCCAATGTCAGAATCATCGGCATCCAAGAGGGGGTGGAGAAAAACAGAGGTCTAGAAAAGATATTTGAACAAATTGTAGCTGAAACTTCCCTAATCTAGTGAGGGAAACAAACATTCCTGTCCAAGAGGCAGAGAGGACCCCTCCCAAGCTCAACCACGACAAACCTACACCACGTCACGTCATGGTGCAATTCACAAATATTAGATCCAAGGATACAGTACTGAAAGCGGCCAGGGCGAAGAAATCTCTCATGTACCAAGGCAAAGGTATCAGAATTACGTCAGACCTGTCTACACAGACCTGGAATGAGAGAAAAGGTTGGGGGCGCACTTTTAAAGCTCTTTCAGAGAAAAACATGCAGCCAAGGATCCTTAATCCAGCAAGGCTGTCATTCAGAATTGATGGAGAAATAAAGACGTTCCAGAATCGCCAGTCATTAACCAATTTCGTAACCATGAAACGAGCCCTACAGGAGATATTAAGGGGGATTCTATAAAGGTAAAAAGGCCCAAGAGTGATACAGAACAGAAAGTCACAACCGATACAAACAAAGACTTTACTGGCAACATGGCATCATTAAAATCATATCTCTCAGTATTCAGTCTCAATGTGAACGGCTTAAATGCTCCCATAAAACGCCACAGGGTTGCAGATTGGATTAAAAGACGTGAGCCATCCATTTGCTGTCTACAAGAGACTCATTTTGAACCCAAAGATACATTCAGACTGACAGTAAAGGGATGGAGTACCATCTTTCATGCAAATGGACCTCAAAAGAAAGCTGGGGTAGCAATTCTCATATCAGATAGATTGGATTTTAAACTAGAGACTACAGTTAGAGACGCAGAAGGGCACTATATTATTCTTAAAAGATGTATCCAACAAGTGGATATGACAATTATAAATATATATGCCCCCAACAGGGGAGCAGCAAGATACACTAGCCAACTCTTAACCAGACTAAAGATATATATAGATAAAAACACATTAATAGTAGGGGACCTCAACACCCTACTATCAGAAATAGACAGAACACCCTGGCAAAAACTGAGCAAAAAATCAAAGGCTTTGAATGCCATACTCGACGAGTTGGACCTCATAGATATATGTAGAACACTACAACCCAGAACCAAAGAATACTCATTCTATTCTAATGCCCATGGAACATTGTCAAGAAAAGACCATGTTCTGGGACACCAAACAGGTCTCAACCAATACCAAAAGACTGAAATTATTCCCTGCATATTCTCAGACCACAACGCTCTGAAATTGGAAACAGGTCTCAACCAATACCAAAAGACTGAAATTATTCCCTGCATATTCTCAGACCACAACGCTCTGAAATTGGAACTCAACCACAATAAAATTTGGAAGAAACTCAAACACTTGGAGACACGAGAATGAAAACACAATGGTCCAAAACCTATGGGATACTGCAAAGGCAGTCCTATGGGGGAAATACATAGCCATCCAAGCCTCACTCAAAGAATAGAAAAATCTAAAATGCAGTTTTTATATTCTCAACTCAAGAAGCTGGAACAGAAAGAGAGGGATAGGCCTAATCCACTCACGAGGAAGCAGTTGACCATGATTAGAGCAGAAATCAGGGAATTAGAAACCAGAACTACAGTAGAGCAGATCAACAGGACTAGAAGCTGGTTCTTTGAGAGAATCAACAAAAATGAGATACCACTGGCAAGACTTATCCAAAAGAAAAGAGAAAGGACCTAAATTATTAAAATTATGAGAGAAAAAGGAGAGATCACCATCAACACTAATGAAATTGGAAGGATTATTAGAAACTTTTATAAACAGCTACATGCCAATAAACTAAGCAATCTGGAAGAGATGGAGGCCTTCCTGGAAACCTATCAACTACCAAGACTGAAACAGGAAGAAATTTATTTCTTAAACAGGCCAATTAAGTATGAAGAGATTGAGTCAGTGATAAACAACCTTCCAAAAAACAAAACTCCAGGCCCAGACGGTTTTCCTGGGGAATTCTACCAAACATTCAAAGAAGAAATAATACCTATTCTCCTAAAGCTATTTCAAAAAATAGAAACAGAAGGAAAGCTACCAAACTCTATAAGGCCAATATTACCTTGATCCCCAAACCAGGCAACGACCCCCTCAAAAAGGAGAATTACAGACCAATTTCCCTAAATAATATGGACGCCAAAAACCTCAACAAGATCCTTGCTAATAGAATCCAACAGTACATTAAAAGGATTATCCATCATGACCAAGTGGGATTTCATACCTGGGATGCAAGCATGGTTCAACACTCGCAAATCAATCAATGTGATACATCATATCAACAAGAAAAGACTCAAGAACCATATGATCCTCTCAATNATAAGGCCAATATTACCTTGATCCCCAAACCAGGCAACGACCCCCTCAAAAAGGAGAATTACAGACCAATTTCCCTAAATAATATGGACGCCAAAAACCTCAACAAGATCCTTGCTAATAGAATCCAACAGTACATTAAAAGGATTATCCATCATGACCAAGTGGGATTCATACCTGGGATGCAAGCATGGTTCAACACTCGCAAATCAATCAATGTGATACATCATATCAACAAGAAAAGACTCAAGAACCATATGATCCTCTCAATTGATGCAGAAAAAGCATTTGACAAAATACAGCATCCTTTCCTGATTAAAACCCTTCAGAGTGTAGGAATAGAGGGTACATTTCTCAATCTCATAAAAGCCATCTATGAAAAGCCTACTGCAAGCATTATTCTCAATGGGGAAAAGCTGGAAGCCTTTCCCTTAAGATCAGGAACGGCAAAGTGGATGCCCACTCTCACCACTATTATTCAACCAGTACTAGAAGTCCTTGCAACAGCAATCAGATGACAAAAAGGGATCAAAGGTATCCAAATCGGCAAAGAAGAAGTCAAACTGTCTCTCTTTGCAGATGACATGATACTCTATATGGAAAACCCAAAGGAATCCACTCCCAAACTATTAGAAGTTATAGAACAATTCAGTAAGGTGGCAGGATACAAAATCAATGCCCAGAAATCAGTTGCATTTCTATACATGAATAACGAGACGGAAGAAAGAGAAATTAGGGAATCCATCCCATTTACAATAGCACCAAAAACCATACGTTACCTTGGAATTAACTTAACCAGAGACGTAAAGGAGCCTATATTCTAGAAACCATAAATCACTCCTGAAAGACATTGAGGAAGACATAAGAGATGGAAAAATATTCCATGCTCATGGATTGGAAGAATTAACATAGTTAAAATGTCCATGCTACTCAGATCAACCTACACTTTCAATGCTATCCCGATCAAAATACCAATGACATTTTTCAAAGAACTAGAAAAAATAGTCCTTAAATTTGTATGGAACCAGAAAAGGCCCCGAATCGCCAAGGAACTGTTGAAATGGAAAAACAAATTGGGGGGATCACAATGCCGGATTTCGCGCTGTACTACAACGCTGTGATCACAAAGACAGCATGGTACTGGCACAAAAACAGACACATCGACCAATGGAACAGAATAGAGAACCCAGAAATGGACCCTCGGCTCTTTGGGCAACTAATCTTTGATAAAGCAGGAAAAAACATCCGGTGGAAAAAAGACAGTCTCTTCAATAAATGGTGCTGGGAAAATTGGACAGCTACATGCAAAAGAATGAAACTTGACCACTCTCTCACACCATACACAAAAATAAACTCCAAATGGATGAAAGACCTCAATGTGAGACAGGAATCCATCAAAATTCTAGACGAGAACATAGGCAGCAACCTCTACGACATCGGTCAAAGCAACCTTTTTCATGACACTTCTCCAAAGACAAGAGAAACAACAGATAAAATGAATTCATGGGACTTCATCAAGATAAAAAGCTTCTGCACAGCCAAGGAAACAGTCAAAAAAACCAAGAGGCAGCCACGGAATGGGAGAATATATTTGCAAAGGACACTACAGATAAAAGACTGGTATCCAAGATCCTACAAAGAACTTCTCAAACTCAATACACGAGAAACAAATAAACAAATCATAAAATGGGCAGAAGATATGAACAGACACTTTTCCAATGAAGACATACAAATGGCTAACAGACACATGAAACAATGTTCAAAATCATTAGTCATCAGGGAAATTCAAATCAAAACCACACTGAGATACCAACTTATGCCAGTCAGCATGGCAAAAATAGACAAGGCAAGAAACAACAATTGTTGGAGAGGATGTGGTGAAAGGGGATCCCCTCCTACATTGTTGATGGGAACGCAAGTTGGTACAGCCACTCTGGAAAACAGTGTGGAGGCCCCTTAAAAAGTTAAAAATTGAGCTACACTATGATCCAGCCATTGCACTACTGGGTGTTTACCCCAAAGATACAGACGTAGTAAAGAGAAGGGCCATATGCACCCCAATGTTCATAGCTGCATTGTCCACAATAGCCAAATCATGGAAGGAGCCGAGATGCCCTTCAACAGATGACTGGATTAAGAAGCTGTGGTCCATATATACAATGGAATATTACTCAGCTATCAGAAAGAACGAATTCTCAACATTTGCTGCAACATGGACGGCACTGGAGGAGATAATGCTAAGTGAAATAAGTCAAGCAGAGAAAGACAATTATCATATGATTTCTCTCATCTATCGAACATAAGAACTAGGATGATCGGTAGGGGAAGAAAGGGATAAAGAAAGGGGGGGTAATCAGAAGGGGGAATGAAACATGAGACACTATGGACTATGAGAAACAAACTGAGGGCCTCAGAGAGGAGGGGGTGGGGGTTTGGGATAGTCTGGTGATGGGTAGTAAGGAGGGCACGTATTGCAGGGTGCACTGGGTGTTATGCGCAACTAATGAAGCATCGAACTTTACACCGGAATACAGGCATATACTGTATGGTGACTAACATAATATAATAAAAAATCATTTAAAAAAATAGGAAAAAATATATATGGGTGCATACATCTTTCTGAATTAATGTTTTTGTTTTATTCATACTCACTGGTGGAATTATCGGATCATAAGGTATTTCTATTTTTAATTTTTGAGGAATCTCTCTACTGTTTTCCACAGTAGCTGTACCAGTTTATATTACCACTGGCAGTACAGTAGGGTTCTTTTTTCCTCCACATCTTAACCAATACAATGTTTTAAGTTTAAATTTTTTTTAAAAAAAAGCAAATTGTAAATAGATGCATATAAAAGTTGTATGTGTGTGTGTGCACACACATGCGTATCTGTGCAAGGGAATTTCTGGAAAGATATAGATCCTACCATGAACAGTAGTGGTCTTTGGATGGTATCTTGAGAGAAGAGTATACTTCCTACTTTATACATTTTTTAATTGCTTGAATATTTTCTAATAAATATTTCTATTTCAAAGGAAAAAGGATAGTAATGCCTGGCTGGCTCAGTCAGTACAGCATAAGACTCTTGATCTCAGGGTCATGCGTTGAAGTCCCACACTGGGTGTAGAGATTACTTTAAAAAAAGAAAAAAAAGGAAAAATGTTAGAAGCCCCCCTAATGCTGGTCCTCAACTGCACCTTTCCATATCAATCTGCATCTAGATTGATATGGAAATCCTTTGATGTGTCCTCAACTGCACCTTTCCATATCAATCTGCATCTAGATTGATATGGAAATCCTTTGATGTGTTTTTTCCATGAGAGTCTCTTCAACTAGGTGTGCTCAGGATGACGGCACTTACTGAAATAAAAAAAAAAATTATTTAAAAAAACCTTAGGGGCACCTGGGTAGCTCAGTCAGTTGAGCATATGCTTTTGGTTTAGGTCATGATCTCAGGATCCTAAGATTGAGCCCTGCCTGGGGCTCCCTGCTCAAGCAGGGAGTCTGCTTCTTCCTCCTCCTCTGCCCATACCCCCAACTTGTGCTCTCCCTCACGCTCTCTCCCTCAAATAAACAAAATCTTTAAAAAAAAATTAAAGTACTGTAGACATTTTCCCATGTCAGAACAAATAAAGCTACTCTAGTCACAGAATGGATGAACCATAATTTTGGCAACTAGGCATCTTAATAGATTTTTGCACTCCTATCCCAAAAGCTCAGTTACTTTCTTGCCAAAATTCAGTTGTGTTCTCAACCTCTTTAGTTCAGTTGGTGTTTATAACCATATACTTTAATTAAATATTTAGTTAATAAAATGCATGCTGAAGAGAGATTTAAAAATTTTTCTTCTGAGAAGAGTTGACAATGTTACATTAGTTTCAGGTGCACACCAGAGCACACCTAGTTAAAACTGGCCACCTCTGGCCAAGGACCAAACACTGCCCACTGCAGGCAAGGAGAGCCTCTGCAGATGGCTGGCCTGAAGGACAGAGCAGCCAAAACACAACAGCAAAGTGCACGTAGCACACACGAGACACTCTCCGAAGCACCAGGCCCCGGACAATATATGACCTCTTCTTCATAACGCTATTACTCTCAGGAGCACGAAACATAACAAGTTTTTCTAATATAGAAGAAGACCGAGATTTAAAATGCCAAGGAAAGGAATCCATTCCAAAAGAAAGAACCAGAAAAGGTCATTGCCAGAGATCTAATCAAAACAGATACAAGTAATATGCCTGATGAAGAATTTAAAGCAACAATCATAGGGCTATTGGCTGGGCTTGAGGAAAAAAAATGGAAGACTTCAGGGAGGCCCTACCACAGAGATAAACGAGTTAAAAAACAATCAGTCAGAAATGAAAAACAAAATAACTAAGATCTGAAACAGATTGGATGTAATGACCACAAGGATGAAAGAAGAAGAGGAACAAATAAGTTATATAGAAGGTAGAATAATGGAAAATAATGAAAACAAAAGAGAGAAGGAATAATTATGGATCATGAGAATAGACTTAGGGAACTCAGTGATTCCATTGAATGTAATAACATTTGTTTTACAGGAGTCCTAGAAGAATAACAAATATTGTTAAAATGTCTATATTATCCAAAGCAATCTACACATTTAATGCAATCCCATCAAAATACCAACAGTATTTTTCACAGAGGTAGAACAAACAATCCTAAAATTTGTATGGAACAACAAAAGATCCCAAATAGCCACAGATATCCTGAAAAAGAAAAGCAAAGCTGGAGGCATCACAATTCCAGACTTCAAGTTAATTACAAAGCTGTACTGATCAGACAGTATGGTACTGGCACAAAAACAGACACATAGATCAATAAAACAATAGAAAACCCGGAAATGAACCTACAGCCATATGGTCAGTTAATTTTCACAAAGCAGGAAAGAATACCCAATATTAAAAAGACAGTCTCTTCAACAAATGCTCTTGGGAACACTGGACAACAACACTGGACCACTTTTTACACCATACATAAAAATAAATTCAAAATGGATGAAAGACCTAAATGTGAGACAGGAAACCATCAAAATCCTAGAGAAGAGCACAGGCAGTAACCTCTTTGACACTGGCCATAGCAACATTTTTCTAGATATGCCTCCTGAGGCAAGGGAAACAAAAGTGAAAATAAATGATTGTGACCTCAACAAAATAAAAACCTTCTGCACAGCGAAGGAAATAATCAACAAAACTAAAAGGCATCTATGGAATGGGAAATTTTTGCAAACGACATATCCAATAAAGGGTTAGTGTCCAAAATCTATGAAGAACTTACCAAACTCAATATCCAAAAAATGAATAATCCAATTAAAAAGTGGGCAGAAGGGGCGCCTGGGTGGCACAGCGGTTAAGCGTCTGCCTTCAGCTCAGGGCGCGATCCCGGCGATCTGGGATCGAGCCCCACATCAGGCTCTTCCGCTATGAGCCTGCTTCTTCCTCTCCCACTCCCCCTGCTTGTGCCCTCTCTCGCTGGCTGTCTCTATCTCTGTCAAATAAATAAATAAAATCTTTAAAAAAAATAAAAATAAAAAAAAATAAAAAAATAAAAAGTGGGCAGAAGACCACGGATACACATTTTTCCAAAGAAGACATCCAGATGGCCAACAGACACATGAAAATGTGCTCAAAATCGCTCATCATCAGGTAAATACAAATCAAAATTACAATGAGATGTCACCTCACACCAGTGAGAATGGCCAAAATTCTGGAAACAACAAGTGTTGGCAAGGATGCAGAAAAAGGGGAACCCTCTTATACTCTTGGTGGGAATGTAAACTGGTACAACCACTCTGGGAAACACTATGGAGTTTCCTCAAAAAGTTAAAAATAGAACTACCCTATGATTGAGAAATTGCATTACTAGATATTTACCCAAAGGATACAAAAATACTGATCTGAAGCAATGCATGCACCCTGGCAGCATTATCAACAATAGTCAAATGTGGAACAGCCCAAATGTCCATTGACTGATAAGTGGATAAAGATGTGGGATACACACATACACACACACACACACACACACACACACACACACACAGGAATATCAGCCATAAAAAAGAGTGAAATCTTGCCATTTGGAGCTACAGTGTATTATGCTAAGCGAAATAAGTCAGAGAATGAAAAATACCATATGATTTTCACTCATATGTGGAATTTAAGAAACAAGACAGATGAACATGGGGGAGGTGGGTAAGAGAGTGGCAAACCATTAACTATAGAGAACAAACTGATGGTAACGGGAGGGGAGGTGGACAGCGGGATGGGTTGAATAGGTGATAGATATTAAGGAGGGCACTTGTGATGAGCACTGGGTGTTGTATGTACGTGTTGAATCAGTAAATTCTATACCTGAAACTAATATTACACTGTATGTTAATTAACTGGAATTTAAATAAAAATTTGGAGAAAAAAATGAAAAAAAATTTGAGCATTGTTGACACACGATGTTACATTAGTTTCAGGTGTACAACACAGTAATTCAAACTCTATACCATGTTACGTCAGCACAAGTTTAACTACCATCTGCCACCATACGATATTATAATATTGACTGTATTCCCTATGCTATGCCTTTTACTCCCATGACTTACTCATTCCATAACTGGAAGCCTGTATCTCCCACTCCCCTTCACCCATTCTGCCCATCCCTCCACTTCCTTCCCTCTGGCAACCATCAGTTTGTTCTCCATATCTACAGGTCTGATTCTGCTTTGTGTTTCTTATTCATTTGTTTTGGTTTTGTTTTTTTTTATTCCACATATGAGTGAAGTCATATGGACCTAAAGTGAATTATGCTAAGAGAAATAAGTCGGACTGAGAAAGACTAAGAAAGTTGTTTTTAATGAAAACTAAGTTAAAAGTTTCAGAAAAATAGGAAAACGTGTTACTTAAAAACCTGTTTTTGTATTAGGAAGAGAACCATAAAAGCCTATTAAAAACATAAAATTTCTACAAAGATTCTGCAGTCACATTGGTTTGCACATGTTTTGCTTTGCTTTAAAAAGATTAGCAATGGATATTGTAGATAGTGCATTATGAGTGTGGCTTATGTAAGGAGGACAGTGCTAAACCCCAACAGATCATATTCAAATAAAGGTTTTAGTACTATATCAGAAAATTAATGAATATTCATATATACGTTATAAAGTTAAAAAAAAAGTCTCACATGTGTGTATATTTTTTATGATCCCTCATGACCACCTTTTAAAAAAAGTAACAATTTATAAATCAAATAAGCAGCTTCTACAGTATGTTTTTGCATAATTTTATATTTCTTTTTTTAAGATTTTATTTATTTATTTGAGAGAGAAAGAGCATGCATATGTGCACCTGAGCAGGGGAGAGGGGAGGGCAGAAGGGGAGGGGCAGAGAGAGAATCTCAAGCAGAGTCTGTGCTGAGCGAGGAGCCCCACACAGGGCTCGATCTCAGAACCCCGAGATCATGACCTGAGCCAAAACCAAGAGTTGGACACTGAACCAATGGAGCTACCCAAGCACCCATAATTTTGTATTTCTGTAAGATACATTTCTAAAAGAAGTGTTAAATAAAACTATAAGTGTATATAATTTATATATTCATATTCATTGTCAAACTGCCCTCCAAAGTAATTTTTATCAAGTTTCATTCCTACCAGAACATAAAGTACATGTCTTCAAACTCATCTACGCTGACTAGGATCATTCTAAAATTTTTGCCCTTATAACTAAAGAGTACCTCATTATTCTATAATTTGCAATTTTCTGATTGTAAAATAGAGCATTTTTATACATGTATATGTACCAGCTATGTATTTTGTGGTTTCTTCTTTGGTGAATTCTTTATTTGTATCCTTTACACATATTTTTTCCCTTGTTTTTCTTCTCTTTTTTCTTTTTTTGTTATGTTAGTCACCATACAGTACATCATTAGTTTTTGATGTAGTGTTCAATAATTCATTATTTACATATAACACCCAGTGCTCATTACAGCATGTGCCCTCCTTTATACCCATCACTGGGCTACCCCATCCTTCCACCACCCCCCTTATGGAACCCTCAGATTGTTTCCCAGAGTCCATAGTCTCTCATGGTTTGTCTCCCCCTTTGATTTCCCCCACTTCAGTTTTCTCTTCCTTCCCCTAATGTCTGCCGTGCTATTGCTTATGTTCCACATATGAGTGAAACCATATGATAATTGTCTTTCTCTGCTTGACTTATTTTACTTAGCATAATCCCCTCCATCCATGTCGATGCAAGGGTGGGTATTCACCCCTTCTGATGGCTGAATAGTATTCCATTGTATATATGAACCACATCTTCTTTATCCATTCATCTGTTGAAGGGCACCTCAGCTCCTTCCACAGTTTGGCTATTGTGGACATTGCTGCTATGAACATCAGAATACATGTGCCCCTTCTTTTCACTACATCTGTATCTTTGGGGTAAATACCCAGTACTGTAATTGCTGGGTCATAGTGTAGCTCTATTTTTAACTTTTTGAGGAACCTCCATACTATTTTCCAAAGTGGCTGTACCAGCTTGCATTCCCACCAACAGTGTAAGAGGGTTTCCCTTTCTCCAAATCCTCGCCAACATTTGTTGTTTCCTGCCTTGTTAATTTTTGCCATTCTAACTGGTGTATCCTTTATACACATTTTAGTTGCACTACCATTTTATTTTAAGTGGCTTATAGAAGTCATTTATAAATTTAGAGCATTAAGGCTTTATAATATTTTTTCCCCTCAAATCATCACTTTTTTTTCAAGTCATCACTTTTTATTGTCACATGTCATCTTCATTTACAGTGCTTTCGACAAAATTTTTGAAAACATATTATGAAGTCAAATCTCCAATTTTTTCCATTATAGAGTCTGGCCTTGATGTCATTTTAAGAAAGACTTTCCAAAATCCAGTATTATACAAATAGTATCCTTAACTCTTAAGAAAATTTCTTCATACCATTGATTTAAAAAGCCACCTTGTTATCAAATACTAAGTTCTCATATACACACTGGTGTATTTCTGTACTTTCTCTATTGCTCCAGCGATCTATTTCACTGCCCTTATATCAGACCAATCTCCCCCATGGATAACAGTCAACATTCTTTAATATTAAAAATTGAATAAAGCAGTATATAAAATGACTAATACACATGACCAAGTATGCAATTCAGAAATACTAAAATAGTTCAGCAATAGGAAATCTTTACTATAAATTCTTACAGAATTTTTCTTCTACAAATTTTATGTGAGGAAAAAAATGTAAAAAGAAGAAAAAAATAATTGCCTTAAAAGATGCTGAATATATATAAAATCCAAAAGCCTCTCATGCTTAAAATATATGCATCCATAGGTACAATACATAGAGCTAGGAATAGAAAAAAACAGGCACATTTAGTGTGAAACACCTGAAAATGTCCTGTGATATCAGAATGAAAAAAAATTATAGCAATCGTTCAATATAGATATGGAAACTGTATTTGATAAAGTAGAACTGAAAACAAGAAAAGGTAAGAAGGAATATAAATACGGAAAGGTCACTACATGTAGCAAATATTTTGCCTTTTCCATCTAGGTACAGAGGAATCTACATCTCCCAGATTCCCATGCAGACAAGTGACTGAATTTTGGCCACTCAGAAGTAACATGTCACAAATGCTACTTCTAGACTAGTCCATTAAAAATGTCCTTAGAGATCCCCATCCATTTTATCTTTGTGTGTGTTGTGTGTGTGTGTGTGTGTGTGTGTGTGTGTGTGTATGTTTGTGTTGAGTGTTTGTCTCTACCTCCTCCCTCTCTTTTTCACTGGCTGGCTTCAGAGGATTCAGCATAGGACTTCAAGGCAATGGTGAGTCCTAAGAGATGATGCAGCCAACAGATGAAATATGGCTGCATATCTGAATGACAGCATGCAGCAGAAGTCCCAGATAACCTCACACTGGACTGTGATGTGTACAAGGAACAATTTTTATTGATTTTATTCACTGAGGCTTTGTTAAAGTATTTAGCTTTATGTTGACTAATACACTCAGAGAATTGCTGAAAACCTACTAGAATAAGAGAGTACAATAAGATGACTAGATAGGTGATAAATATATGCAAATAAATACTTTTTCTACATACCAACAATAACCAAATATCTAAACGGAAATAAAGATATATAGTAAGGAAAACAGCACAGCATTGGCTTCGGAATAAGTAAATAAATCAGTGGAACAAAAAAACAAAGGACAGACACAAGATTCTTGCAGACATAGGACTTGGCATGTTACAGAGGTGGCGTTACAATCAATAGAGAAGAAATGGATTAACATACAGTACTGGGAAATCTCCATGTGGAAAAAAAATGCCTAATACATCATATTTTAAAAATTAAAGTCCAGATAGATTATAGGAGAAGACTGAACAAAAGAACCTTAAAACTATTAAAAAATAATACAGGAGATTATCTTTATGGCCTCCATTAGGGGAAGATTTAGTAAACAAGACTACAATAAAGAAAAACTAATGGAAAAGATGGGTGAATTTGACACTACCAGTAAAAACTACTGGGTAAGAGAAAGCACTACAAAGGTAAAAGGCAAGGGACAGTCTGGGAAAAGATAACAAAAACACACATTATAGAAAAATGGTTAATGCTCAATACATAAAGAAGTTCTACAAGTCGATAAGAAAAAGACAAATAACCTTACCTCAAAGAACAGGTTAAAAAATATGAGCAGGTAATTCACGCAAGAGAAAAACTGAATGGTTCATTCACTTCTGGAAAAATGCTCAGTCTTACTAGGCAAACTAAAACAATTTCAAGAGCATTTCTCTTCCATTATACTGGCAAAAAATTATCAAGGGCAATATCCCAAACTTAAGTTGGAGACTATCAAGAGAATAAGGAAACAGAAAATCTCAGACATTGTTAGTAGAGGTATAAACTGATTCTACCACTTTCAAGAACAGCTTGAGTATCTAGTAAAATAAGGTGTGCACTCCTAAGCTCCAGCAATTTTATTACTACGTACAAATCCTTGACAAACTCTAATACGCATGTACATGGAAACATACCCTGCTACTATAGGAGACAGCAAAGAACAGAAACAATCTAAATGGCCATCAGTAGTAGGGGAAGAGTTAAATAAAATGTGGCGAATTTGAAACATGAAACTATATAGCAGTTTAAAAAAATGGAACTATATTACATAACAGATTTACCAAGGACAAATCTCAGAAAAATGTTGAGTAATACAAGCAAGTTGCAGAACAAAATGTAAAGAATACTACCTCTGAAAAAAATAAAAACACTTTTTTAAATGGATGCATAAATGTTTACAAAAGATGTTTAAAAAATGAACTGGAGGGGGGCGCCTGGGTGGCACAGCGGTTAAGCGTCTGCCTTCGGCTCAGGGCGTGATCCCGGCGTTACGGGATCGAGCCCCACGTCAGGCTCCTCTGCTGGGAGCCTGCTTCTTCCTCTCCCACTCCCCCTGCTTGTGTTCCCTCTCTCACTGACTGTCTCTATCTCTGTCAAATAAATAAATAAAATCTTTAAAAAAAAAAATGAACTGGAGGGGCATATGATGAATTTATGACTGATGACTGTTGTTGCTTCTCAGAGCAAGAGGCAGATGGGGGAAAGTGAATTGAGAATGAGAAATAGAGAATTTGTGCTAAGATAGTTTATCTCTTTCATCAAAAAAATGAAAACATCAAAATATTAACAATGATCAATTCTGGGTGGTCGGCATTTGTTGTATCATTCCCTTTACTTTCCTATATTCTTAACTTTGTCAATAAAAAGAACAAAAGTATTTCTTGAAATAAAAACTTGATTCTCCATCCTGAAAGAGAACACATGTGCCAGGAAAGAGTGATCTAAAATGGTCAAGACTGAGACGTACTCTAACAAAATAACTTTAAAATTAAAGAACCTACTAGGAGACCAGAACAAAATGCAAAGCTAATTATACATAAAGGAAAATATCAAGCTGGCATCACACTTCTTCATAACACTATTCAACATTAATACTATACTACAATAAACTTAGGGAAAGAACAGCCAATTATGAACGAGGTAGACTTGGGGGGACATTATTTGTGTGAACTCTTTGTGAGGAAACTGCTAGAGGACAAACTTCAGCCAACTAAGATATATCTAGAGAAATTTCAGCAAAAGGAAATTTTGGAAAACCCTAAATATATTTGACTATAGAATGAAGATGAAATGAAAGGTTGGGATAAATGTGACAGTACAGCACGTAAATATAATATGCCTTGACAACATAAAAAGCGTACAACTAACAAATTTGGGAAGAGAAGGTGGGAGGTGAAACAAGCCTACTTACTGACTCATCTGTAATAAGTAAAAAATCAAAGGCTAGTTTTTAAAGCCAACTAATCAAGTAATAGAAGGAATAAATATTGTCTACAGAAACAGAGCACTAGAACAAAAGAAAAATGTTCCTAGTTATTACAAAACTATAGTATTAAATGACCAAAATAAAAGGCTAGGTAAATAGGTAAGTGAAAGTCTTTTTTAAGAACTATAAAAATCAGAAAATGTCATATAAAACAATATACAGAATTAAGCCCAAACATATCAAAAATGTACTTGGACTTTCACCTATTAACTTGAAAAATGATATTCAGATTGGTTCACAGAGCAAAACTCAATTCTATACTGCATATAAATACCACATTTAAAATAAAGTGATTTTTAAAAATTGAAAATAAAAGGATGAAGAAAGAGCTTTAAAAAAGCAGAAAAAGGCTAGAAACAGATGATCCCCTAGGGCATTCACAAATAAGGCAGGCTGCTGACATCTTGATTTTAGTCCTATAAGAGCCACTTTCCAACTGTTGACCTCTAGAGCTATAAGATGATAAATTCACGTTGTTTTCAGCCAGTAAATCTGTGGTAATTTGTTACAGTAGCAATAAAAACCTAATATAGGAAGCAGTCTGCTACAACCTTTCTGGAAGGAAATTGGCAATCGCTAACAAAACTACATATGCACTTACTCAGCAATCCTACATCCAAGAATCTATCCTAAAAATACACCCTCGACAATATGAAAAAACATACACACAAGGTTACTACTGAAGCACTGGTCCTAATTGTAAAATAGTGCAAACATCCTAAAAGTCCACATGTCAAAGAGTGGTTGAATAAATTACCATAACATCCAGATAATGGAGTAATTTGCAGCTATTAAAAAAAATGAGGAAGATCCCCATGACTAATATGGAGTGTATTTACAGCTAAGTGAAAAAAGCAAAATGCAAAGAGTACCTATGGTACGCTACTCTTTATGTAGCATACAAGGAGATAAAAGAAACTGCGTATATGTCGGCTCATTTGTACAAAAGAAACATAAAAAGGACAAACCCGAAAATAAAGAGATTGGTATTCTATAGGAAGTGGGTAAGAAAGGGGTAGGAAGAAATTAGGGAACATAAATAGGATAGTGGGGATGAGGAGAAACTAACACATTTCTGAGGATATATTTTTCTATAGCTTTGATTCTTAAAAGCATAGTAATGTTTCAGATACAAAAATAAATAAATAATTAAAACCAACCAAGACGTAGTAGGAACCCAAAATAGAATACAAGTAGTAACAAATCAACCTAAAAGAGCTAATGTAGGTAACTTTGGAAAATAATATTTTGACTGAATACTGCAAGACTATAAACAAAAAGAACCATATACAAAAAATGTAATCCAGTTAGTAAATATGTTTCTCACAGAGGAATAGTTTGGAAATTCTGAAACTATTTAATGGGTATACTAAAACGGAGCACATAAGTAAATACATTGTTTCTCATTGTCAGAAAAAGAAATTACAGATAAGTAAAGGAGAAAGGCTAAAATAAACCCTGTAGAGTAGGACTATAATCAAGATATTAAAATAAACTGATAATATATAAAAAGACAGAGGCAGAAATAAATATAGAAATGTGAGTATACCTGTATGTATTGCTATACATACATATATTTTCCAGCTCCATCTGCTGTGAGGGCCTAGGAACAACGACATCCTGGTAGCAATGAGCACACAAAGCACCCAGACCTTGGTTTCCAAACGTCATTTCCCAATAAAAGGAACCATAGCTCCTAGGAGGAACAGTTGATTCAAGGCTAGGGCAAGGAAAACAAGATGAACCTGGAATACCTGGAACCAGGAAGGAAGGAAGTGCTCAAAAATGGATGGGGGCATGTTAAAAGGTCAAAGAAACCAACTGGAAGGAGATCCTGATGGTCAAAGCCAGAAGAATTTGAGCAAAAAATGATTCATTGGATTTACCTCACCCAGGAAAAATTAAATCCATGATTTATAAAGAAGTAATTGAATATATAAATAAATAGTAGATAAGGAAGAGCCCTTCTCTATAGGACAATCCTAACTAATGTACATAAAGACAGGAGGGAAATGGAAAAATCAACATTAGGCCAACACCACATTAACAACTGTTGCAGACAAGACCCAATGGGCCAATGGATGCTAAAATCAATAGGAAAAAGTTTCAGAAGAAACTGAATAGTCTCAAAGTATCTCTCCCAAGATATTTATTAATTACAAATAGAAAAACAGTAACTTTACAATGGAGAAACCAGGGAGACACCACCTTTACAAGTGATCAAAGTTATCATCTGCAATAAGCCATATCAATATTATGAATTCTTTGGTATGTTGCACTGAGAGAACATAACATTATTTCTGTGGCACTCTTTCCAAAAATGCATTACTTCAATCTAATCACGACAAAACATCCGATAAATCCAAATTGGGCGCAAGCAGATGTAATGAGCCATTTTTCCAGAGACAAGCATGTCTGAAGACACTGGGAAAGATTTCTCTAAGACAATAAAATCAACAGATTACCTTAATGTGTCTGAGTGTTAAGAGATTTAGACAATAGATGGGGAGTTGGGAATTGAGTTAGGAATATGTATATAGAAAACTAAGGGAAAAAACAAACACCACCACCCCCCAAATTATTAACTCCAGGAAAAATAAAAAGTCATATAGAAAAAGTAATCTTGGTATATACACAGCATGTGTATATAGCACTTAATAGCCATAATACTGTAAACACTGAACAGTGATTCAATCAAAATTATGATACCAGTGAGATGGGCAGATAGGAAGTGTGTGTGTGTGTGCACGTACATGTGTGCACCTGCACACACACACATATTTTGATTCAGGTTAAGTACTAAATTCTTATTTTCTTAAAGATACTGAATGAAGACTAAACCTGGAAAAACTATTAAGAAATAGCAACATACACATATTTGTTAAAGAAATAAAGGAAACATCAAAAAAAGCTGCAAAAGCAAAGAAAGTCAACCCCTCAAAGGAGAGGGAAATTGAGGAGGAGGACAAGAGACTGCCTTTTTAAGTGAATAAGCCTTGTAAAACTACTTGACTCTTTAAACAATGTGCATGCATAACTTTGATAATAACTTTGATAAAACTCTAAAATGTAATCTGGAAATGTATACATTTCTGACCCTAAAAGGGTAAGAAGGGTTGGGAAGGACTGAGATTCGGGTTATATGCAAAAGAATCACAAGTGTATAATTTGATAGAAATAGGGAGAAACCCACCCCCGCTAAGCCCAGGGCATCCTCCTCAAGTGCAGGGCAGCCTTCTCATGACCTCTTGGCCTGCCACCCTACAACAGCCCTCCTTGCCCAGTTCCCTGTCACTCACCAGCGTACTGACCATCTGACATCTCTTTTTCCACCATCCAAGGTTCCTTCCCTTGCTCCAATAAGGAGATCATGTTGGGCTTAGAAATGGAGAGTCCTGTTTACAGGAGAAGAAAAATGAGAGCAAGAAAGAGACAAACAGGGAGACAATCAACTTGCTATAGCCTTTCTAGGACTCAATCTCAATCTCTTATTCATTAGGCAAGAAAAGAAATCAGAGGAAGGGCCGGAGAATGGAATGATGCTTGTATGAAGGATGAAGATGAAGCTTCTTCCATAGCAGTGATTCTCAAAGTGCTAGACCAGGAGCACCACTGCCTAGGAACTTACTAGAAATGCAAATTCTTGGGCCCCAACCCAGACCTACTGAATCAGAAACCACAGTCGTTCTCAAACCTTAATGGGCATCAGAATCCTTTGGAGGGCTCACTAAAACCCAGACTCCTGGGCATATTCCCAGAGTTTCTGATTCTGTAGGTCTAGAGTGGGACCCCATAATTTGCAATTTAACAAATTTCGACCTCATTCTACAGCAATGGGAACTACTCATTTGTAACTCTTTGAAACTACTTCAAATTATTTCCTGGGAATAGGAAGTAGAAATTCAGCTAAGCACTTAAGATGACCTAGATATTCCCAATGGAGGAGGCAAAAACACCTCAGAGGGAAGATTCTGAATTATGGGGGAGACATCCTTACCAAGCCATACCAAGTTCCTGTAGTTCTCCAACATGACATCTCTGTATAAATCCTTCTGAGACGTGTCCAGCCATTCCCATTCCTCTTGGGAAAAATCTAGAGCCACATCTCTGAAGGTCACCAGACCCTGAAATTAAAAAAAAAAAAAAAAAAAAAATTTTTTTTTTTCCCAAGTGCNAGTGCTCCCATATGGTCCTAGCAGAAAAGATGAAATTCTGCCAGAGTTCAAAGCTCTGTGTGGCCTGAGGAAAATAATTATCGAGGAGCAAGTACATGCCCATGTTTGCCAAATATTTTGAGAGAAAGAGAAATATTAGAAACAGATTCACTCCTTGAAAATTTTGAAATAATGAAGTATATGTGAAGTGATTTAGGTAGAATTTTCATTAAAAGGTTATATGAAAAATCTGGAAAAAAACTTTAAGGCCAAAAAATAAGTTTAGGGGCACCTGGGTCTCAATGGGTTGAGCATCTGACTCTTGATTTTGGCTCAGGTCATGGGATCAAGCCCCATGTAGGGCTCCACGCTCAGTGGGGAGTCTGCTACTCTCCCTTTCCTTCTCCCTCTCCCTGCTCATGCTCTCTCTCTCTCTAAAGCAAATAAAATAAAATCTTTTTAAAAATAAAATAAAGGGGTGCCTGGGTGGCTCAGTCTGGTTAAGCATCTGCCTTCGGCCCAGGTCATGATCCCAGGATCCTGGGATCGAGCCCCGCAATGGGCTCCCTGCTCAGTGGGGAGCCTGCTTCTCCCTCTCCCTCTGCCTGCCACTCCCCCTGCTTGTGTGCTCTCTCCCTCTTGCTCTCTCTCTGTCAAATAAATACATAAAATCTTTTAAAATAATTAAATAAATAAACAGTTTAGCCTATACCACTTAACCATAAGCTGTTTGAAGGGAAGGATATCTATTTTACAAGTTCATGAATTATCTGGTGTCTGTATAAAACCTGTCATGCTGTAACAGTAAATATTTGCCACTTAGTGAATAAATGGTAAAATTTCCTCTAATAGATCCATGGGAAGGAAGAGTACTCAATGCTTAAAATGGCAGAGTTCCATTTTGCAGAATATGGTCTCATTTTTTATTAAAAATCATGAAACATCTATCAGTGCAGAGAACAGCTCTAGTGCCAAGATCTCAGATGCTGCCACAAGCCAACCTGCAAGTGACTTCTTCTAAACACAGTGTCTTCAGGTCTGCTATGTTAACTCTTTTTTGAGCATTGGTCTATTTAGTTTTCTACTTTTTGAGCTAGATTTTCTATTTACCTAGAGAGTAATCTCTTCTGCTCGTGCTTTCAAATTAAAAGTATACTGCTGTTCATCAAATCGCAAAAAAAAAAGACAAATATGGTTATTCTACATAGCAGAAATACAGATGAATGTGGCTAGAGAAAAAACCTCACACAGCCACATACTGTTATATAACTTTCGTGTGCCCCTCTACACTTCTCTGTGTCCTGGGAGGGTGACCTGTATTAACTGCATTAATAGACTCCCTTGCCTGACCCCATTTTCAGTTGGTTTCAGCCACATGCAAGAGATGGGAGGGAGGCAAATGAAGCCCCTGGCACCCTCCGTGCAGCACCACCCTGTGTGGTCTCTGTCCTTTCATCATAGGTCACAATGCCTGTCAGAGGTCTTTCCCACTCAGATCTCTCTCTCTGTCTAGGTTCAGGCCTAAGTTTTGCTGTTATGAGTCCCAAGGTATAGCACTATCCTTTCATAACTTGTAAAAAGTCCCCTCTGGAGTTTCTTGCCAGAACCCTGACTGATAAACATGTTGATTCAGATTCCACAAAAGCAGCACTACACTGCCCTAATAAATTCACTTTCCTGTTCTCCCATGACCATTTCATAGATTCTGTCTCTCTCAAAATACCACCAATTCCTTCCCTGTTCTCAATTTGAACTTCCTCATCTTCTTGCTCACCACAGGTCCTTGCTGAACTGTATCTATACTCATATATTCTGTCTTCCCTCTGTTACTATGCATAAAACTCCAGGCTCCATTCCCTCCACTTGTCCACACAAAGACATTGTTACCTCTCTCCCATGTAATTATCGGGGCGATCAGTATTTTCTCACTTTCCTAGATTATTTCTATCAGTATATAAACTGATGCAATAACTTTCATCTTATAGACAGATAAATTCCCTTCCATAATCTCACTGTAGTTATTGTCCCATTTCTCTACTCCTCAAAAACAAAATTCTTCCAGAATTGTTTAAATCAGCAATGTCCAATAGAAATACAATGTAAGCCACATATTAAAATTTTTCAGTAGCTACATTTAAAAAGTAAACAGATTTAATGATGAAAACAAAATAAGAGTTGCTATTATTTATTGACCAATGACTACATGCCAGACACCCTAATGAGCATTTTACAGATATTATCTTAATCTCATTGTAAAACTTGTTTAAAAAAGAAGTAAAAAAGTAGGAAAAAAGTATGAAACCCATTTTAGAGATGTTTAAGCCCAAATGTCATGCTTAATCACTAGGTTATATTGCAAAAAGGAAAAAAAAGTAAGTAAAAATAAGTAAATTTGGGGGCGCCTGGGTGGCTCAGTCGGTTGTGTCTGCCTTCGGCTCAGGTCATGATCCCAGTGTCCTGGGATCGAGCCCCAAGTCAGGCTCCCTGCTCTGCTTCTCCCTCTCCCTGCTCTTGTGCTCTTGCTCTCTCTCTCTCTCCCTCTAAATAAATAAGTAAAATCTGAAAGAAAAAAAAAAAAAGAGAAGCAAATGTAATAATATATTTAACCCATTATATCTAAAATGTTATTTCAACATGTACTCAATATAAAAATTATTAATGAGACACTTTACATTCTTTTTTGTACTGAATCTTCAAAATCTGGTATATATTTTATAGTTACAGCACATCTTAATTCAGAGAGTCTTAGGTGGCTACTGGGTACATTATTGAACAGCACAGACCTAGACTCTATATTCTTACCCTTCGGGTCCACTATTCCCTTGTGACCCCACTGCAACACTTTCATCCCAACCACTCTATCAAGTAGCTTTTGTCAAGAATATCTGTAGCTTCCATGTTACCAAATCCAATGGTCAGTTCTCAGTCTTCATCTTACTCTCTCTCCGAAGAATTTAATTCAGTTGATCATACCCTCTATGAAACACTCTGTGCTCCTGACTTCCAGGACCCATACTCTTCTGGTTTTCCTTCTACATCAGTCCTTCTCAGTCTCTTTTGCTGGTTCCTCCTCTTCCTGTTAGCCTCCAGATAAGAATACTCAAAATTCAGCCCTTGGGCATCTTTCCTATCTACACTCACAATCCTACCCTCAAGATAATCCCTATCCTGTCCTATAGCTTTAAATACACTAATGATTCTCAAATTCACACCTCCAATCCTGACTCCAGGTATATGATCAATATTTCACTTGGATATCCAACAGGTCTCTCAAGCTTAATAGATCAAAAACTAAATTCTTGTTCCCATCTCATCATCCTGCCCCGTCTTTCCATCTCAGTAAATGGTAAGGTCATTTGTACAGTTGCCCAGGTCAAAATCTTTGTAGGTATCTTTGACTTTCTTTCTCTCACACTCCACAACCAGTCCGTGGCCAAATCCCATATTTTCTATCTCCAACATATACCCCAAATCCCCCCAGCTCCAATGCCACCACCGCAGCCCAGGCAGCTATCACCTTCCACCTGGATTACTATAGTAGTCTCCTGACTGATCTCCCTGCTCCACCCTTACTTCCTTTCTATTTTCCTTTTAAAATAGAAATCAAATTAAATCACAAACATTGCAGTGACTGTCTTTCACCCTGAGAACAAAACTCAAAGTTCTGGTCATGAGTGTCAAGGGCCCACATAACTTGTTCCCCAGCTCCTCCTCTGATCTCATAGCGCTCATTTCCCTCTGAGGATACTGGCTCAATGATATTCCTAGAATACATCAGACATGTTCCCACCACAGTAACTTCATATTTGTTATTCCTTCTCTTTTTTTTTTTTAAAGAATTTATTTATTTATTTATTTATTTGACAGAGCAAGCATAAGCAGGGAGAAAGGCAAAGGGAGAAGAAGAAGCAGGTTCCCCACTGAGCAGGGAGCCCAACCTGGGGCTTAACCGACTGCACCACTCAGGTGCCCCTTCCTTTTCCTTTTAAAGCTCTTCTCCAGATCTTCACAAAACCTCCTTCCCACTTTCACTGAGGCTCTTCTTTGCTTAAATGTTGCTTCCTCAGAGAGGCCATCCTGGATCTCCCTATTTAATAGGGCACTCAATAATCACACCTCTGTCCTTTATTTCACTTGCACTGATCTCCAGCACAAGTCATGATCCATCTAAAGAGGATAGTTCTTTTCTATCACATATTTGAGCACAGCGCTGAGAAAAAAAGATAGTAAATGATTTGTAGAGAGATCATTTGCAGTAGTTAAGAGAGAGAAGTAGTGAGAGTGCTCATTGGGCTATTTCTGACTCTCTGAAGTCCCAAAGTCCCAAAAAATGAGGTGGAATTTCTGGAAACAAAATGAAAACATCAGCTTACCTGGGACATGGCTTTACAAAGTCCAACAGCCATTCTTCTTTCCTTCTTCAATCTTCTCTTTTGGAGAACAGTATCCTTAGAAGGGAGAATTAAAGGGGAAAAAAATGGCAGACCAGCCCTACGTTGCTGACCTAAGATTCACAAAGATACAACTCTTGACCCTTTAAGGTCTCCACAGCCTCCTTACATGGGCCACCCCTACCCCCTTTCAAGATCTGAGAAAAAGGCCAGAACTGAATTTAACCACTGAAGTCCCGACTGATATTAAGAACATGTAGCCTAAACTCAACAAAATCTAAATGGCCCCTGGCTGCCCCTTAGACTTCATTTCCTACCTTCATTCCCCTTGGCTCATTCCACTCCAGGCACACGGGTTTTCTCACAGTTAATCAAACACTGTGCATACTGCTTCTTCAAGGCTGTTGCCTTTGCTTTTCCTTCTTCCTGGACATGGCTCACTCCCTCTCTTCATTCCTGCTTGTGCTCAGTTGTCACCACATTTAGATAGAGATATCTAAAGAGAACCTCCCTTCTCTTTTCCCTTACCCTGATTTATTTTTCTTCTTAGCATTTGACACCACTTGACATGTTTTCTTCTCTTTATTGTTGTTTCCCCAAACAATAGCATAGGATCTAATAGAACTAGGATTCGTTTGGTTCACTGGTGTATCTCTGGTGTTAGAATAATGCCAGAGCCTTTGCAGGTGCTCAAAAAATATTTGCAAAATGAATAAATAAATCTTGTTGTGCCTCCTGTAATACTAACATATACATGTTGTATATGTCATTATCTTACTTAATCTTCACAAAACTTCAAAGATAAGTATTATTATCCCCATCTTACCAACAAGTAAAATTGAGGTTCAAAAAGCTTAAATAACTAACTCAGTCATAAGAGTAAAACTGCAGTGAGACTCAAAAACTGGTCCTCTTTCAAGAGCCTACAATGTCTGAATGAAATAGTTAACATAACCTGGGGAATCAACGCTATATATTTACTAGAGAAGCACCTTCAGAGCTGGCAGATATTACCTGTATTACTTCACGGGAATACAGCTTGAGGCAGGCATTGCTCATTTTTAATACAAACCAATAACAAATTGCACAGTCCCCTCAGAGCCAACGTTTCTTCATTCTGAAAATGAGCATAGTTGTGTTTGACCTAGAATTTAGGATACACGACCCCCTAATTCTGGACTACTCTGCACCAGCCAACTCAGGGTCTAAGAAATTTATTTTGTTAGCGCAACACAGCTTCAAATTGTCCATAAAAGCCTTTGCAACCTCAGAGGAGAATCAACGAAGTATTCTCCGCATCTGGGAGCCCCTACATAGCATCTGCATAAAAGAAATGTCTTTTAAATTTCTGTTTGCAAATAGCTGGGTATCACTTGGGCAATATTTTTGAGATGAACATCAGTCTCTGAAAGAAGCTGATTTTAAAGGTTTTGGTTTTATATAACTCCCCGGGCACATGCTGACCCTCCACTCCTTCACTCATTAGCTACATGACCTTGGGCAAGTTACTCCAGCTCTCAGAACATTTCTTTCCTCACTGTCAAGACTGCATGAGCCAATTCCTGGCATAGAGAAGTGCTGCCCTTGTTCCTGCCTACATTTTATATACACATTTGTAAAGGAAGTGAGAACATTTTTCTTTATTAACTGGGAAAGTCAGAACCAAAATTTAGCTCACTTGGTACATAAGAAAAAGAGCCATGGATCAGCCTCTCTGAGCACCACACATGGAAGAGTTTTGACAAAGATAAAGCTAAAATCTCAAACTCCATAGCCTAAGGAGAGAAAGACTGGGTTTTCAGACTGAGATTTCCTCCCCCAGAGGCAGTCAATTTGAGGATGATCTCACTGCAATGTCTTTAGACTGGGTCCTGTGACTCACAAGGGGAATGAAGGAAGAGGATCCCATATCCTAGAGGTTCCTAGTCCAAATCAGGGACAATCTTCTCCAAAACCCTTAGAACCCTGGGTCCCCATTTTTCACTCTCACAACATGGAAAAGATCAAGAGAGTTTGGTGACTAAAAGCAAGGACTCTGGAGCCAAAATGCCTAGGTTCAAGACCCGTTCTGTCGCTGTCTGAACCTGGGCAAGTAATTTTAATCTGTGCCCACAATCACACACTGGGTCCCACACAATCAAGCTTTCCATCTCACATACTCATACAAATTCTCATCCAGTCACACACATACACTATCCGTGGTCAAAAAAGCTAACCTGTGATGTCAAACACCTATGCAGTGGCATTAACACAAAGATAGATGACACACAATTACTCAGAGAGACAGTCCACGCAATCGCACACACAGTGACATACTACATAAGATCACACATCCTGTCATCATTACTCATACAAATTCATACCTGCATAGAGAAGATGGACACAGGTACACAATCACACCTGCTGTCACAAACACTGTTATATCCACAGAGACAAGTGATCAAACATAATCACACACATTCACACAGCGACACACACAATGTCACACCCGCATCTCTCACAAACCCATATACAGTAACAATTATACCTGCAGAAAACAGACACACACAGTTTTGTACGTGAGACACAGAGTTGCACATAAGCACACACGCGGTGACAGACAAGATTACATTCTGTCACACGGCGGCCTCTCACATAGTTATACGTAACCCCAGAGGCACCCACCCTGGTCCCATCCCTGTCCCTGCCGGTCCACCCCAAGCCCGGCCCTGACCCCCGGCTCCCGCGCTCAGCCAGGCCCAACTCACCTCCCCGCGGCGCCGCGGGTTCTGGAAACCCGCCCAGCGACTCGAGACTCGCGACGTCCCCTCCCAGAATCCCCCGCGGGGTGAAGCTGAGCAGGGACTGAAGCGCGCGGGACCCCGAGCTCGGCTGGGGAAACATCCAACTGGACTGGACGCCGCTCCGCTTTTCCTTAAGACCCTGAGAACCACGAGTCCCAGAACGCTTTGCGCCGGGG
Organism: Ailuropoda melanoleuca; assembly: GCF_002007445.2. NCBI lineage: Eukaryota > Metazoa > Chordata > Mammalia > Carnivora > Ursidae > Ailuropoda > Ailuropoda melanoleuca. The sequence continues at coordinate 38,265,020 of NC_048229.1, read as the reverse complement.
CCGCCTTTGCTGAACTACATTTCCCAGAGGGCCCCAAGGCCCACCTCTACTCCGCGCCTGCGCACGCGGCCGCGGCAGAGGGTGTCTGAGGGGAGAGTTGTGTGCCTCCCTCTCCAGTCGTTCTCGGCCACTCAAGTGACCGTGGGTACCTGTTTGTGAGGAAACCGTGAAGCTCCGCGCGTCCGTGACTGTTACTGAATGCTCAGGTGTGGCGATCTGTGTGTGACCGTCGTTGCACGGTTTTGTGCCTGAGCACCCCGGGACAAAGCTGTCAGTGCAGTGAGCTTCTGTATTTAAAATCACGTCCCGTGATTGTGGGTCGTTGTGTGACGCCGAGAATGTGAGTGTGTGTGGATTTGTGAGAGGGGCTGTGGCTGACTTTGGGCGACCATTTCTTTGTGCTCTTACCCCAGAGATCGAAAGAGTTTACCTGTGACACGAGGTGGGGCTTTTTTGTTTCTGGGCTTGCCTTTAGTGTGGAGCCGATGGGAGAGGTTTCTTTGTGTGCCTGCCTTTGTGTGTGACTGTCTCCAGATCTAACTGTTCTCCCACCCCTATGCCATCCCTCACCTCCGGCCCTGGGCCGGGTCACTGTTACCTTCATTTTTATATCCTTTCTCTACTTGGACCTGATGTGGTATCACAGAAGGGTAATTAGATTTCGTTAGGAAGACGCTCCTTTGCACCAGAGCCCTTTATAATGTGATAGCCGGAGCTCTGGGGGTTCTCTTGGTGCTGCTTCCACCTTTTCACTTTACAACTTCACTTAGCGCCCAGCTTCAAGAAAACCTTCCACAGTCTGGAGGACAAGAATGTGAGCCCCTGCTTAATGTTTAAAAAAAAAAAAAAGCCATGTCTGAATGGTAAAGAGGTTTTAAAAAAGATTTTATTCAGGAAAAAAAATGGCAATGGGGGAGAAGAAACATCAGCTAGAACTGGGCTCAGTTCCAAATACATCAAGAACAAGTCGGGTTTAAAATATGGAAAGAGCAAGTTGGTGGGGGTGGGGGCAGTCTGTGGATGGAAAATTAAGAGGAGACATCAAGGGTAGGAGGAAATTCTTGCTAGACTGAATTCTTGCTGAGGGCAGTCCAGGGTGATCAGATATCGCCTGGATGGATCAGGAATTTAATTAGATATTAAGAGTAGTCAGATATCAAGGGCTCTGGCTAAACTGAGTTGACAGAATTCTTGCTAAAACTGGGTAATGCAAAGACAATCAGTGAAACCCAAAGATTGAAGCGTAGTGGTTGAGAAGAGGGTCCAGAGGAGCCTGACTAAAATTTGATCGAGGAGAAAGTATTTGACAGTTAAAATTCTGAGCAAAGCAGCATTCATCCCCATCCCCAGACCCTGGAAGATCTGGAAGGTGTACTGAAATCAAGATATTGTTAAGTAGGGGTGTGTGAAAATTAGGGGGAAGTTCTTGAAATGAGAACCAATTAATCCCTCAATCTACACACACACACACACACAGACACACACACTTCTAACAGCTAAAGCCAGAGAGTCTTGGACAAAAGGATTCTGGCTAATAGGGCTGAAGTGATTTGCTGTTTATTCTGTGAAATTGGGCACTGTTACTTTCAGAATAAGGCAAGCACTTTTTTCTTTAAGACCCTACAAATATTTAATAGTTGGGTCGATTTAATGGGGAAATGTACTAGGTAAGTGTTTTTGGATAAAAATTGTGGTTTGCTACCTGATCAGTACATCAAATAGTTCTTCCCTGGGTTTGATTATCAGTGTAGGTTGGAAATCGTCTTGTATATGTGCTGCCAAAGCAAGCACTAGAGATCACCTTGGACTTTTCATACTAAAATGCTAGAAATATAAGACACTCCCTTCTTCACTGGCACAGTGTACCTTCAGAGAAACTTTGAATGGTATGACTATCTCTTCAGTGTTGGTAATTAATCACAGAAAGACTTTTTGTCCTTTATTTATTTTCTTACCTCATACCACCAAGTCCAACACTGGTTTGAGTCTAGTCATCTCCAGTAGAACAGGACAGTAGTACTCAAGTTAGTGGTTGCACTGCTAAAACAAATTGTGGTAGGACTATGTCCATCAAGATCTAGTCAAAAAAGCAGAACTACGGGCGCTTGGATGGCTCAGTCATTAAGCGTCTGCCTTCAGCCTAGGTCATGATCCTAGGGTCCTGGGATCAAGCCCCGCATTGGGCGTCCTGCTCTGCTGGGAGCCTGCTTCTTCCTCTCCCACTCCCCCTGCTTCTGTTCCCTCTCTCGCTGTCTCTCTCTCTCTCTCTCTGTCAAATAAATGAAATCTTAAAAAAAAAGCAGAACTACACTGGCAATTTCAAGGAATATTTAATTACAGGAAATCGATTGTACAATGTTGAATGACTGAAAGGGCAAAAACCTCAAGAAACAGCTAATGCCATAAAGCTTGGGGAACAAAGGGCAAGGGATAGATTTACCAGAATCTAAGAGCTCTGAAGAAGAAGAAGTCTCAGCCTGGCTGTTAACGGGGTTTAGTAGTGTGGTGCTGGGAAAGCAAAAAGAATTTGCAGGCAAGCTCTAGCCCTCTTCTGCTGCTAGAGATACTGAACGTCCAGAAAATAGGAAGTGAGTTCCTTCTCCCTTTCTGCCTTCCAAACTCTCTTTAATGCCTCCATCGGCAAACTATAACAGTAGCAAGGGAGGCTGGGAACTATCTTTGTCAGAGTTCTAGCTCCAATGTCACAAAATAGAGAAAGGCGTGTTTGAACCTGAAACATGACAGAAATGATTAGTATATGATCTTTGTTCAATTTGCTGGAAAATAAATTAATTCATATAATTTTCCAAGTTTATTCTTCTCAGAAACTTTTCTAAAATTTTTTATTTATTTTTTTTTAGTTTTTTTTTAATTTTAATGTTTTTTTATTATATTATGTTAGTCACCATACAGTACATCCCTGGTTCCTGATGTAAAGTTCGATGATTCATTAGTTGCGTATAACACCCCAGTGCACCATGCAATACGTGCCCTCCTTACTACCCATCACCAGTCTATCCCATTCCCCCACCCCCCTTCCCCTCTGAAGCCCTCAGTTTGTTTCTCAGAGTCCATAGTCTCCCATGCTTCATTCCCCCTTCTGATTNGATTACCCCCCTTTTCTTTATCCCTTTCTTCCCCTACCGATCATCCTAGTTCTTATGTTCCATAGATGAGAGAAATCATATGATAATTGTCTTTCTCTGCTTGACTTATTTCACTTAGCATTATCTCCTCCAGTGCCGTCCATGTTGCAGCAAATGTTGAGAATTCGTTCTTTCTGATAGCTGAGTAATATTCCATTGTATATATGGACCACAGCTTCTTAATCCAGTCATCAGCTGAAGGGCATCTTGGCTCCGTCCACGATTTAGCTATTGTGGACAATGCTGCTATGAACATTGGGGTGCATATGGCCCTTCTCTTCACTACGTCTGTATCTTTGGGGTAAACACCCAGTAGTGCAATGGCTGGGTCATAGGGTAGTTCAATTTTTAACTTTTTAAGGGACCTCCACACTGTTTTCCAGAGTGGCTGTACCAACTTGCATTCCCACCAACAATGTAGGAGGGATCCCCTTTCTCCACATCCTCTCCAACAATTGTTGTTTCTTGCCTTGTCTATCTTTGCCATTCTAACTGGCGTAAGGTGGTATCTCAGTGTGGTTTTGATTTGAATTTCCCTGATGGCTAATGATTTTGAACATTTTTTCATGTGTCTGTTAGCCATCTGTATGTCTTCATTGGAAAAGTGTCTATTCATATCTTCTGCCCATTTTATGATTTGTTTATTTGTTTCTCATGTATTGAGTTTGAGAAGTTCTTTGTAGATCTTGGATACCAGTCCTTTATCTGTGGTGTCCTTTGCAAATATATTCTCCCATTCCGTGGGCTGTCTCTTAGTTTTTTTGACTGTTTCCTTGGCTGTGCAGAAGCTCTTTATCCTGATAAAGTCCCATAAGTTCATTTTATCTTTTATTTCTCTTGCCTTTGGAGATGTGTCGTGAAAAAGGTTGCTCTGGCCGATGTCATAGAAGTTGTTGCCTATGTTCTCCTCTAGAATTTTGATGGATTCCTGTCTCACATTGAGGTCTTTCATCCATTTGGAGTTTATTTTTGTGTATGGTGTGAGAGAGTGGTCAAGTTTCATTCTTTTGCATGTAGCTGTCCANGTCCTCCAGGATTTTGATGAATTCCTGTCTCACATAGAGGTCTTTCATCCATTTGGAGTTTATCTTTCTGTATGATGTGAGAGAGTAGTCAAGTTTCATTTTTTGCATGTAACTGTCCAATTTTCCCAGCACCATTTATTGAAGAGACTGTCTGTTTTCCACTGGATGTTTTTTCCTGCTTTATCAAAGATTAGTTGCCCAAAGAGCCGAGGGTCCATTTCTGGGTTCTCTATTCTGTTCCATTGGTCGATGTGTCTGTTTTTGTGCCAGTACCATGCTGTCTTTGTGATCACAGCTTTGTAGTACAGCTCGAAATCCGGCATTGTGATGCCCCCAGCTTTGTTTTTCCTTTTCAACAGTTCCTTGGAGATTCGGGGCCTTTTCTGGTTCCATACAAATGTAAGGACTATTTGTTCCAGTTCTTTGAAAAATGTCATCGATATTTTGATCAGGATAGCATTGAAAGTGTAGATTGCTCTGATTAGCATGGACATCTAGACTATGTTAATTCTTCCGATCCATGAGCATGGAATATTTTTCCATCTTTTTGTGTCTTCCTCAATGTCTTTCAAAAGTGATCTATAGTTTCTAGGATATAGGTCCTTTACGTCTCTGGTTAAGTTAATTCCAAGGTAACGCATGGTTTTTGGTGTTATTGTAAATGGGATGGATTCCCTAATTTCTCTTTCTTCAGTCTAATTATTCGTCTATAGAAATGCAACTGATTTCTGAGCATTGATATTTGTATCCCACCACATTACTGAATTGCTCTATAACTTCTAATAGTTTGGGAGTGGATTCTTTTGGGTTTACCAGATAGTGTCATGTCATCTGCGAAGATAGACATTTTGGCTTCTTCTTTGCCGATTTGGATACCTTTGATCCCTTTTTGTTGTCTGATTGTTGTTGCAAGGACTTCTAGTACTATGTTGAATAATAGTGGCGAGAGTGGGCATCCTTGTCGTGTTCCTGATCTTAAGGGAAAGGCTTCCAGCTTTTCCCCATTGAGAATAATGCTTGCAGTAGGCTTTTCATAGATGGCTTTTATGAGATTGAGAAATGTACCCTCTATTCCTACACTCTGAAGGGTTTTAATCAGGAAAGGATGCTGTATTTTGTCAAATGCTTTTTCTGCATCAATTGAGAGGATCATATGGTTCTTGAGTCTTTTCTTGTTGATATGATGTATCACATTGATTGATTTGCGAGTGTTGAACCATGCTTGCATCCCAGGTATGAATCCCACTTGGTCATGATGGATAATCCTTTTAATGTACTGTTGGATTCTATTAGCAAGGATCTTGTTGAGGATTTTGGCATCCATATTCATTAGAGANGTCCATATTCATTAGGGAAATTGGTCTGTAATTCTGCTTTTTGTTGGGGTCTTTGCCTGGTTTGGGGATAAAAGTAATATTGGCCTCATAGAATGAGTGTGGTAGCTTTCCTTCTGTTTCTGTTTTTTTGCAATAGCTTTAGAAAAGGTATTATTTCTTCTTTGAATGTTTGGTCAAATTCCCCTGGAAAACCATCCAGGCTTGGAGTTCTATTTTTTGGAATATTGTTTATCACTGACTCAATCTCTTCATAATTAATTGGCCTGTTTAAAAAATCAATTTCTTCCTGTTTCAGTCTTGGTAGTTTATAGGTTTCCAGGAAGGCCTCCATCTCTTCCAGATTGTTTAGTTTTTTGGCATATAGCTGTTGATAAAAGTTTCTAATAATCCTTGCAATTTCAATGGTGCTGGTCGTGACCTCTCCCTTTTCAGTCATAATTTTAATAATCTCAGTCCTTTCTCTTTGTTTTTGGACAAGTTTTGCCAGTGGTCTATCAATTTTATGGATTCTCTCAAAGAACCAGCTTCTAGTCCTGTTGATCTGCTCTACTGTGCTTCTGGTTTCTAATTTGTTGATTTCTGCTCTAATCTTGGTCAACTGCTTCCTCGTGAGAGGATTAGGCCTGTCCCTCTGTTGCTGTTCCAGTTTCTTGACATGAGAATATAAAAGCTGCATTTTAGACATTTCTATTCTTTTGAGTGGGGCTTGGATGGCTATGTACTTCCCCCTTAGGACTGCCTTTGCAGTATCCCATAGGTTTTGGACCGTTGTTTTCATTCTCGTTCTCCATAAATTGTTTAAATTGATTTTTGATTTCCTGGTTTATCAAATCATTCCTGAGCAGTATGGTTCTTAGTCTCCAAGTGTTTGAGTTTCTTCCAAATTTTTCCTTGTGATTGAGTTCCAATTTATGAGCNTTGTGGTTGAGTTCCAATTTCAGAGCGTTGTGGTCTGAGAATATGCAGGGGATAATTTCAATCTTTTGGTATTGGCTGAGACCTGTTTTGTGTCCCAGAGCATGATCTATTCTTGAGAATGTTCCATGGGCATTTGAATAGAATGAGTATTCTTTGGTTCTGGGGTGTAGTGTTCTATATATATCTATGAGGTCCAACTCGTCAAGTTTGGCATTCAAAACCTTTGATTCTTTGCTTAGTTTTTGCAGGGGTGTTCTGTCTATTTCTGACAGTGGGGTGTTGAGGTCCACTACTATTAATGTATTTTTATCTGTATGTCTCTTTATTCTTTTTAAGAGTTGGCTTGTGTATCTTGCTGCTCCCCTGTTGGGGGCATATATATTTATAATTGTCATATCCACTTGTTGAATACTTCCTTTAAGAATAATATAGTGCCCTTCTGTATCTCTCTCTATGGCCTCTAGTTTAAAATCCAGTCTATCTGATATGAGAATTGCTACTCCAGCTTTCTTTTGAGGTCCATTTGCGTGGAAGATGGTACTCCATCCCCTTACTCTAAGTCTGAATGCATCTTTGGGTTCAAAATGAGTCTCTTGTAGACAGCAAATGGATGGGTCATGTCTTTTTATCNCTCATGTCTCTTTATCCAATCTGCAACCCTGGGGCGTTTTATGGGAGCATTTAAGCCATACACATTGAGACTGAATACTGAGAGATAGGATTTTAATGATGCCATGTTGCCAGTAAAGTCTTTGTTTGTATC
>NC_048229.1:38257283-38257781 GCF_002007445.2 Ailuropoda melanoleuca | reverse complement strand
CTATCTGATATGAGAATTGCTACTCCAGCTTTCTTTTGAGGTCCATTTGCGTGGAAGATGGTACTCCATCCCCTTACTCTAAGTCTGAATGCATCTTTGGGTTCAAAATGAGTCTCTTGTAGACAGCAAATGGATGGGTCATGTCTTTTTATCCAATCTGCAACCCTGTGGCGTTTTATGGGAGAGTTTAAGCCATTTAGATTGATAGAGATTATTGACAGATATGATTTTAATGATGCCATTTCTCTTTAAAGTCTTTGTATCGGTTGTGACTTGCTGCTCTGTATCACTCTTGGGGCCTTTTTACCGATATGGAACCCCCCTTAATATCTCCTGTAGGGCTGGTTTCGTGGTTACGAAATTGGTTAATGACTGGCAATTCTGGAACGTCTTTATTTCTCCATCAATNGTCCATAAATTATGAATGACAGCCTTGCTGGATAAAGGATCTTTGGCTGCATGTTTTTCTCTGAAAGAGTTTTAAAATTGCCCCCCCCA
>NC_048229.1:38226425-38257028 GCF_002007445.2 Ailuropoda melanoleuca | reverse complement strand
GGTACATGTGAGATTTCTTTGCCATGGCCGCTTTCAATACTGTATCCTTGGATCTAATATTTGCGAATTGCACTATGATGTGACGTGGCGTAGGTTTGTCCTGGTTGAGCTTGGATGGGGTCCTCTCTGCCTCTTGGACACGAATGCTTGTTTCCCTTGCTAGATTAGGGAAGTTTTCAGCTACAATTTGTTCAAATATCTCTTCTAGACCTCTGTTTTTCTCCACCCCTTCAGGGATGCCGATGATTCTGACATTGGATCGTTTCATAGAGTCAGTAATCTCCCGTAATCTACATTCGTGGGCGTGGATTTTTTTAAGACCAGCTTCTATTTTCGTTTTTTCTTCTACTAACCCATCCTCCAATTCGCTAACGCGTTCCTCTGCCTCGGTGACCCTGGCCGTCAGAGCCTAGATTAATGAAGTTTTCAGCTACAATTTGTTCAAATATCTCTTCTAGACTTCTGTATTTCTCCACCTCCTTAGGGATGCCGATGATTCTGACATTGTATCGTTTCATTGAGTCAGTAATCTCCCGTAACCTACATTCGTGGGCGTGGATTTTTTTAAGTCCAGCCTCTATTTTCGCTTTTACTTCTACTAACCCATCCTCCAATTCGTTAATACGAACCTCTGCTTCATTTACCCTGGTCGTCAGAGGCTCTAGTTTTGACTGCATTTGGCTCATAGAATTTTTAATTTCTGCCAGATTTGCTCTCATTTCCACCCTTAGAGATTCTATATTCTCATTAACATTTTCATTAATACTTTTTTCGAGTCTACACATCATCTTGACCTTTGTTACTCTGAATTCCATATCTGATAATTTGGTTATATCCATGTCCATTAGTTCTGTGGTAGAGGCCACAGACTCATTGTCTTTTCTTTGCTGGGCGGACTTCTCCTTCTCGTCACTCTGATGAGGAGAGGTTGCAGGGTTTCCAGAGCCCAAATTATTGACCAGGACTCAGGCTGTGCACCCTTGTTTTATAGGGATCCTAGTGATGTGGAGTTCTTGATTTCTCAGCCTGTCTTCTGGGGGAGGGGCCTGCCACGCTAATACTCAGGTAATCCTTTTTGGGTAGGGGCTCCGTGTCTTCTGCAAGGGGGGATGGGCACCCAGTGAGCCACCGGTGTTTCCAGGCTATTGTTCTCTGGTGGCTTTCACTTGCAGTTTGCTGGTCCTTTTCTGAGAGACAGAGTAGCAGTGTTGGAATCTCAGCCTCTGTCACAGAACAGAGGGGATCACGGGCCGTTCTCCACTGATGATCTGGCCACTTTAACTCTGTTTCTGTTGGTGCTGCTCAGTCCTTCAGTGTCCCAGGAAGTTCACCCCACACCCAGCCTCCTAGCCCTCACTTCCAGGGCCGGCGCTTCTCTGTCCTTTGTGTTTCTAACACTGCCAGCCGCCAGCCACCAGCCGCCCCCGTCTGCTACCAGAGCTCCTGGTCTCAGTCTGGATCCAGTGAGCACACCAGAGTTGCATGAGAAGTCTGCTGGTGCAAGCTCCCCGCTCATGTTCCCAGTCTGTTGTCTCGCGGGTGCAGGTCTGCAAGTCTGCCCGCTCCCCCGTGCAGGTTGCTACCGCTTCCCTGCACCCGAATGCGGCGGCTCCCTCCCCCTTCCGTTTATCTTCCAATATCTGTGCCCGGTTTCACAGCTCCCTGCTTTGTACCTCAATACTCAGCGCTGGAGATGTTCATTTGTAGAGATCCAGATGTATCTTCCTGCATCTCAGGCTGATTCCGTGGATGTTCAGGCTGGTCTGGTACCTATCCAACTCGACTCGGGACCAGCTGAAAAAGGGGCCCCTACTCCTCCGCCATCTTCCCAACTCCTGGTTCCATACAAATTTAAGGACTATTTGTTCCAGTTCTTTGAAAAATGTCATCGGTATTTTGTTTGGGATAGCATTGAAAGTGTAGATTGCTCTGGGTAGCTGGACATTGTAACTATGTTAATTACNTCCAGTTCTTTGAAAAATGTCATCGGTATTTTGTTCGGGATAGCATTGAAAGTGTAGATTGCTCTGGGTAGCTGGACATTGTAACTATGTTAATTACTCCGATCTATGAGCATGGAATATTTCTCCATCTTTTTGTGTCTTCTTCAATGTCTTTCAAGAGTGATTTGTAGTTTCTAGAATATAGATCCTTTACATCTCTGGTTAAGTTAATTCCAAGGTAACGTATGGTTTTTGGTGCTATTATAAATGGGATGGATTCCCTAATTTCTCTTTCTTCAGTCTCATTGTTCATGTATAGAAATGCAACTGATTTCTGAGCAATGATTTTATATCCCGCCACATTACTGAATTGCTCTATAACTTCTAGTAGTGTGGGAGTGGATTCTTTTGGGCTTTCCATATAGAGTATCATGTCATCTGTGAAGAGAGACAGTTTGACTTCTTCTTTGCCAATTTGGATACCTTTGATCCCTTTTTGTTGTCTGATTGCTGTTGCAAGAACTTCTAGTACTATGTTGAATAATAATGGCGAGAATGGGCATCCTTGTTGTGTTCCTGATCTGACGGGAAAGGCTTCCAGCTTTGCTCCATTGGGAATGATATTTGTTGTAGGCTTTTCATAGATGGTTTTTATGAGATTGAGGAATGTACCCTCTATCCCTACACTCTGAAGGGTTTTAATCAGGAAAGGATGCTGTATTTTGTCAAATGCTTTTTCTGCATCTATTGAGAGAATCATATGATTTTTGGCTTTTTTCTTGTTGATAAAGTCTATGACACTGATAGATTTGCGAATGTTGAACCACCCTTACATCTCAGGGATGAATCCCACGTGGTCATGGTGGATAATCCTTTCAATGTACTGTTGGATTCTATTAGACAGGATCTTGTTGAGGATTTTGGCTTCCATATTCATTAGGGAAATCGGTCTATAATTCTCCTTTTTGATGGGGTCTTTGCCTGGTTTGGGGATCAAAGTAATATTGGCCTCATAGAATGAGTGTAGTAGCTTTCCTTCTCTTTCTATTTTTTGAAATAACTTTAGGAGAATAGGTATTATTTCTTCTTTGAATGTTTGGTAGAATTCCCTGGGAAAACGGTCCGGTCCTGGCGTTTTGTTTTTTAGAAGGTTTTTAATCACTGTTTCAATCATCTCTTCATAATTAATTGGCCTGTTTAAAAAATCAATTTATTCCTATTTCAGTCTNAATTAATTGGCCTGTTTAAAAAATCTATTTCTTCCTGTTTCAGTCTTGGTAGTTTATAGGTTTCCAGGAAGGCCTCCATCTCTTCCAGATTGCTTAATTTGTTGGCATATAGCTGTTCATAAAAGTTTCTAATAATCCTTCCAATTTCATTGGTGTTGGTTTTGACCTCTCCCTTTTCATTCATAATTTTATTAATTTGGGTCCTTTCTCTATTCCTTTTGATTTGTCTTGCCAGTGGTTTGTCTATTTTATTTATTCTTTCAAAGAACCAGCTACTAGTTCTGTTGATCTGCTCTACTGTGCTCCTGGTTTCTAAATCATTGATTTCTGCTCTAATCTTAATCAACTGCTTTCTCGTGCGTGGATTAGGCCTGTTCCTCTTTTGCAGTTCCAGCTTCTTGAGGTGAGAATATAAAAACTGCATTTTAGATTTTTCTATTCTTTTGAGTGAGGATTGGATGGCTATGTATTTTCCCCTTAGGACTGCCTTTGCAGTGTCCCAGGGGTTTTGGACTGTTGTGTTTTCATTCTCATTGGTCTCCATAAATTGTTTAAATTGATTTTTGATTTCCTCATTTATTGAATCATTCTTGAGCAGTATGGTTCTTAGTCTCAAGTGTTTGAGTTTCTTCCAAATTTTTCCTTGTGGTTAAGTTCCAATTTCAGAGCGTTGTGGTCTGAGAATATGCAGGGAATAATTTCAGTCTTTTGGTATTGGTTGAGATCTGTTTTGTGACCCAGAACATGGTCTATTCTTGACAATGTCCATGGGCATTAGAATAGACTGAGTATTCTTTGATTCTGGGGTGTAGTGTTCTATATATATCTATGAGGTCCAACTTGTCTAGTATGGCATTCAAAGCTCTTGTTTCTTTCTTGATTTTCTGCTTAGGTGATCTATCTATTGCTGATAGTGGAGTGTTGAGGTCCACTAGTATTAACATATTTTTATCTGTATGTCTCTTTATTCTGGTTAAGAGTTGGCTTGTGTAATTTGCTGCTCCCTTGTTGGGGGCATATATATTTATAATTGTCATATCCACTTGTTGGATACATCCTTTAGAATAATATAGTGCCCTTCTGTGTCTTCACTATAGGCTTTAGTTTAAAATCCAGTCTGTCTGATATGAGAATTGCTACCCCAGCTTTCTTTTGAGGTCCATTGGCGTGAAACATGGTATTCCATCCCTTTACTTTCAGTCTGAATGTATCTTTAGGTTCAAAATGAGTCTCTTATAGACAGCAAATGGATGGGTCATGTCTTTTTATCCAATCGGCAACCCTGTGGCGCTTTATGGGAGCATTTAGGCCATTTACATTGAGACTGATTATTGAGAGACAGAATTTTAATGATGCCATGTTGCCTATAAAGTCTTTGTTTCTATAGATTGTGACTTTCTGTACTGTATCACTCTTGGGGCCTTTTACTTTTATAGAACCCCCCCTTAATATCCCCTGTAGGGCTGGTTTTGTGGTTACGAAATTGGTCAATGACTGGCTGTTCTGGAAGGTCTTTATCTCTCCATCAATTCTGAATGACAGCATTGCTGGATAAAGGATCCTTGGCTGCATGTTTTTCTCTGAAAGAGCTTTAAAAATGCCCACCCCCAGGGGTGCCTTGGTGGTGCAGTCCTTAAGCGTCTGCCTTCAGCTCAGGGTGTGATCCCAGCATTCTGGGATCGAGCCCCACATCAGGCTCCTCCACTGTGAGCCTGCTTCTTCCTCTTGCACTCCCCCTGCTTGTGTTCCCTCTCTCCCTGGCTGTCTCTCTGTCAGATAAATAAATAGAATCTTTTTAAAAAATGCCCCCCCAACCCTTTCTTTCATTCCAGGTCTGTGTAGTCAGGTCTGACGTAATTCTGATGTCTTTGCCTTGATATGTGAGAAACTTCTTTGCCCTGGCCACTTTCAATACTGTATCCTTGGATCTAATATTTGCGAATTGCACTATGACATGACGTGGCATAGGTTCATCATGGTTGAGCTTGGGAGGGGTCCTCTCTCCCTCTTGGACATGAATGCTTGTTTCCTTTGCTAGATTAGGGAAGTTTTCTGCTACAATTTGTTCATATATCTCTTCTAGACCTCTGCCTTTCTCCACCCCCTCGGGGATGCCGATGATTCTGATATTGGAAATTTTCATTGAGTCAGTAATCTCCTGTAACTTACGTTCTTGAGATTGTATTTTTTTGAGCCAAGTTTCTATTTTAGCTTTCTCTTCTACTAACCCATCCTCCAATTTGCCAATACGTTCTTCTGCCTCTTTCACCATGGCCATCAGAGCATCTAGTTTTCACTGCATTTGATTCATAGCATTTTTAATTTCTGCCAGATTCACTCTCATTTCCACCCTTAGAGATTCTATATTCTCTTTAACATTTTTGTTAATACTTTTTTCAAGTCTGTGCATCATCTTGACCATTGTTACTCTGAATTCCATTTCGATAATTTGGTTATATCCATATCCATTAGTTCCGTGGCTGAGGCCACAGACTCATTGTCTTGTCTTTTCTGGGGAGGATTTCTCCTTCTCATCATTCTGATGAGGAGAGGTTGCGGGGTTGTCCAGAGCACAAATTATTGACCAGGACTCAGGCAGTGCACCCTTGTTTTATAGGGATCCTAGGGATGTGGACTTCTTGATTTTTCAGCCTGCCTTCTGGGGGAGGGGCCTGCCATGCCGATACTCAGGCAACCCTGTTTGGGTAGATTCTCCGTCTCCCCTGGGAGGGGGTATTGGGATGGGCACACTGTGAGCCAGTATTTCCAGGCTTTTGTTCTCTGGCGGCTTTCCCTGGTGGTTTGCTGTGCCTCTTCTGAGAGTCAGAGCAGCAGTGGCCGAATCTCAGCCTCTGTCTCAGAACAGAGGGATCACGGACTGTTCTCCACTGGTGTTCTGGCCACTTTAACTCTGTTACTGTTGTTGCTGCTCAACCCTGCAGCATCCTGGGATGTGCGCCCAATACCCGGCATCCCAGCCCTCACTTCCAGGGCTGGCACGTCTCTGTCTTTTGTGTTTCTAACACCGGCAGCTGCCAGCCACCCCCACACGCTCCAGAGCTCCATTTCATTGTGGTTCGTGTGCACTCCAGAGCTCCGGTTTTCAGACTGGTCACACGCACGTTCCCCAGCTCACGGTCTCAGTCTGCTCTCTCACAGGTGCCAGTCCACAAGTCTCCCCACTCCCCAATTCAGGTGGCTACCGCTTCCTGGCACCTGAATGTGTCGGCTCCCTCCCCCTTCCGTTTATCTTCCGATATCTGTGCGCGGTTTCACGGCTCCCCGCTTCGTACCTCAATACTCAGCGCAGAGATATTCATTTATAGAGATCCAGATGTATCTTCCTGCATCTCAGGATGATTCCGTGGATGTTCAGGATGGTCTGGTACATATTCAGGTTGACTCGGGACCGGCTGAAAAAGGAGTCCCCTATTCCTCCTCCATCTTAACTGCTCTGTCCTCAGAAACTTTTCTTAACAATGTTACTAATTCCTTATAAAGGAATCCTATTAGATGACAAAAATGGTGCATATTTAGTAACAAAGCATCTTAATAACAAAGCAATTGAAATTCTGAAGTAGCTGTTGTCTAGTTTAATAGGTACGTATTTGAGTGAACTCATGTTTTTACCTATTTTGTTGTAATTTTCCTAATATAGATTTATACATTTTCTTACTTTATATTATGTAATGTAAATATTTCATGGTGAACCACTAATTGCATTCATGACCTAACAATTCTCAGTATCCTAAGAAATATGTGAATCATGGTATATGATTTTTTAAAATAAACTATTAGGTATATTAGTTATCTCTTTTTTTAATTGAGATATAACTGAAACATAATATATTATTTTCAGGTGTACAACATAATGATTCAATACTCATATATATTGTGAAATGATCACCACAATAAGTCTAGTTAACACCCATTACTGTACATAGTTACAAAAGTTTTTTCTTGTGATGAGAATTTTTAACTCTTAGCAACTTTCAAATATGCAATATAGTTTTATTAACTGTAGCCACTATGCTGTACATTACATCCCCATGATTTATTTATTTTATAATTGGAAGTTTATACCTTTTGCTCCCCTTCACCCATTTCACCTACACCTCTACCCCACCTCCAGCAACCACCAATCTGTTCTGTATCTTTGATGTGGGTTTTTTTTTTTAGCTTTTTAATTTTTAAGAAAAATTTTCTTCAAAGTAAGCCCAATGTGGGGCTTGAACTCACGACCCCAAGTCCCATGTTCTACTGGCTGAGCCAGCTAGGCGCTCCTCTTTGATGCGTTTTTTTAGTTCTTCTTATTTGAAGGCAGTCATTCTGAATTGAGAATAAAATAAAATTGAGGGGATGTGTGGATGGCTTAGTCAGTTGAGTCCGACTCTTGGTTTAGGCTCAGATCATGATCTCAAAGTCATGGGATCGAGCCCCATATTGGGCTCTGTGCTCACTGCAGAGTCTGCTTGAGGATTCTCTTCCTTTCCCTCTGCTCCCCCCAACTTGTGTGCTCACTCTCTCTCTCTCTTTAAAATAGATAAAATCTTTAAAAATAAATAAATAAAATTGAGAATGAAGAAACCAAGAATGATTTCTTGTCTTAGTTATTTTGATTGACCACCCATATTCTTTACATTAGAATTTTTTTTATAACCCTGCCTAGGGAAGGATAAAGCACAATTTTACCAGGGCTTACTTAGCACTGCTTCCTGAGGCGTTTGGAAAGAGTCCCTACCCTACTAGCAATGCTAGTGAAGAAACTCCTCACACCATAATTCGTGAATGTCAAATCCAGATAAATAAAAAACCCATAGCTAATTCTGGGGAAGAGAATTTACATTTAATGGGTAACTTCTAAGATCCAAGAACTGTGTAATTTCCTTTGTATATGCTATTTCATTTGTTCTTCACAATGCTACAAATAAATATTCCTATCCAATTTACAGTTGGGGGACTCAGAAGTATGACAATTTACAAAAGTTCAGATGAAATAGGAGTCAAACTTATTTACTTCTCTTTAGGATCACATGTCTGTGATGGTACATTTTGATACATCATTTACTAAACCTGATCTTCCTTTATCAGAGCAGTGGTCTTTCAAATGTTTTGCTACATTCCCCTTGAAACAATTTCAAAAAATAATGTATCCCCTTTTACATTTTTTTTTAAAGTAGACTCCATGCCCAGCCTGGAGCCCAAAGCAAGACGTGAACTCATGAACCTGAGATCAAGACCTGAGCTGAGATGGAGTCAGACACTTAACCAACTAAACCACCCAGACACCCCTTCCCTTTTACATTTTTAAATTGACATCTACAAGATTTTCTTCATAAGTTTAAAAGATATAATTCTAGCATATTTTCTATAGCATCATAATTAAACATACACAAGCTTTTTTAAAATTTAGAAATCTTGCACTCTGTCTTGAAATCATTTCCATTCCACTTTCATCACTGAATTTTATCTTAATGTAATAATTGCCTATCCTTAAAAATCTTTTACTAATTACCTTGTTTTACTTCTCAGCAACAAAAATAAAATTTTAATTTTTCCCTATGACCAAAACACTCTGTAAGTGTCAAAAAGCTTTTTAAAGATTCAGTTATTTAACCATTCACATAAAGAAGATGTGATATAGGGGTGCCTGGGTGGCACAGCGGTTAAACGTCTGCCTTTGGCTCAGGGCGTGATCCCGGCATTGTGGGATCGAGCCCCACATCAGGCTCCTCTGCTATGAGCCTGCTTCTTCCTCTCCCACTGCCCCTGCTTGTGTTCCCTCTCTTGCTGGCGGTCTCTATCTCTGTCAAATAAATAAATAAAATCTTTTTTAAAAAAGAAGATGTGAGATATATATATATATATTACCTACTTCTTACATATATATATATATATATATATTACCTACTTCTTACATATATATATATATGTATATACACAATGGAATATTACTCAGCCATCAAAAAGGATGAAATCTTACCATTTGCAATGAGGTGGGTGGAACTGGAGGGTATCATGCTAAGTGAAATAAGTAAATCAGAGAAAGACAATTATATTTTTTCACTCACATGTGGAATTTAAGAAACAAAGCAGAGGATCATAAGGGAAGGGAGGGAAAAATGAGATAAGACAAAATCAGACAAACCATAAGAGACTCGTAATCATAGGAAATACACTGAGGGTTGCTGGAGGGGAGGAGAGTGGTGGGATGGGGTAACTGGGTGATGGGCATTAAGAAGGGCACACAATGTAATGAACACTGGGTATTATATGCAACTGATGAATCACTAAACTCTATATTTGAAACTAATAATACACTATATGTCAATTGAATTAAAATAAGATTTTTTAAAAGATTCAGTTATTATAATTTTGGTATCCAGTTGATCAAAATAACAAATATATTTAACATTTTAGTAATTATTAAACATACAAAGGGTCACTGTTTGGCCCTCCTTTGGCCAAGCCCCTTTCCTTCTTGGTGAGAAATCGTTATGCAGATACCCACATGTCCAGATCCCACAACCTGCTTTAGACCATGCTCTAGGTATCTGAGAATTTTCCACTTAAGTATCCTCAAGCCTGCTTCTAGAGCCTGTGCCTCTTCTGTGTCTTAAGCACTCTCCCTTCATCTGTCCTCTGAAAGGCAAACGTGCTGCCTATGTGCACACGGTGGCCAAGTGGTAGCTATATGGTGAGACTAGACAGAGCTTAGACATACAAGCTGGAATGTCCACATGTGAACATGAGGCCCTTTTGTTGTGGGACAAAGGTGGAGATGATTATGAGAAGGGAGCTGGCTAGGGACCTCCACTAGTACTGTTGACCCAGGTCTCTAAATGTCAGTAGCAGGTTTGGTTGTATACAATCTATTTGGAAACCACTGACCTTGTTAAGTTAGGGTGCCTTGAATTAGGGTAGTAAATGTTAGAGGCAATAAGAAATGGTCAAAATGATACAATTTGAGTGTAGAAGTAACAAGAGTGGATGGCGCTTGGATGTGAATATGAAGGAAAGATGAAAATTAAATATAATGCTTTAATTTTTGTCCTGAACGTTTATATGAATGGTAGTTTCCTTTACTAAGATATTAAACAATGAGTATGTAGTAGGTATCTAGGGTGGGAGTTGAGGTGGGGTCAAGTTAAGTTTGAGATACTTGTTGAAGTTTAAAGAGGTGATATCAAGTAGGCACTTAGACATATTTGTAACTCAGTGGAAAGGTCGGTGGTGGAGTAAGAATTTGGGATTTTTCAATTAAGATGCTTTTAGCTGGAAGTTATATAATACCTAGCTGGAAGTGGCTTTTACAATAAAGGTATTCATTTCTCCACTTAGCAAGAAGTTCAGCTGGCTATCAGCTGAACAATTATATCAAAAGTATTTTGTATCATTTATTTTCATGGTGGACACCTTTTATCAAATGCAATTGGTTGATTAATTGTAAAAGTTTGGTTTTAGTGGGAAATCATGAAAAATGATACATACTAAAAACATTTAGGTTTTATCCTAAGATATTTAAATGCGTATTATTTATGAGTTTCTTTGTTCTCTCAAGTGCCATCCAGCTTTTGTTGACTTAATTTTCATTGCTGCTTCTGCATGTTGACTGAAAGAACCTAATTTTTGCAGCATCTATTTACTGCTGGCTTTGGCACATCAGCCCACAGCTAGACATCATTCTGATGCCTTGAGTTCAAATCCAGAAGGGGAAGAGCATATGGGGAGGGGAGGGAATAGAAGTGATTGAAGGATTTATACTTCCCTGAGTGAACTATTTTGTGTATTTTAGACTTTCAGAAATGTTAGCATTCCACATATTTTAAAATAGATAAAATTAACAAATATAGTTTTTTATTGTTATGTAGCAAATTACTACAGACCCATTTATTATCTCATAATTTCTGTGGGTCAGGAATCTGGGCACGGCTTAGCTGGATTCTCTGTCGGGGTTTTATAAAGCTGAAATCAAGATGTCAGCTGGGCTGCGGTCCCATTGGTAGGCTTGCCAAAGAAAGGGTTAGCCTCCAAGCTCTTTTAGGTAGTTGGCAGAAATAGTTTCTTTGTGGCTATAGAATTCAGGGCAGTTTGTTTCTTCAAAGCCAGCAATAAAGAGAAAATCTTTGCTTCTCAGGGTCTCTGACTTTAGGGAAGATTGAGGCCTTCTTTTAAAGATTTACCAGATTAAGTTGGACCCACTTAGGATAATTTAGCTTTCCATTAACTCAAAGTCAACTGATTAAGGAACCTTAATTACATTTGCAAAATCCCTTCACATTTGCCATTCATTTTTGCATAAAAACCAGAGTGATAGTCACATAACTTTTGCCATATTCTGTTGGTTAGAAGCTGCTCACACTCCCACTCCCACTCAAGGGGAGGGTATTCTCCAATAGTGGGGTATGAGGAGTGAGAATCATAGGAGATGTGTTCACAACAGCAAAGATGGAGGGAATCCCAAATTAAATACAAACAGAAATTAATTCTACTTCAAATGAATAACATAATCACACTGAAGGGTGTGGGGGAAGGAACTAACTTGAGTAACTCTCAAATGTAGTAATTTGTCCTCAGGCCAAAGACAAAAAGATCTACAAAAATAATAAATTCCTGGGGCGCCTGGGTGGCTCAGCTGTTGGGCATCTGCCTTCGGCTCAGGGCATGATCCCAGGGACCCAGGATCGGGCCCCGCATCGGGCTCCCTGCTTGACGGGAAGCCTGCTTCCCCTCTCACACTCCCCTTGCTTGTGTTCCCTCTCTAGCTGTCTCTCTCTGTCAAAAAAATTAATAAAGGGGCACCTGGGTGGCACAGCGGTTAAGCATCTGCCTTCAGCTCAGGGCGTGATCCCGGCGTTATGGGATCGAGCCCCACATCAGGCTCCTCTGCTAGGAGCCTGCTTCTTCCTCTCCCACTCCCCCTGCTTGTGTTCCCTGTCTCCCTGACTGTCTCTGTCTCTGTCAAATAAATAAATAAAATCTTAAAAAAAATTAATAAAATCTTTAATAATAATAATAAATTCCAGTGAGTAGATTTGCTTATCACAGTTGTATGCATTAGCAATTCTGAAACTACTTAATATGTATTCTAAGACTGAGCAAATAAGCAAATATGGATAATGGGAACCAGGTTTCTCACTATAAGAAAAAGGATTATAGATGTGGAAAGGAAGATTAGAATGAACCCTGTGATGTTGAATCGAAATTGGAACTATCCACATGAACAGATAGTTTTTTCCAGGTATAGACAGATATGTGTGTATACGCACACACATATAAATCTTCTAGCTCTGTCAGCAGAGATGGCTTAAGAGCAATGCGCACAATTCTCACCAAGGTCTTGGTTTCTTAATATCATTCTCCACTAAAAGCAACCATAGTTTCTTGGAGAAATAGCTAATTCCAGGGCTAGGGCTGAGAAAAAGTACAAAATGAGCCTTCAGTTTTTCTCTATCAGAAATTAAGGAGCTGCTTGGGGCGCCTGGGTGGCACAGCGGTTGGGCATCTGCCTTCGGCTCAGTGCGTGGTCCCGGCATTGTGGAATCGAGCCCCACGTCAGGCTCCTCTGCTGTGAGCCTGCTTCTTCCTCTCCCACTCCCCCTGCTTGTGTTCCCTCTCTCACCGGCTGTCTCTATCTCTGTTGAATAAATAAATAAAATCTTTAAAAAAAAAAGAAAAGAAAAGAAATTAAGGAGCTGCTTAAAGAATGATAGGGAGGGGTGCCTGGGTGGCTCAGTTGGTTAAGCGTCTGCCTTCAGCTCAGGTCGTGATCCCAGGGTCCTGGTATTGAGCCCAGTGTCCTCAGCAGGGAGCCCACATCTACCTCTCCCTCTGCTCCTCTTCCCTGCTTGTGTTCTCTCGCTGTCTCTCAAATAAATAAATAAATTAATTAATTAATTAATAAAAAAGAATGATGGGGACATGTCAAAAAGACCTAGGAGCCAGCTTAAAAGGGGCTCCCACTGGCCAAATCTAGGAAACTTTGAATTAAAAGTTATAAAAAGGATACATAACACTCATATCCCCTAGTCACCCAGTTCACAACTGAGAGACAACCCATCAGCCAGGATTCCCTCAAGAAACCAGAATTCTCAATTTCTCCTTGTTTTACACATTCCAAATCTTGTGCAAGTGTCTCTCTGACACTCTAACCAGGAATCATTTGGAAAGATGATTCTGAGAAATGTCATTCACAGCTTCTCCTCTGGAGAGCATAATATGGGGTAGCAGTGATATCCAATTGTCAACAGACAATGCAGCTCACAACGTAATGTTACCTGTTTCTTCAGTTTCCTTCCAGAGGCATATATAAACACTTAAATATTCATTCAAATATATACTTACATTCTTTTTTTCTCATATGATACCATATTATTCCGCCCCTTGATTTCTTCACTTACTGATATGTTAATGACTGTTTCATTTGCATAAATAGAGTTGACATCATTCTTTTTTAATGGCTGCACTTTACCATTGAATGATTGTACCATAATTCACCTTACCTAGTCCTTGTTAGTGGAAATTTAAGTTGTTCCCAAATTTTTGCTATTACAAACACTGAAGCAATGAAGACCTTTGTTCATACATCATTTCAATTTATGCAAATATATCTTTAGGATAAATTTCCAAAAGGGAAATTGTTGGGCTAAGTGTAATGTTCATTTGAAATAAAAAGAAGTTTGGAAGTGTGGTGAGGGCAAAATCTGATTAGAGTGGGTTTTAGACATAACAGGAAGAGACTGGAGGCAAGTGAGTATAGACAGCTTTTCAAGAAATTTTGCTGGAAAGAGCCAGAAAGAAATTGGCAGTGGTCATGGCAGTGGTCAAAATGAGAACTAGATAAGGGAAGCTTAAAAAAGTAGTAAGAGAATTAGTACCATCTTTGTATTCTAGTATACTTGACCTCACAAATTTGCTTAGTCATCAGTACTATCCAATTCCAGAACATTAAAAAATTGTATTCAAGGTATAATTGACATATAATATTAGCTTTAGGTATAGAACATAGTGATTTAATATTTGTGCGTATTGTGAATGACCACCAAAATAAGTCTAATTAACATCTATCAGTACACATAGTTACAAAAACTTTTTTCTTTTTTTTTAAAGATTATATTTATTTATTTGACAGAGAGAGACAGCCAGTGAGAGGGAACACAAGCAGGGGGAGTGGGAAGGAAGAAGCAGGCTTGCAGCAGAGCAGGGAGCCTGATGCGGGGCTCGATCCAAGGACCCTGGGATCATGCCCTGAGCCAAAGGCAGACGCCTAATGATTGAGCCACCCAGGCACCCCAAAAAACTTTTTTTTCTTGTGATGAGGTCTTTTAACACCTACTCTCTGAGCAACTTTCAAATATATAATATAGTATTATTGATTATAGTCACCATGTGTACAATTCCAAAATATTCTCATCGCCTTGAAAAAGCACATTGTACACATTAGCAGTCACTTCCCAATGCTGCTTCCCTCCAGCCTCTGGCAACCACTAATCTACTTTCTGCCTCATGGATTTGCCTCTTCTGGATATCATATAAATGGCATCATACAATATGTGGACTTTTGTCTGGCTTTTTTCACTCAGATAATGTTTTCAAGATTTAGTCATATTATAGCATATAACTATCATTTATTCCTTTTTATGGCTGAATAATATTCTACCTCATGGATATACCACATTTTATTTATCCATTCTTCAACTGATAAATATTGGGTTGTTTCAATATTTGGACTATTATGGATACTGCTGCCATGAATATTTCTGTACCAATTTTATGTACGCATGCTTTCAGTTTTCTTCAATATATATCTAGGACTGGGATTGCCAGGTAATGTGGTAATTCTGTGTCTAACCTCTTGAGGGACTTCCAGACTTTTTCAGAGCAGCTGCGGCAAACTGCATTCCCACCAGTAGTATGTGAGGGTTCCAAAAGTTGGAAACAACCCAGCATCCATCAGCAGGTGAATGGATAAATATGTGGTATATCCGTGTAAGGGAATTTATTCAGCCATAAAAAAAAATGAAGTACCAATGCATGATACAACATAGATAAACCTTGAGAACATTGTGCTAAGTGAAGTAAGCCAGGCACAAAAGGACAAATACTGTACAATTCCACTTATCTGAAATATCTAAATTAGCCAAATTCATAGAGAAAGAAAGTAGATTAGAAGTTTCTAGGATAGGCTGGTGATGGGTAGTAAGGAGGGCACGTATTGCATGGTGCACTGGGTGTTATACACAACTAGTGAATTATCGAACTTTACATCAAAAACCAGGGATGTACTGTATGGTGACTAACATAATATAATAAAAAATGTTATTATAAAAAAAAGAAGTTTCTAGGGGCTAGGGAGAGAGGGGAATGGGAGTTATTGCTTAATGGTAATAGTTCCTGTTTGAGGTGATGAGAAAGTTTTGGAAATACATAGTAGTGATGGTTATACAACACTGTGAAAGTGATTAATGCCACCAAACTGTATATGTAAAAATCATTAAAATGACAAAATTTATGTTATATATATTTTACCATAATAAAAACAATTTTAAAAAATTATAAAGCTAGTTATCAATACAGTGTTGTACTAGCATTAATATTATAGCCACTCTTAAGTGACAGGATGGGCCACCACATATACCCAAAATTTGGTTCAGATATCAAGACTGGTGTCACAACACATGCACCGAGTATGAAAAGTTTTATTACTCACATAATGAAAAGACTGGGGTGGATCCCAACCAAGTCAGAAAGTTGCTTGAGACAGCAGGAAAAGAAGCCTTGCTAGGGAGTTTTTATGATGGTTACCAGATAAGGCCAGGTTGAAGGTTCCCATGGATAGTTTTAACTCTCCACCAGTGTCAAAGGAGGGAGTACCTCAGCTTATCATCTTGTCCAGATGTTGGGCAGAAGGGAAAGAGGGAGGGGTGAGGCTTAAAGGCTGTCAGTAGTAAACTATCCAAAAAGTGGAGTCAGATTCTTTAGTATGATTCAGTCATGATTTTGACTGATGGCTGATGTTTCATTTATTGAATCCAAACTTGTTTATGTAAATCATTATCACTCTATGAGGGCTGGAGCCTGAAACCTGTAAGAAAAGCATAAATACCCTTGAATGTCTTGTTCAAAAGTCCAGAATTGTGTGTTCTGAGAAGTTAAATGAATGCCCTGGTCATTATCAGTGATGTCTGGAATTCTGAAGGGGATGAGTTTATTGGTCAGCCTTGTACTCTGGCTTTTAGTAGGTGTAGAGACATGCGTGAACTTAATTTAAATTTTGGATATCTGTGAACCAAGAGCTTCTCAGAATTCTTCACCGCAAAGGGGGCAACCTTGGACAAGGAATTGTTTGTTGCTGCCATTGGCTGGATCTTGACTGTAAAGAGTGTGTGAAGTGGCAGGGCTGTTTAGATACCTCCAGGGTAGCTGGGAAAATATGTCCCTTTGAGTAAACTCATTTGAGAGGCTATTGAGATAAGCACAGAACAAAGCATACCTGCCAAATCTCTAACAAAATATTTACTGGTTGCTGATTGAATGGAGTCAATGATTTCAATATTATTGTGTATGAGGGCTTTAGTGAGGGGGACAACAGTCATATTAAATTTAATTTTTAAAGTCATTTTACATTTTAAGCCATAGTTATTGTTTTCATTTGTTTTGTAATCTACTCTGAGGCAACTTTTATTCTTTCCAAGTTTAAGAACAGGCCAAATTTGTCTGTTCAGTGGAGAAATCATTGAATGGCCAAATGGAGAAAGACTGGGGATAATCACTCATTCTCTAAATAGGTTTTGTATAACATGTTTCAATCCTTAAGTCCCTGTTGTAATTTACATTAGGTCATATTAATTATTTTAACTGAAGGGTAATGGCAATTGGATCCCACACTTTCAAGCCAATTTGTAAGAACCGAAGACTTAATTTTAATTTATTACTCTTTGGGTTATAGTGTCCGTGCCCACAATGGTATATTTTAACACAGTGGGTGCTATAACATGGGAGTTTATGCAAGGCAATAAATGATAAAGGTGCGAAATAAGTGTTCATCCTCTATTTTATGTTCAGTAACTCAGCTCTAAGTTTATAGGAGGAACCTTCTTTAAATTTATTGTGATCCCCAGAAATAACTCTAATTTGAGCCCAGTGTTGAGTAACTCCATGAAGACTGGTCAAATCATTCATTTCAGCAGATGTTAAAGTTACTTCAGCACTTATGTAGAAGAGCAATAGCCAGTTCTCACCTTTTGTCTTTCTAAAATGTAAGTTCTTTTAGTAAAGTCTGGATTTTCAATTGGTTCAGATTCTAAAAGTCTGTCTCAGTTTTTTTGTTTCCTCTCTTGTATCCAAGTTGTCCTCCTTCCCCCCTCCCTCCCTTCTTTCCCTCTGTCCTTCCTTCCTTCTTTCTTTCTTTCCTTCCTTCCTTTTTTTTTTTTTTTACTAGGTGGGTGGCTGGGTTGAATAGTGGATATACTTCAAGGAGGTCCTCTCTAGCCTGCTTGTATTTATAAGTTTCTTCTTCTGGAGTACCTCAAATCAGTATCATTAGGATTCGGGACCCCCACTCAGGGTGATTGTTGAATTAACCCCTTGACTGTGCCACAGGGATAAGATGGGTGTTTTTCAGTATAACCCTGAAGATCAAAATATATTTTGGCAACAGAGGCAGAGGCAGCACCAAAGACATTTTGTAGGGTCCTTGTGAGCCATTTTTTTTAATGAACATGATCTCAGCATGCCACATAAAAATTGTTCTTGTTGGGGCACCTGGGTGGCTCAGTCATTAAGCATCTGCCTTCGGCTCAGGGTATGATCCCAGCGTTCTGGGATTGAGCCCCACATCAGGCTCCTCCGCTGGGAGCCTGCTTCTTCCTCTCCCACTCCCCCTGCTTATGTTCCCTCTCTCACTGCCTGTCTCTCTGTGTCAAATAAATAAAATCTTTTTTAAAAAATTGTTCTTGTCTGCATGAGTGACCACCCAATGTGTAGTGTATCAGTTTTCCCCTGAGTACTCTATAGAATGGAAACAAATGCCTGGTTGAGACACACAAACAACAATCACAGGGTAAGTGTCATTTCCCCAAGCCCAATACCAGTCACAGCTTATGCTAGAATGCAGACACATGATTCTCAGAGACACACAGATAGGACTGTGCTGAAACATACTACCCAGGGTCACTTTAAATATGGCCTCATTTGTATGTCTTCTTTGGAGAAGTGTCTGTTCATGTCTTCTGCCCATTTCTTGACTGGATTATTTGTGAAAAGAGGGTGCACATGTACCCCGATGTTCATAGCAGCAATGTCCACAATAGCCAAACTATGGAAGGACCCAAGATGTCCTTCAACAGGTGAGTGGATAAAGAAGATGTGGTACATATATACAATGGAATATTACTCAGCCATCAGAAAGGATGAATACCCACCATTGGCACTGACAAGGATGGAACTGGAGAGGATTATGCTAAGTGAAATAAGTCAAGCAGAGAAAGACAATTACCATATGGTTTCATTCATATTGGAACATAAGGAATAGAGCAAAGGACACAGGGGAAGGGAGGGAAAACTGAATGGGAAGAAATTAGAGAGGGAGACAAACCATGAGAGACTCTGGACTCTGGGAATGAAACTGAGGGTTACAGAAGGGAGGGTTTAGGGGGATGGGGTAACCAGGGGATGAGCATTAAGGAGGGCACGTGTGGTGATGAGCACTGGGTGTTATATCCAACTAATGAATCATTGAACACTACATCAAAAACTAACTATAATATAAATAATATAATATAATACCAAACATAATATAAATAGTTAACCAAACATAATATAAATAAATAAATAAATAAACATGATATAAATAAA
This sequence comes from Ailuropoda melanoleuca, assembly GCF_002007445.2. Lineage (NCBI taxonomy): Eukaryota > Metazoa > Chordata > Mammalia > Carnivora > Ursidae > Ailuropoda > Ailuropoda melanoleuca. Next base: position 38,238,001 of record NC_048229.1, on the reverse strand, counting down.
TAAATAAATAAAAATAAATAAATAAATAAATAAATAAGGCCTCAATCCCGTACTCTTGTTCCTAAATGCCAATAATCCAAACTTCAAACTTAGGTCAGTTAAATATGTAATATAGGTTTGGCATAACTTAGCAAATGCAGCACAAAGGAGCACAGATCAAGTAGCAAACCAGCCAGCCAGCCAGCCAGCCAGCAGTTCAAAGAGGTCAAAGTATGTGGTTGCCAGCAGGCAGCAGTGCCGAAGAGAAAGCCAAAGCAACAGAAGGAAGACCTTTGGTGATCATGGTCATTATCTAGAAATTTTGATCATCCTGAAGAGGTGATATGGACATCCACCTAATATTTATTTTGGATATTGAGACTGATGACAATACATACTCACTGACAGGGTATAAAAAGGCTTGTTAATCATATAATGAGGCTTACTATGGAGAGGCTTACTATGGAGAGGCCTAAAATGCTTACAGACAGCAAGGAAAAGAGACTGCCTTAGGGTTTTTATGGTTGGAGGTGAGGTTGAGCTAGGGTTCCTGGGCATAGTTTGTACTTCTCACTGGCATCAAAGGAAGAAGCATCCAGGCTTTCTTATCAGGATGCCTAAATGCTGGGCAATAGAGGAAGATGGACTGGTGAAGCTTAAAAGCTGTCCTCAGTTAAGCATCAAAAATGGATTCAGACTATTACAGACAGACATAGATAGATGATAGATGATAGATAGATTGATAGATGATAGATAGATAGATAGATAGATAGATATAGATAGATAGATGATAGATAGATAGACAGATGAAATAGAACTTAGAGTCCAGAACTAAAACCTTGTATTTAGAGCTAATTTATTTGCAAAAAAATGTGCCAGCACAATTCTTGGAGAAAGGTGGTCTTTTCAACAAATGGTGCTGGGACAACTGTCTTATCTACATGCAAAAAGATGGATTTAGACCCATATCTCACACACCCACAAAACTAAACATACACTAATTAAAAATGGATCACAGACTAAAATTAAAGAGCTAAAAGTTTTATTCTTTTAGAAGAAAATATAGGACAATATCATCAAGATCTTGAGTTATGCAATATTTCTTAGATGCTATACCAAAAGCACTGTCCACAGATGAAAACTGGGCTTCAACAAAATTGGAAATTCTTTTTTTTAAAAAAGATTTTATTTATTTACTTGACAGAGATAGAGACAGCCAGCGAGAGAGGGAACACAAGCAGGGGGAGTGGGAGAAGAAGAAGCAGGCACAGCACAGGAGCCTGATGTGGGGCTCGATCCCATAACGCCGGGATCACGCCCTGAGCCGAAGGCAGACGCTCAACCGCAGTGCCACCCAGGCGCCCCAAAATTAGAAATTCTTATATGTCCAAAAACCCCATGGAAAAATGAAAAGACAAGCAACTGACAGGGAGAAAATATTTTCAGAACACATATCTGATAAAGGACTTATAGTCAGGATTTATTAAGAACTCTTTCAATCAATAAGAAACCAACATCCCATGTCCATGTAAAAAATGGGCAATGGATAAGAACAGACATTTTCCCAAAGATTATATCAATGGATCTTAAATACATGAGAAGATACTCAACATCATTAGTCATTAGGAAAAGGCAAATTAAAACCATTTTATACCCACTAAATGGATATAATATATGAGAGAAAATAACAAATGATGGCAGGGATGTGGATAAATGGGAACCCTCATATATGGGAAAGTAAAATGATGAAGCCACCTTAAAATACAGTTAAACATAAATAACTAAACATAAAATTACCATATTACCCATCAATTCCATTCCCAAGAAAATGAAAACATGGCCACACAAAGATTTGTATGCAAATGTTATCTGGAGATAGGGGTGGGAATGGGGACTAACTGTAAATAGGCATGAAGGTTTTTATCAGGGTGATGAAAATGTTCTAAAATTGATGTAGGGTGATGGTTGCATCATTTGTAAATTTAGTAAAAATCATGGAATTGTACACTTAAATATGATGAATTTTATGATATGTAAAAATACAACAAAATCTCTTTGTGTGTCCCTAAGTCCCAATATGTGTGTCTCTCTCTGTTCCATTGTCTTTCTCTTTGTTCCCTCATTGCTCTCACCCCATTCCTCTGCTCTTCACTCTGTTTCCTCCCTCAGTGGTACCTATAACTGTGTCCTTTAATCTCTTTTTCCATTATCTTCTTCCCTCTGTGTCCCACTCTCTCTGTGTCACCTTTTGTCTCTATCTTCTTCTCTCTGTGTTTTTCCCACTTATACCTCTGTCCACTCAACCTCTCTCTGGATTCCTGTTTCTCTTTTTCCCTTTGTAAATCCCTTAGTCATTCTCTGTCCCTTGCTCACTCTCTATCTTTTTCTCTAGGCGTTCTTTATGTCTTTTGTTATGTGTCAGTCATTTATACAGTCTCTTGTCTTGCCTTCCTTGTATCTCATTTCCCCTCCCTGCTGTGCTGCATTATTTCCCAGTATTAACTGAGGCCTGTTAAGTTCTCTATGATGTCATCTAAAACTTATTTTAATAGAGTGTCTCCAATTCTGCTTAAAAAATGTTTCAGTCCTACTTTATACTAATGTAGGCCTTAAATATGATTCAGAGGAAATATTCTCTCTCAAAAGATTATGATGGCTGAAGTTGCACTGATTAACAAATATCTATCCAAAGCACTCTACAAACATGACTTTCTCATACTTACTTATAGTGTACATTTCACCTTATCTAAATCAAGGAAAATAAAATCCTATGCAGTAATCCGATGTGGTCACATGGTGAGTGAAGTCTATGGTAAAATCAAGATACAAAAAGTATTAGAGAGCTCACTTGGGATGCTATACTATTTTTGTCTGTTCAGATACCTATCTCAATAAGGTGGGAAAGGCAAGGAGAAGTAGGTAGGAAAAATTCACCCATTAACTGCAAAAAAGCAATGCAATGGATAAAGGATAATATTTTAAAGATTGTGCTTGAAAAACTGGGGAGTCCAAAGAGAAGAAAATAGCCCCTATATCACACCATTCACAAAAATTAATTTGAGATACCTAACATATCTAGATGAAAATATAGGAGAATGTATTTATGACTTGGGGTTAGGCAAAGACAGAAGAAGCCATGCAATAAAAAGGTGATATATTAGACTTAATTAGATTAAAAATGTCCAATGATACTATTAAGAAAATGATTGGGCAAACCACAGGATGAGACAAAGTATTCAAATTACACATTTCTTACCAAGCAAGGACTTATAACCAGAATATATAATTAATTCCTATAACTAAAAAATCGTGCATGTGTGGCTCAGTCAGTTAAGTGCCTGCCTTCAGCTCAGGTCATGATCCCAGGGTCCTGGGATCAAGTCCCATGTCAGGCTTCCATCTCAGTGGGGAGCCTGCTTCTCCCTCTCCCCTGTGCTCATGCTCTCTCTCAAATAAATAAATGAATGAATGAATAAATAAATAAAATCTTTTAAAAAATAAAAATCAAACAACCCCAATAAAAATATACAAAGAAGACACACACACCACACACACACACAATGGAATATTACTTAGCCATCAAAAAATGAAATATTGTCATTTGCAATAACATGGATGAAACTAAAGGGTATCATGCTTAGTGAAATAAGTCAACCAGGGAAAGACAATTATCATATGATTTCACTCATATGTAGAATTTAGGAAACAAAACAGAGAAGCATAGGGGAAGGGGAGGAAAAATAAAAGAAGATGAAATCAGAGAGGGAGACAAACCATAAGAGGGAGACTCTTAATCATAGGAAACAAGCTGTTGGTTGCTGGAGGGGAGGGGGGTGGTGGGATGGGGTAATTGGGTGATGGGCATTAAGGAAGGCATATGATGTAATGAGCACTGGGTGTTACATACAACTGATAAATCACTGAAACTGATATAGTATATGTTAATTAATTGAATTTAAATAAAATAAAATTTAAAATAAAGAAAAATAAAAATAAAAATAAAAACAAGACCCATCTATATATTGCCTCCAAGAAACTCATTTCAGACTGAAAGATGCATGCAGATTGAAAGTGAGGGGATGGGGAAAAATTTATTATGCAAATGGATGTCAAAAGAAAGCTGGGGTAACATTACCTGTATTGGACAAAACAGACTTTAAAACAAAGACTATAACAAGAAACAAAGAAGGATACTATATAATAATAAAGGGGACAATGCAACAAGGAGATATAACAATTGTAAATATTTATGCACCCAACATGGGATCACTTAAATACATAAAACAATTAATGATAAACATGAGGGAAGTAACTGATAATAATATAATAATAGTAAGGAACTTTATCACACCATTTACATCTATGGACAGATCATCTAAACAGAAAATCAACAAGGAAACAGTGGCTTTGGATGACACACTGGACCAGATGGATATATTCAGAACATTCCATCCTAAAACAGCAGAATACACATTCTTTTCAAATGCACATGAAACATTCTCCAGAATAGAGCACACATTAGGTCACAAAACAACTCTCAACAAATTCAAAAAGATTGAAGTCATACTATGCATCTTTTCTGACCGTAACGCTATGAAAATGGAAATCGGCCACAAGAAAAAATCTGGGAAAAGCCCAACTATTTAGAGGTTAAATAACATGCTACTAAACAGGGAATGGGTAAATCAAGAAATCAAAGAAGAAATTTTAAAAATTACATGGAAACAAATGAAAATGAAAACCCAATGGTCCAAAATCTTTGGGATGCTGCAAAAGCTGGTGTGGGAGGGAAGTTTATAGCAACACAGGCCTACAACAAGAAGCAAGAAAAATCTCAAATGAACAACCTAATCTAATGTCTAAAGGAGCTAGAAAAGAAGCACAAACAAAACCCTAAACTAGTGGAAGGAAGAAAATAATGAATATTAGAGCAGAAAGAAATTTTACAGAAACTGGAAAAACAATAGAACAGATCAATGAAACTAGGAGATGGTTATTTGAAAAGATCAAACAAATTGATAAACCTCTAGCCAGACTCATCAAATAAGAAAAAGGACTCAAATAAAACAAAATTAGTGAAAGAGGAGAAACAATAGCCAATACCACAGAAATACAAGCAATTGTAAGAGAATATTGTGAAAAACTAGATGGCAAAAAATTGGACAAACTGGAAGAAATGGATAACTTCCTAGAAACATAAAACCTACAAAACTGAAGCAGGAAGAAATTGAAAATTTGAACAGACCAATTACCAGCAAAGAAATTCACTCAATAATCAAAAAACTCCCAACAAACAAGTCCAGGACCAGATGGCTTCACCTGGAGATTTCTACCAAACATTTAAGGAAGAGTTAGCACATATTCTCAAAATATTCAAAACAAAAGAAGAGAAAGGAAAACTTCCAAATTCATTCTATGAAGCCAGCATTACTCTAATACCAAAACCAGACAAAGACACCACAAAAAGGAGAACTATAGGCCAATATCTCTGATGAGCATGTATGAAGATTCCCAATTTTCCATGTCCTTTCCAACACTTGTTACTTTCCTTTTTTATTCATTTATTATAGGTATCCTAATGGGTATGAATTTGTATCTTATTCTGGTTTTGATCTGCATTTCCTTAATAACTAATGATGTTGAACATCTTTTTATGTGTGTCTTAGCTGTTCTTTGGAGAAATGTCTACTTAAGACCTTTGCCTTTATTTATTTGTTTATTTATTTATTTATTTAGTGATAGGAACAAAGTTTATTTAACACATCACGGACAGTCTCAGGGAACTACAAAATGAATTGGAGGCAAGTTTTTATAGGATAAAGAATAAATAACACCACATCAAAAACTAATGAAGTACTGTATGGTGACCAACATAATAAAAAGAAAGAAAGAAGAAAGAAGAAAGAAGAAAGAAAAAGAAAGAAAGAAAGAAAGAAAGAAAGAAAGAAAGAAAGAAAGAGAAAGAAAGAAAGAAAGAAAGAAATAAAGAACAGGGAAGAGGNAGAAAGAGAAAGAAAGAAAGAGAAAGAAAGAAAGAAAGAAAGAAAGAAAGAAAGAAAGAAAGAAAGAAAGAATAAAGAACAGGGAAGAGGCAAATAGAAAATATCTGATTGGCTGGGGCCACATAGTCAACCTTCTTGGGAGTGAGAACTCCCAGAGTTGGCTTGGCATTTGAGGATTAGCTGACTGATTGCATTTCTGGTCAGAGTATTTACAGGACACAAAAGTTATCTAAGTTTCAGTTTGCTGATACAGCACCCCAGGCAGGCAGCTCCATCTTGGCTTAGATTACTAGCTTATGATGAAAGGATGTAACTCAGGAACAGCCAGAAGGAAGGGATGCATACAGCAGGGTATGAGGAAAGGGCTTGGAGCTTCCATGCTCTCTCTGAGTGCCATTCTTCCCAAATCTCCATGGATTCACATATCCCAGAAGCTCTCTGAACCCCATCTGTTTGGGTTTTTATGGAGGCTTCATTAATAGGCCCAATTGATTGAATCATTGGCCATTGGTGATTTATTCAACCTCAACCTTTGCCCATTTTTTTAAAAAAGGAGGCTCTATGCCCAACATGGGGCTTAAACTCAGGACTCAGAGATTAAGAGTCACATGATCTAACCTATTGAGCCAGCTAAGCACCCCTGCCCACCTTTAAACTGTATCTTTTTTTTTTGTTCTAAGTTGTACTAATTCTTTATATATTGTACTAATTCTTTATATATTCAGGATCCTAAACCTGCTAAGATCCTAAATCTGCTAAGGCAGATATATGATTTGGCAATATTTTGTACCACTCTGTAGATTGTCATTTCACTTTCTTGCTAATATCCTTTGGTACATGTTGTTTTTAACTTTTATGAAGTTCAATGTACCTAAACTTTTTATTGCTCATATTTTTGGTGTCAAATCAAATAATCTATTGCCAGGGGGTACCTGGGTGGTGCAGTCATTAAGTGTCTGCCTTCGGCTCAGGGCATGATCCCAGCTGTCTGGGATCGAGCCCCACATCAGGCTTCTCCGCGAGGAGCCTGCTTCTTCCTCTCCCACTCCCCCTGCTTGTGTTCCCTCTCTCGTGGCTGTCTCTCTCTCTGTCAAATAAATAAATAAAATCTTTAAAACAAACAAACAAATAATCTATGGCCAAATAGGAGGTCATGAAGATATCCCTGGTTTTTGCTAATAATTTTATAATTTTTTAAAAGATGTTATTTATTTATTTGACAGAGAGAGAGACAGCCAGTGAGAGAGGGAACACAAGCAGGGGGAGTGGGAGAGGAAGAAGAAGGTTCATAGCAGAGGAGCCTGATGTGGGGCTCGATTCCACTGTGCCGGGATCACGCCCTGAGCCGAAGGCAGACGCTTAACCGCTGTGCCACCCAGGTGCCCCTATAATTTTTGTTCTTATATTTAGAGTCCAGAAATCTAAATTAATATTAGTTTCAGGAGTAGAATTTAGTGATTCACCACTTCATATAACACCCAGTGCTCATCAAAACAAGTTCCCTAAGGTCTTCTTAAATTTTGTGGTCTTAAAGCCCTTTTTGTTTTTGTAGTTTTCAGTGTACAAGTCTTTTGCCTCCTTCATTCAATTTATTCTTAGGTATTTTATTCTCTTTGATGTTAATGAAATTATTTCCCTACTCTTCTTTTCAAATGGTTCATTTCTGGTGTATGAAAATACACCTGATTTTTGTTTGTTGATCTTGTAGTCTATAACTTCACGAAATTTGTTTGTTTTGTTTAGTTTTTTTGTTCAGTTTTCTCTTCGATTTTCTATGTATAGAATGATGTCTGCAAATAGAGATGGTTTTACTTATTCCTTTCCAATTTAGATGTCTTTTATTTCTCTTTTACCTACTTGTTCTGACTGTACTAGTACTGACAGTACTTGAATAGGACACTCTATTCATAAAACAAAAATACCAAGATGAAAATGAAAAAGTGAGTCAAGCAAATACTACCAAAAAAGGCAAATGCAAACAGCATTGAGAACAGACTAATTAGAAGCACTGAATGGGACTTGAGGTTGCTCCACAGCTTTAAAAGATAAAATTCATAAAGAAGAAATGTTATTAATTTCTAAAGAATTAAATAAATTAGCTTTGAAATGTACAAAGCAAAATTTGATGGAAATACCTGGAGAAAAGTTTCTTAACAGGGTCATAAATTTGTTATAATTGCTTACAGAAATGGAAGTGCTAAGATTTTAAAATAATTAAGGCTAATTTCTTCTGCTGGAGTGAATACAATGGTGTTTGTTTTATCAATATTACTTATATCTACATTGACATTACAAATCTAATTTTACAAGTGTTAAGCATATAATATAAATTAATAAATAAAAGACATCATCAAGACAAAACAACAGAATGATGAAGTAACTATATAGAAAAACAAAGTTTGCACACTTTTGTGTTAATTTGGGGATAATATTGTTAAAATATACATATACACATGTTAAACTCTTGCTTTTAAAGATAACATGAAAATTCACAGAACTTGGTTAGATTCAAAACTAAACTTTATGAATTAAAATGCAAGAAATCGGAGGTTAAGATGGCAGAGGAGTAGGGGACCCCTTTTTTAGCCAGTCCCCTGAGTTGAGTTGGATAGGTACCAGACCAGCCTGAACATCCACAGAATCAGCATGAGATGCAGGAAGATACATCTGGATGTCTACAAATGAACATCTTCAGTGCTGAGTATTGAGGAACTGTGAAGCTGTGCACAGATATAGGATGATAAAGGAAGGGGGAGGGAGCCGCCACATTTGGGTGCTGGGAGGTGATAGCCACCTGCACGGGGGAGCGGGCGGACTCCCGGACCACCACCCGTGAGAGAGCAGAAAGAGACCATGAGCCGGGGAACGTGTGAGCAGACTGAAACGGAGCTCCGGTGCACTCACTGGAACCAGACTGAGACCAGGAGCTCCAGAACGCATGGAGGCAGCTGGAGGCTGGAGGCTGGAAGCTGGTGGTGTTAGAAAACAAAGGACAGAGATGCGCCAGCCCTGGAAGTGAGGGCTGGGATGGCGGGTGTGGGGTGGACATCCCAGGATGCTGCAAGGTTGAGCAGCACCAACAGAAACAGAGTTTAAATGGCCAGAACATCAGTGAAGAACGGTCCGCGATCCCTCTGTTCTGAAACAGAGGCTGGGATGCGGCCACTGCTGCTGTCTCTCAGAAGAGGCAGAGCAAACCACCAGGAAAAGCCACTGGAGAACAAAAGCCTGGAAATACCGGCTCACAGGGTGCCCATCCCCATCCCCCCTCGCAGGGGACATGGAGACTCTACCCCAACAGGGTTGCCTGAGTATTGACGTGGCAGGCCACTCCCCCAGAAGGCAGGCTGAAAAATCAAGAAGCCCACATCCCTATAAAACAAGTGTGCACTGCCTGGGTCCTGGTCAATAATTTTGGCTCTGGACAGCCCTGCAACCTCTCCTCATCAGAATGACGAGAAGGAGAAATACCCTCCCCCCCAGAAAAGAAAAGACAATGAGTCTGTGGCCTCTGCCACAGAACTAATGGACATGTATATAACCAAATTATCAGAAATGGAATTCAGAGCAACAATGGTCAAGATGACCTGTAGACTTGAAAAAAGTATTAAGGAAATGTTAATGAGAATATAGAATCTCTAAAAAAATGCTATGAATCAAATGCGGCAGAAATTAAAAATGCTATGAATCAAATGCAGTCAAAACTAGATGCTCTGATGGCCAGGGTGAATGAGGCAGAAGAACGTAAAAGCGAATTGCAGGATGGGTTAGTAGAAGCAAAAGCTAAAATAGAATCTGGACTAAAAAAACCCAATTCTCAAGAATGTAGGTTAGGGGATATTACTGACTCAATGAAATGTTCCAATGTCAGAATCATCGGCATCCCCAAGGGGGTGGAGAAAAACAGAGGTCTAGAAAAGATATTTGAACAAATTGTAGCTGAAAACTTCATTAATTTAGCAAGTGAAAAAAACATTCCTGTCCAAGAGACAGAGAGGACCCCTCCAAAGCTCAATCACGACAAGCCTACACACGTCACGTCATAGCGCAATTCACAAATATTAGATCCAAGGATACAGTATTGAAAGGGGCCAGGGCAAAGAAATTTCTCACATACCAAGGCAAAGGTACCAGAATTATGTCAGACCTGTCTACACAGACCTGGAATGAGAGAAAGGGTTGGGGGGGCATTTTTAAAGCTCTCTCAGAGAAAAACATGCAGCCAAGGATCCTTTATCCAGCAAGGCTGTCATTCAGAATTTATGGACAAATAAAGACCTTCCAGAAGCGCCATTGACCAATTTCATAACCATGAAACCAGCCCTACAGGAGATATTAAGGGGGGTTCTATAAAGGTAAAAAGGCACCAAGAGTGATACAGAACAGAAAGTCACAATCTATAGAAACAAAGACTTTACTGGCAACATCGCATCATTAAAATCATATCTCTCAATAATCATTCTCAATGTAAATGGCCTAAATGCTCCCATAAAGCACCACAGGGTTGCAGATTGGATAAAAAGAAATGACCCATACATTTGCTGTCTACAACAGACTCATTCTGAACCTAAAGATACATTCAGACTGAAAGTAAAGGGATGGAATACCATCTTTCACACAAATGGACCTCAAAAGAAAGCTGGGGTAGCAATTCTCATATCAGACACATTGGATTTTAAACTAAAGACTATTGAGAGACACAGAAGGGCACTATATTTTTCTTAAAGGATGTATCCAAGAAGTGGATATGACAATTATAAATATCTATTCCCCCAACAGGGGAGCAGCAAGATACACAAGCCAACTCTTAACCTCAATTAAGAGACAATAGATAAAAATATGCTAATACTACGGGACCTCAGCTCTCCATTATCAGCAATAGACAGATCACCTAAGCAAGAAATCAGCAAAGAAACAAGAGCTCTGAATGCCATACTCGAAGAGTCGGACCTCATAGATATATATAGAACACTACACCCCAGAACCAAAGAATACTCATTCTATTCTAATGCCCATGGAACATTCTCAAGAATAGACCATCTTCTGGGACATAAAACAGGTCTCAACCGATACCAAAAGACTGAAATTACTCCCTGCATATTCTCAGACCACAACACTTTGAAATTGGAACTCAACCACAAAGAAAAATTTGGAAAAAACTCAAACACTTGGACACTAAGAACCATCCTGCTCAGGAATGACTCAATAAACCAGGAAATCAAAAATCAATTTAAACAATTTATGGAGACCAACGAGAATGAAAACACAAAGGTCCAAAACCTTGGGATACAGCAAGGTCAGTCCTAAGGGGGAAATACATAGCCAACCAAGCCTCACTCAAAGAATAGAAAAATCTAGGGGTGCTTGGGTGGCTCAGTCATTAAGCATCTGCCTTCAGCTCAGGGCGTGATCCCGGCATTCTGGGATTGAGCCCCAAATCAGGTTCTTCTGCTGGGAGCCTGCTTATTCCTCTCCTACTCNATAAAAATGAACATGTGGGACTTCATCAAAATAAAAAGCTTCTGCACAGCCAAGGAAACAATAAAAAAAAAAAACTAAGAGGCAGCCCACGGAATGGGAGAATATATTTGCAAA
>NC_048229.1:38212384-38226310 GCF_002007445.2 Ailuropoda melanoleuca | reverse complement strand
AAGATATGAATAGACACTTTTCCAATGATGACATACAAATGGCTAACAGACACATGAAAAAATGTTCAAAATCATTAGCCATCAGGGAAATTCAAATGAAAACCACACTAAGATACCACCTCACACCAGTTAGAATGGCAAAAATTGACAAGGCAAGAAACAAGAATTGCTGGAGAGGATGTGAGAAAGGGGATCCCTCCTACATTGTTGGTGGGAATGCAAGTTGGTACAGCCACTCTGGAAAACAGTGTGGAGGTCCTTTAAAAAGATAAAAATTGAGCTACCCTATGACCCAGTCATTGCACTACTGGGTATTTACCCCAAAGATACAGACGTAGTGAAGAGAAGGGCCGTATGCACCCCAATGTTCATAGCAGCAATGTCCTCAATAGCTAAATTGTGGAAGGAAACGTGATGCCCTTCATCAGATGACTGGGTTAAGAAGTTGTAGTCCAGGGGTGCCTGGGTGGCACAGCGGTTAAGCGTCTGCCTTTGTCTCAGGGCGTGATTCCAGCGTTATGGGATCGAGCTCCACATCAGGCTCCTCCGCTATGAGCCTGCTTCTTCCTCTCCCACTCCCCCTGCTTGTGTTCCCTCTCTCACTGGCTGTCTCTATCTCTGTCAAATAAATAAATAAAATCTTAAAAAAAAAAAAGAAGTTGTAGTCCATATATACGATGGAATATTACTCAGCTTTCAGAAAGAACGATTTCTCAACATTTGCTGCAACATGGACGGCACTGGAGGAGATAATGCTAAGTGAAATAAGTCAAGCAGAGAAAGACAATTATCATATGATTTCTTTCATCTATGGAACATAAGAACTAGGAAGATCAGTAGGGGAAGAAAGGGATAGAGAAGGGGGGTTAATCAGAAGGGGGAATGAAGCATGAGAGACTAGGACTCTGAGAAACAAACTGAGGGCTTCAGAGGGGAGGGGAGTGGGGGAATGGGATAGACTGGTGATGGGTAGTGAGGAGGGCACATATTGCATGGTGCACTGGGTGTTATATGCAACTAATGAAGCATCGAACTTTACATCGGAAACCAGGCATGTACTGTATGGTGACTAACATAATGTAATAAAAAAAATTGGAAAAAAAAAAGTAGGATTGAGGGGTGCCTGTCTGACTCAGTTGGTGGAGCATGTGACTTTTGTTCTCAGAGTGAGTTCAAGCCCACTTTGGGCCTAGAGTTTACTTTAAAAAATTAGGATTGAATTTAAATGCTATTAAAATCCTTGAAAGCCAATAGCTCAATACAAGTTGTTTGTTGTTGTTGTTAACAAACATATAAGAGACCTTAGAGATGAGGTAAAAAACTGGAGCCAAGGGAAGTATAGTAACTTATCTGGGTTCACTATTTGCTAAACCTGCATCTAAACCTTGAGTAGTAATATTATTATTGTATCATTGTGAGCTATCATTTATGGATCCCTTACTATGTGCTCAGTGCTTCACTTATAGTAATGTTTAATCCTCACGGGCCCTGTGAAAATTAAATAGTCTTACTATCATCACTGTTTTACTAATGAGCAAAGAGAGGCTCAGAGAATTGGAGTGGCTTGCACAGGGTGACACAGCTGATAACAGGCAGGAACTAGAATCAAATCTAGGTGTTCTCCCTCCAAAGCCTATGCTCTTGATCACGGAGCATTGTGGCTGCATTAGTGGTAGAAAAGGGGGGCACTTTTGAGTCAAACCAGCAGAGTTCAAATTCTGTTTCTTCTACTCAATAGTGGTGCCACTCTGGTCTAATTACCTACCCTCTCTGAGCCTCAGTTTTCTCACCTGTGAAATGAGAATCATACTTAACCATGATGGATTGCTGTGAAATTTCTGGTTAGCCTGTCTGTAGACACCTGAGCAATGTTGGTTCTGATTGATTCTTTCTTCCTTTTGCATCCCAGCTTGGTTTTCTTTTCATTGAACCCCGTTGCCTCCTACTTGATATAACATTAAATTCAGCAACTAATGTGATCTCATATCTGGCCATTCAAATTCCATTGGTTCTGTGAGTGTGGATGTGTGTGTATAAAATACCATGATTTCACCCATTTCAAATTTGAGTAAGTTGCCATCCACATAGGTTGACAATTGCATTCAGTACTCCTTTATCCTCTTTTTACTCAACACCTTCCCACTTTTTTGGACCCAGTGCATCTCCTCAAAATTCATATGTTGAAGTCCTAATCCCCAATATGGTGGTATTAGGAGGTGGGATATTTGGGAGATGATTAGGTCATAAGGGTGAAGCCCTCATGAATGAGATTGGTGCCCTTATAAAAGAGGTCCCAGAGAACTCTCTTGCCCTTTCCACTATGTAAAGATAAGTGGAGAAAATGGCTGTGTGCAACCTGGAAGAGGTTTCTCACCAGAACCCAAACATACTGGCACTGTGTCTTGGTTTTCCACCCCCAGAACCATAAGAAATAAATTTCTACTGTTTATAAAAAAAAAGAAAAAGAAAAGAAAGAACAAGTTCTCAACATTTGCTGCAACATGAATGGCACAGGAGGAGATAATGCTAAGTGAAGTAAGTCAAGCAGAGAAAGACAATTATCGTATGATTTCTCTCATCTATGGAACATAAGAACTAGGAAGATCGGTAGGGGAAGAAAGGGATAAAGAAGGGGGGGTAATCAGAAGGGGGAGTGAAGCATGGGAGACTACAGACTCTGAGAAACAAACTGAGGGCTTCAGAGGGGAGGGGGTGGGAGAATGGGATAGGCTGGTGATGGGTAGTAAGGAGGGCACGTATTGCATGGTGCACTGGGTGTTATACACAACTAATGAATCATTGAACTTTACATCAGGAACCAGGGATGTACTGTATGGTGACTAACAGAATATAATAAAAAAAATTTAAAAAATGCAAATAATCACAAAATAATATATTGACTATAATGCTATAAAATAAAAAAAAACTAGGAGATCATAAAAATAAATGCATCCATCTAGCCACTTGTAAAAATAGTAATTCTTGGCTAAAGGAGAAAATAAAAATAAAAATAAAAATGATAACTGACTTGACTTACAGAAGAAAAAAAGGGTAAAAAAGCCTTAAGTATGATTAAGCAAGCTTCAAAAAGCAATAAATAAAAACTAGCTTCAAGAGGTTAGTCATTACTAACAGAAAATAAAATATAAAGACACATTGAAAATGTGATTACAAGAATGAAGCTTTTTTTATAAAAAAAATAGAAAAATTGACAAGAATACTCAGAAAGAGACATAGCTACAGGCACAGAGGAGATTAATTATACAATGTAGTTCTAGCAATAACTATTCCCCAAGATGTCTGTTTTGTCTAGATAGAGCAGCATACTTCAGATTGTAGGTTTACATCTGTCAGTGGGTGTTAACAAGCACTTTCTTTGCATTTGTTTTGCTCATTTGGTAATTTGCTTCTATGCCTAGTTTAAATTTTTTTTTAAGTTCATTTATTTTTTTTCCCGTAATCTCTACACCCAACATGGGGCCCAAACTCACAACCCTGAGATCAAGCGTCACATGCTCCACTGACTAAACCAGCCAGGTGCCCCATGCCTAGTTTAAATTATATAAGGCATATATGTTAATAGTATGTTAGGTATTATATTGTGCAACTTTTCTTTCCTGGTATTTAAGAGTATGTGAAGTTTTGTTTGCTGTGAGACATAGACCATAAACATCTAAACATTTTTTATTTATTTTTTATAAATAAGCTTCATATCCAACATAGGGCTTAAACTCATGATCCTGAGATCAAGAGTCACATGCTCTACAGACTGAGCCAGCCAGGTGCCCCTAAACTTTTCTTTTTTAAAGATTTTTATTTTTAAAAAAGATTTTATTTATTTATTTTTATTTATTTATTTATTTATTTATTTATTTATTTATTTATTTATTTATAGCATGGGGAGGGGCAGAGGAAAAGGGAGCGAGAATCCCAAGTAGACTCTGTGCTGAGTGCACAGAACTCAATGTAGGGCCCAATGTGGGACTCAGTCCTATGACCCTGAGATAATGACCTGAGCCAAAACCAAGAGTCAGATGCTTAACCGACTAAGCCACCCAGGTGCCCCTAAAGATTTTTATTTTAATAATCTCTACACCCAAGATGGGGCTCAAACTCACAACCCAAGAGTTGCATGCTCTACTGACTAAGCCAGCCAGACACCCCAAGACCATAAACATCTAGAAACAATGCACTTAAAATGAAAAATAAACTGTTTCACTTCCCCTTGAGTTTGAATATTTCCACCAAAAAATAACCAAATAAATAAGAAGAGTGGCATTATTTTATATTTTTAAAAATCTCTCTAATCCTAGTGTAACAGAATACAGCTGGTATTTTATATGTGCTCTTGCATTTATTTATTTATTTAATTTATTTATTTAAGGGTGGGTGGAGAGGGGCAGAGGAAGAGAGAGAATCACAAGCAGGCTCCACACACAGCACGGAGCCTGACATGGGGCTTAATCTCACAACCCTGAGATCATGACCTGAGCTGAAATCAAGAATTGAATGCTCAACCTACTGAGCCACCCAGACGTCCCAATGTGCTCTTACATTTAATCTGCTGAGATAAAGAAAATCTGGTCTCGCACTTCCAGGATGCCAAAATGAACAAGTATTTTAATGGCCTTTTCAGATATTTGTCAATCTTACTGACACTACACCCAAAATCAACAAGTGGTAATTTCTTAAATGTTACTATAATGTGGAATCTGACCTTTATCTCTCTCTTTAAGATCGGTATTAATTTTAATTTTAATGTTTTCTTGCAGTTGTTGTTGTTGTTGTTGTTGTTGTTGTTTTTAAGTAAACTCTATCCCCAAGGTGGGGCTCAAAACTTACAACTCCCGAGATCAGGAAGTGCATGCTCCACCAACTCAATGAGCAAGGCACCCAGCCTCTATCTCTTAAATTAAAATCCATTTGTCTATTTTATACTTTAATATCACCACAGATGATTTTATAGCATCACACAGTAATCATTTAGAAAATACCGGTTCAATGAGTTAGGCAGACCTTCCAAACGTTGACCTATTTCAGTATATGGTATTACAAAATCACATTCATTAATATCAAAAGCAATCTCATCACAAAAGACTAAGTATTCGAAAGCTGTCAAGTTCAGGGTGACAGATACTTGTTTTTCAATATGCTCATTTTTTGTCTGAAAGTCAAATTAACAAAAATTACTATCCGTTTTCTTTACTGTCAGGTTTTATAAATCACTTCATTTTTGACAAAATGTTTACCAGATATACAGGTCTTCATCCACTTATTCAAAATTTGTCAGTTATTCTTTCAAATAAAATTGGTGTACATAAAAAGGTGGTTAGTTCAGCGCACAACTCAAACAATCATAAAAGTGCATTTCCTGGAAACAACTTGATACTTCAGCATGAAGAAAAACTTTATAAGCCTTTCTCTTTTCATTACATAAAATATTTAGAAGATGTGTGTGTGTGTATTAACATATATATAATATTATATATATTATTTGTATGTATTTATAATAATATATATTTTAAGATGTATATATATGTATATATAAATTTTAATATCCTGGTTGTAACATTATCGTTTTGCAAAACATTACCATCGGGGTAAACTGGGCAAAGAGTTCATGGGATCTCTCTACATAATTTCTTACAAACGCACGTGAATCCAAAATTATCTCAAAATAAAAAGTATAATTTAAAAATTTTGTACTCACAAAAAAAAAGTAAAAATTTTGTACTCAGGGTCAAGTTTAACAAAACTAATTTTAACTGTCTTATGATGAACATTCTTAAGTGGAACTGACATGTTTTTATCACAAGTGTGTGACGGTAAAGAACACAAGAACTAGTATACAGTTTGGCAACACTGTCCTGATTCAAGCTAAAGGCCCAGCAGTTTAACCCACCATTACTTTCACACAATCCATGCAAATTTCAGCACAATGGAAAAAAGCAAATCAGGTCTTAGTGTTATAATGAAATTTGTTTGACCAAGTAGATCACCTGAAAGGGCCCCCAAACATCCTCTGACCACACTTAGAGAACCACTGATCCATAGTAAGTTAAAATAGAATAGTTATATTAAAACTTACTGCCATCCCTTTTCTTTTTCTTCTTTTCCTTAAGTCATCTCTACATCCAACATGGGGTTCAAACTCATGATTCCCAAGATCATGAGTCCCATGCTCTACCTGACTGAGCCAGCCAGGTGCCCCTGCTACCCCCTTTTGAGATAATTTCAATGGTGACCATAACAGGCTTATGGATTTGAAGTGATATTGTTTCATACTGTTCATCACCTTTTCTTCAAAATTTTCTTCATGCAGTTTAGTCTATTACTTAACCATAGGAGTGGATGAGCTTGGGGACTTTTCTGTTTGTTTTAAACATCTAGAGTTGTTATCTCAGGATGTAAAATATGGGGCATTGGTAGATAGCTAGTCCATACATATTGGAAAGAGAAAAAAAACACAAGATTTTGAAGATTCACATATATGAACACTATCTGGTGCTTGCCTCCTCATCAGCTTCCAGATGTACACACAGGTTTTAATGTTAGGCCCAAGTGGAGGTCAGGTAACCTGTACCAATTCTGTCTCTTCTGAGAAGTTTTAAGCAGAGGACCTAATGCAGGTTTAAGAACCAGTATAGATGGGGGGTGCCTGGGTGGCACAGTAGTTAAGCGTCTGCCTTCGGCTCAGGGCGTGATTCTGGCATTCTGGGCTCGAACCCCACATCAGGCTCCTCCACTAGGGGCCTGCTTCTTCCTCTCCCACTCCCCCTGCTTGTGTTCCCCCTCTTGCTGGCTGTCTTTCTCTGTCAAATAAATAAATAAAATCTTTTAAAAAAAGAGTATAGATGGGGACTGGGTAGGGCTGAAGTATGGGTCATCTTTCTACCATTTCCAGTCTCTGTTTGGTTGCTGTTCTATATAAATGTCTCCCCAGGTTTGAGTCTCTTTGAATCTGTTTGAATCTTCAGATACTGGCAGTGTTCTATTTTTTTGTTGTTGAGAATTTTAAATAATTTAAGGCAAAATCTTTTGGATTTATGAACCAATTACATTGAAAACTGAAATATCTCTTCTTAAAAAAAAACAGTAAAATACACGCTTACTTTTGGAATCCTTATTTTCATGACATCATTTTATGGAAAAGAATAATTCAATTCAAGATGCAAAGAGATTAAAACTCTAAAAGTATTTTTCTATTGAGAAGGAGAAATAGCAGCAGGCCAGGATTTACCATAGGAAGGACTGAGAAGGGCAAGCCATGCCAGCAGCTCCATCTAGGATATTTCATAATTCTCCACCAGGTTCCTTTTCACTCCACTGAAACTTAGATTTCGAATAAAATTAATAAGACTACTACACCTTAGGGTGCCCAGTTGGCTCAGTCTGTAGAGTGTGTGACTCAACCTCAGGGTTGTGAGTTCAAGCCCCATGTTGGGCATGGAGTGTACTTAAAATAAAACATTAAATTAAATTAAAAAGACCCCTGCACCTTGTATTATCTGAGCTAGTGATTTTGTAACTCTAACTCTATTGAGACTTTGGGACCTATGTTTATTTTTTCCCTCAGTTGAGAGCCAATGACCCAAACACTGAATCTTGAACTTGCCATTTTCATAATAGCTTGAAATTCTGCTTCCTCACTTCCTAAATATTCATATACAAGTGAGTTTGGTTTTTTTTAATTTTCTTTATATGGTTCTGTTCTAGATATCTGTCCACAGATGTTTAAAAAGACATGCTATTATACAGTTCTTATATTATCCTGCCATTCCTCAAAATTCTACTTGCCAAATAAAACTCAGAATCATTTAGTCAAGTTCTGTGAAAAAATATCAGGTCATGGCTCAGAATTATAAGGGAATCTGTGGGACACTGCCATTCTTAAAAAGAGAGTATTCCCAACCAGAAAAATCATATATTTTACAATGGTTAGAAAGATTTAAACCAAAAAATTACCTGTGGGATGTAGTATGGTAATTCAAAGAAGAATAGAAAGTAATTTCATTTTCTATTTCTGTATATGTGAGTGTTTTCTTCATGAAGGCATATAATACATTTCTAGTCTAAATATACCAATAAATAAAAATATCTTCAGTATGGATTCAACCTAGAAACCAGAGAGGGCCCCAGGAAACAAGCAAAAATGGATATTTCTTCCCCAAACCTAGAGCTAGGAGAGTCACAATCCTTCTCACCAGTCAGCTCATTGCATAATAAAGACTTCTACCCATGTACCATCTCTGTTCCCATGAATTCGCCATTTCCCAAACTCTCCCTGAAGCTGACTCTGCTGGGTCATGCTCTGGGAAACCAAGATTAAGTCGGCCATGGTTTTTGCCAAGTCTCTTGTTCTCAGAAGGTAAGACAGACATTAAGAGATGAGCTCTACTGTTGCTGTTTCTCTAACATCCAGGCTACTGTGTAAGGAGTGCTCAAGTATTCTCAGGAAATGACATTAGAATAGCCTCCATTCCCTAATTTTAACCTACTTAGAAGTACCCCCTCCATCAAGTATCTGACAGATCTTCCACAACCCACCATCCCCACTAGGGAATGCCAGGGCTCTGAAAATGAGCCAGCAGTTCTCCTGGAAGATGTTGACTCTTACCATTAGGCTCGTGAACACTCCTGTCACACATAAGATGTCTCCATTTTGGTGTCTGGCAATGGCTGACTTACTACTAAAGCCACAGCTCTAGGTGTGACTTCTGACATCTCATGAAGTATGAGTCTTGGCTAAAGATTTCACCACACTCGTACAATGTTTCTATCCTGAGTGTGTCCTCTGATGTCTGATAAGGTTTGATTTCCGACTAAAGCCTCGCCCACACTTCCTACAAATATAAGGTTTCTCTCCTGAATGTATCCTCTGATGTCTAATAAGGTGTGACTGCCGGCTAAAGCCTTGCCCACACTCCCTGCACACATGAGGCTTCCCCCCTGAGTGTGCCTTCTGGTGTGTGATGAGAGTTAACTTATCACAAAAGCCTTGCCCACAGTCCCTGCACAGAAAGGGTATGCTTCCTGAGTGTGCCCTCCTATGCCTGAATAGGTTTGGCTTCTGGCTAAACCTTTTACCACACTCCCTGCATATGAAAGGCTTTTCCCCTGAATGTGTTCTCTGGTGTGAGATGAGGGTTGACTTATCATTAAAGCCTTGACCACACTCCCTGCATACAAATGGCTTTTCCCCTGAGTGTGTCCTCTGGTGTGTGATAAGGGTTGATTTCCGGGTAAAGCCTCGCCCACATTCCCTGCACACAAATGAAAGATATTTTGGCCCCTTGTCCTATTGCAATGTAGAAAACTCATACCAAAAACTTATTTTCACAATGCCTGACAGAGTAAAAAGTTTACTTCCAGAAAGCAATCAAACACATACAATACTTTGAGAAGTATTTATTCATGAAAATCATGAACTCCAGATAAGAAAAGTGGGAATGTGGAGCATTATTGCCTAAAGCTGATCTCACCCTTCTGATCCCCCAGCTTGGTTGGTATGGTAGTTATACTAGGACAGGTCATAAAACCATCAATTCTGTTCCTGCAACAGGGGCAGTCACCTGATTTGAGTGGAAGGTGAGAAACCAATGCTGGGTGGAACTGTCAATAAATGTGATCTAGGTGGTAAGTGAACAGGGAAGGCCACCAGTGACTGCTATCTGAGGCTGCAGTCTTGGTTGGGACCAAAAGAGAGAAAAAAGAAAATAAAGAAAAGGAAAAGAAAAGAAAAGAAAAGAAAAGAAAAGAAAAGAAAAGAAAAGGGAAAAGAAAAGAAAAAGAAGGAAGGAAGAAAGAAAGAAAGAAGAAGAAGAAAGAAGAAAGAGGAAGAAGAAGAGAAGGAAGAAAAGAAGGAAGAAGGAAAGAAGGGGGAGGGAGAAGAAGAAGAAGAAGGAGCAGCAGGAGGAGGAGGAGGAGAAGAAGGAGGAGGAGAAGGGAGAAAGAAGAAAGAAGAAAGAAGACAACTGGTAGACCATCCAGAAATGTAACAGGGGAAAACCTGAAAGGGAGAGAGACAGGGAGGTGCTTGATAAACTCACCACACAACCTGGCTGACTGGAAGTCTGTTTGCAAAAGCAAGACAGATGGATGGGTGCCCAAGCTCTGAACATAACCCTGCCTGACACAGAGGCCATCACCAGCTACAGAGGAAAAACTAGAGGGATCAGTGGAAAGTGAAAAGCCAGACAAGACTCAGAATTCATCCGAACTTTGAATGAGCTCCCCAACCCACCCATGTATGCATTGGCAGAGGCAGGGGGCCTACTGGCTCAAAGTCTTTGAACATAACCTATTGCTAATGGTTGCAGATCACTAAGCTCTGCAGACACAAGGTTGAAATCAGGCAGCCAGTATTAAAAATAAACACAAGAATACAATAATAAATCAAGCGAAACGTCAACTTCACAGAGAAAACATATTCCACATATTTAGTCTAGAAAAGTTACTAAAAGTGGCAACAACAATATCTAGGCAGGAAACGTCATCAGCTACCAGTGGGGCTAAAACATAGTATCTAAAACATCCAGTTTCCAGGGAAGGAGGAGTTAAGATGGTGGAGGAGTAGGGGACCCCTTTTTCACTTGGTCCCCTGAGTCAATCTGGATATGTACCAGACCAGCCGGAACATCCACGGAATCAGCCTGAGACGCAGGAAGATACATCTGGATCTCTACAAATGAACATCTCCAGCGCTGAGTATTGAGGTACGAAGCGGGAAGCCGTGAAACCGCGCACAGATATTGGAAGATAAACGGAAGGGGGAGGGAGCCGCCAAGTTCGGGCACCGGGAAGCGGTAGCCACCTGCACGGGGAGCGGCCGGACTCACGGACCGGCACCTGCGAGAAAAGAGACTGGGACCATGAGTGGGGAGCGCACGCCACAGGACTTCTCATGGAACTCCGGTGTGCTCACTGAATCCAGACTGAGACCGGGAGCTCCAGGAGCGCATGGGGCAGCCGGCTGTGTTAGAAACACAAAGGATAGAGACGTGCAGGCCCTGGAAGTGAGGGCTGGGATGCTGGGTGTGGGGCGCACATCCCGGGGTGCTGCAGGGTTGAGCAGCACCAACAGAAACAGAGTTAAAGTGGCCAGATCATCAGTGGAGAACGGCCTGTGAAACCCTCTGTTCTGTGACAGAGGCTGAGATTCGGCCGCTGTTGCTCTGACTCTCAGGAGAGGCACAGCAGAACACCAGGGAAAGCCGCCAGAAAACAAAAGCTTGAAAATACCAGCTCACAGCGTGCCCATCCCCATCCCCCCTTGCAGGGGACACGGAGACTCTACCCAAACAGGGTTGCCTGACTATCAGCACGGCAGGACTCTCCCCCAGAAGGCAGGCTGAAAAATCAAGAAGACCACATCCATGGGCGCCTGGGTGGCACAGTCATAAAGCGCCTATCTTCTGCTCAGGGCGTGATCCCGGCGTTCGGGAAAGGAGTACATCATTGAGCTCCTCCGCTGGGAGGCTGCTGATTCTACTCCCACTCCCCTGCTTGTTTTCCCTCTCTCGCTGGTTGTCTCTCTGCCACATAAATAAATAAAATCTTTAAAGAAGAAGCCCACATCCCTAAGATCCCTATAAAACAAGGGTGCACAGCTTGGGTCCTGGTCAATAATTTGGGCTCTGGACAACACTTCAACCTCTCCTCATCAGAATGACGAGAAGGAGAAGTCCTCCCCAGCAAAGAAAAGACAATGAGTCTGTGGCCTCTGCCACAGAACTAATGGATATGGACGTAACCAAATTATCAGAAATGGAATTCAGAGTAACAATGGTCAAGATAATGTATAGACTTGAAAAAAGTATTAATGAAATGTCAATAAGCTTATAGAATCTCTAAGGGTGGAAATGAGAGTGAATCTGGCAGAAATTAAAAATTCTATGAGCCAAATGCAGTCAAAACTAGAGCCTCTGATGGCCAGAGTCACCGAGGCAGAGGAACATATTAGAGAATTGGAGGATGGGTTAGTAGAAGAAAAAACGAAAATAGAAGCTGGACTTAAAAAAATCCACGCCCACGAATGTAGGTTACGGGAGATTACTGACTCAGTGAAACGATCCAATGTCAGAATCATCGGCATCCCTGAGGAGGTGGAGAAAAACAGAAGTCTAGAAGAGATATTTGAACAAATTGTAGCTGAAAACTTCCCTAATCTAGGAGGGAAACAAACATTCATGTCCAAGAGGCAGAGAAGACCCCTCCCAACCTCAACCACGACAAACCTATGCCACAGCACGTCATAGTGCAATTCGCAAATATTAGATCCAAGGATACAGTATTGAAAGCGGCGAGGGCAAAGAAATTTCTCACGTACCAAGGCAAAGGTATCAGAATTAAGTCAGACCTCTCTACACAGACCTAGAATGAATGAAAGGGTTGGGGGGGGCATTTTTAAAGCTCGTTCAGAGAAAAACATGCAGCCAAGGATCCTTTATCCAGCAAAGCTGTCATTCAGAATTGATGGAGAAATAAAGACGTTCCAAAATCGCCAATCATTAACCAATTTCGTAACCACGAAACCAGCCCTACAGGAGATATTAAGGGGGGTTCTATAAAGATAAAAAGGCCCCAAGAGTGATAGAGAACAGAAAGTCACAACCGATACAAACAAAGACTTTATTGGCAACACGGCATCATTAAAATTCTATCTCTCAGTATTCAGTCTCAATGTGAATGGTTTAAATACTCCATAAAATGCCACACGGTTGCAGATTGGATAAAAAGAAATGACCCATCCATATGCTGTCTATAAGAGACTCATTTTGAAACCAAAGATACATTCAGACTGAAAGTAAAAGGATGGAGTACCATCTTTCACGCAAATGGACCTCAAAAGAAAGCTAGGGTAGCAATTCTCATATCAGATAGATCGGATTTTAAACTGAAGACTATAGAGAGAGATACAGAAGGGCACTATATTATTCTTAAAGGAAGTATTCAACAAGTGGATATGACAATTATTAATATATATGCCCCCAACAGGGGAGCAGCAAGATACACAAGCCAACTCTTAAGCAGAATAAAGAGACATATAGATAAAAATACATTAATAGTAGGGGGCCTCAACACCCCACTATCAGAAATAGAACACCCTGGCAAAAACTAAGCAAAAAATCAAAGGCTTTGAATGTCATACTTGACAAGTTGGACCTCATAGATATATATAGAACACTACAACCCAGAACCAAAGAATCCTCATTCTATTCTAATGCCCATGGAACATTGTCCAGAATAGACCATGTTCTGGGACACAAAACAGGTCTCAACTGATACCAAAAGATTGAAATTATCCCATGCATATTCTCAGACCACAACGCTCTGAAATTGGAACTCAACCACAAGGAAAAAGCTGCAAGAAAANAAACTCAAACACTTGGAGACTAAGAACCATCCTGCTCAAGAATGACTCGATAAACCAGGATATCAAAAATCAATTTAAACAATTTATAGAGAACAACGAGAATGAAAACACAATGATCCAAAACCTAAGGGATACTTCAAAGGCAGTCATAAGGGGGAAATACATAGCCATCCAAGCCTCACTCAAAAGAATAGAAAAATCTAAAATGCAGTTTTTATATTCTCACCTCAAGAAACTGGAACAGCAACAGAGGGACAGGCCTAACCCACTGACAAGGAAGGAGTTGACCAAGATTAGAGCAGAAATCAATGAATTAGAGACCAGAACCACAGTAGAGCAGATCAACAGGACTAGAAGCTGGTTCTTTGAGAGAATCAATAAAATTGAGAGACCTCTGGCAAGACTTATCCAAAAGAAAAGAGAAAGGACCGAAATTATTAAAATTATGAATGAAAAAGGAGAGGTCATGTCCAACAACATTGAAATTGGAAGGATTATTAGAAACTTTTATGAACAGCTATATGCCAATAAATTAAGCAATCTGGAAGAGA
>NC_048229.1:38196320-38212284 GCF_002007445.2 Ailuropoda melanoleuca | reverse complement strand
GTACTACAAAGCTGTGATCACAAAGACAGCATGGTACTGGCACAAAAACAGACCCATAGACCAATGTAACAGAAGAGAGAACCCATAAATGGACCCTCAGCTCTTTTGGCAACTAATCTTTGATAAAGCAGGGAAAAACATCCAGTGGAAAAAAGACAGTCTCTTCAATAAATGGTGCTGGGAAAATTGGACAGCTACATGCAAAAGAATGAAACTTGACCACTCTCTCACACCATACACAAAAATAAACTCCAAATGGATGAAAGACCTCAATGTGAGACAGGAATCCATCAAAATTCTAGAGGAGAACATAGGCAACAACTTCTATGACATCGGCCAGAGCAACCTTTTTCACGACACATCTCCAAAGGCAAGAGAAATAAAAGATAAAATGAACTTATGGGACTTTATCAGGATAAAGAGCTTCTGCACAGCCAAGGAAACAGTCAAAAAAACTAAGAGACAGCCCACGGAATGGGAGAATATATTTGCAAAGGACACCACAGATAAAGGACGTATCCAAGATCTACAAAGAACTTCTCAAACTCAATACACGAGAAACAAATAATCAAATCAAAAAATGGGCAGAAGATATGAACAGACACTTTTCCAAAGAAGGCATACAAATGGCTAACAGACACATGAAAAAAGGCTCAAAATCTTTAGCCATCAGGGAAATTCAAATCAAAACCACACTGAGATACCACCTTACACCAGTTAGAATGGCAAAAATAGACAAGGCAAGAAACAGCAATTGTTGGAGAGGATGTGGAGAAAGAGGATCCCTCCTACATTGTTGGTGGGAACGCAAGTTGGTACAGCCACTCTGGAAAGCAGTGTGGAGGTCCCTCAAAAAGTTAAAAATTGAGCTACCCTATGACCCAGCCATCGCACTACTGGGTGTTTACCCCAAAGATACAGATGTAGTGAAGAGAAGGGCCATATGCACCCCAATGTTTATAGCAGCATTGTCCACAATAGCTAAATCGTGGACGGAGCTGAGATGCCCTTCAACAGATGACTGGATTAAGAAGTTGTGGTCCATATATACAATGGAATATTACTTAGCTATCAGAAAGAACGAATTCTCAACATTTGCTGCACATGGATGGCACTGGAGGATATAATGCCAAGTGAAATAAGTCAAGCAGAGAAAGACAATTATCATATGATTTCTCTCATCTATGGAACATAAGAGCTAGGATGATCGGTAGGGTAAGAAAGGGATAAAGAAAGGGGGGGTTAATCAGAAGGAGGAATGAAACATGAGAGACTATGGACTATGAGAAACAAACTGAAGACTTCAGAGGGGAGGGGGGTGGGGGAATGGGATAGACTGGTGATGGGTAGTGAGGAGGGCACGTATTGCATGGT
Organism: Ailuropoda melanoleuca; assembly: GCF_002007445.2. Taxonomy (NCBI): domain Eukaryota; kingdom Metazoa; phylum Chordata; class Mammalia; order Carnivora; family Ursidae; genus Ailuropoda; species Ailuropoda melanoleuca. The sequence continues at coordinate 38,210,910 of NC_048229.1, read as the reverse complement.
GCACTGGGTGTTATACACAACTAATCAAGCATCGAACTTTGCATCGGAATCCGGGGATGTACTGTATGATGACTAACATAATATAATAAAAAAAATTATTAAAAAAAAAGGGAGGGCTAGAATTTCTAGCTACAAAGCACTCCCAAAACACACAACTACAGCAGTGGAGAAATAGTGGTGAAATACCACAACCGCATGGGCTCAAGGTGCCACAGGTCAGGGTTCAGAGATGGAACAGAAGCTGTAAATATGAGTTAAGAATAGAAGGAAATGGGGCTCCTGGCTGGCTCAGTTGGTGGAACACATGACTCCTGGTCTTGGGGTTGTAATTTCAAGCCCCACGCTGGGTGTTGAGTTTACTTAAAAATAAAATCTTAAAAAAAAAGAAGAAGAAGAAGAAGAAGAATAGAAGGAAATGTATAATCTCAAATCCTTATATTAGGAAAGCAGGAAGGCTGAAAAGTAATAATGTTAAGCATCCATCTCAAAACTTGGAAAAAGAATAGTGAAATAAGCCCAAAGTAAGAAGAGTAAGGAATTATTAAGTAGAAGTTCAGACCTAATACATACAATAGACATGATCAACAAAGTAAAAAAAAAGGCAAAACAAACAGATGAAACAGTTGTCTATATATGAAACTCTAAAGAATATACACAGGACAAATTATTGAATTAATTAAACCACTCAGCAAGGCTGCTGAGTATATGATCACTATGATGAAATGAATTTTAGTTCTACATTTTAACAAAAAATTAGAAAAATCTAGTTTTTAAAAACATAACTCTCAAAGCAACAAAAATAAGCCTATGTATAAATTTAAAGAAAGATGAACTAATGAATCATCGAACTAACTAATGAATCATCGAACTTTACATCAGAAACCAGGGATGTACTGTATGGTGACTAACATAATATAATAAAAAAAATTTAAAAATAATAATAAAATAAAGAAAGATGTACATTTACATTATAAAACCTTACAAGAGGTGGTAATAAGGATGTTCAATAAATAAGTGAAAGAAGACACCACACTAAGAGAATAACTTAATATTGTAAAAGATGTCAATTCTCTCCAAATTAATTACTATATTAATACATGTATATTATTGAATATATGAAGGCAATGCAACCACAACAAACTCCTGACAGGATACCGTATGAAACTGACAAGCTGACTGTAAAAGCCCACTGGGCTAAAGTCACAAAGACAAGAATAAGATGGGAGGACTTACCCTCCCAGACACTAAGACTTACTATAAAGCTATAGGAAATTAAAACAGCATGATGTTGGTGTAGGCATAAGCCAAGGAACAAAACAGAGAGTTCAGACATTGATCCAGGCATATACTGAAATTCAAAATATGAGAGATGGCATTGTAAATTGGGGAAAATGATGAATTATTCAATGAATTGTGCCAAGTCTGATGGTGATGCATATATTTATTTATTTTTATTATGATATCTTTTTTTTCATTAAAGATTTTATTTATTTATTTGACAGAGATAGAAACAGCCAGTGAGAGAGGGAACACAAGCAGGGGTAGTGGGAGAGGAAGAAGCAGGCTCATAGCGGAGGAGCCCAATGTGGGGCTCGATCCCATAACGCTGGGATCACGCCCTGAGCTGAAGGCAGATGCTTAAACCGCTGTGCCACCCAGGCACCCCTTTACTATGATATCTTAGTCACCATACAGTACATCATTAGCTTTTGATGTGGTGTTCCATGATTCATTGTTTGCGTGTAACATCCAGTGCTCCATGCAATACATGCCCTCCTTAACACCCTTAGAAATCTATAAAAATAGATTTGTATCTCTCAACACGCTCAAAATCAATTCCGGACAGATTAAAGACCTAAGTTGTAAAAAGCAAAAATATTTTTTAATTTAAAGGACAAAATCTAAATAATATCTTTATGATCTTGACAGAGGGAAGGACTTCTTAAATCAGACAGACACACACAGACAACACCAAAAAAGTTTGACAAATTCAAACACATTAAAATTTATGAAATTATTATGAAAGGCCATTAAAACACTGGATAAATTTCATAAGACTCTTGAAAGTAATGGGAAAGAGATCAGTGGTTGCCAGAGGTTAAGGGTGGAGGGAGGGTAGCATGAAGGAGTTTCTTTGTAGTGGTGGAACATTCTTTCTGTATGTATCCTTACTGTGGTAGCACTTACATGAATCTACACGTAAGTGACAAATTTCACAATACTATACAACAACAACAACAACAGAGTACCTGTAAAAAACTGATGAAATCTGAATCTGATTAAGGTCTGTAGCTGATTGAATAGTATTGTACTGATGTCAACTTCCTGGTTTTGAAATCGGAGAAACCTCGGTAAAGAATAGATGGGAACTTGCTGGATTATTTTTACAGCCTCAGACTTAAATTATTTCAAAATTAAACAACTTTTTATTTATTTTTTTTGATGATTTTATTTATTTATTTGAGAGATAGCAACAGAAGCAGGCTCTCTGCTCAGGGACCCAGGACCATGGAATCGTGACCTAAGCCTAAGGCAGACACTTAACCAACTGAACTGCCTAGGCGCCCCTAGACAACTTTTTAAAAAGCAAGTAGGTGGCCCACAGCCTGGAAGAAGAGGGACATAACACATTTAGTGGACAAAGGAACTATCTCCAGGATTTATTTAAATACTTCAGCAAATGAACAAGAAAAAGAAAAGCAGGCAAAAGATTTGAACAGGGAATTCACAGAAGAGGAAATATCAATGCTAATCAACATAGGAACATATGAAAAGATGCTCAAACTCAATGCTAATCAAATTAAAACTAGTGTGAGAGGCCATTTCATACCCAAAGGATGGTCAGAAACATAAGTCTTTGTTAGGGCAGCCTTGCAAACTACTGAAACAACTGTCGACAGCAATTTGGCATTACCTAGGCAGGACGAACAAGTACACACTCTTTGATTCAGGTACTCTACTCCTAGGCATCTATCTTAGAGAAACAAGTGCTTCTATGCCCAAGGACACATGTATTAGAATGTGTATAGTTCCAATTTTTTAAAGATTTTATTTATTTCAGAGAGAGAGTGTGTGTGCATGAGCAGGGGAAGGGGCAGAGGGAGAGGGAGAAGCAGGCTCCCCAATGAGCAGGGAGTCTGATGTAGGGCTCCATCCCAGAATGCTGGGATCATGACCTGAGCTGAAGGCAGACACTTAACCCACTGAGCCCTCCAGGCGCCCCTATAGTCGCATTCTTTAATAGCCAAAATTCGTAAAAACATAGATGTCCAGTGGCACCTGGGTGGCTCAGCCATGAAGCATCTGCCTTTGGCTCAGGTCATGATCCCAGGGTCCTGGGATCCAGCCCCGCATCAGGCTCCCTCCTTGGTGGGAAGCCTGCTTCTCCCTCACACTCCCTTTGCTTGTGTTCCCTCTCTCACTGTGTCTCTCTCTGTCCAATAAATAAATAATATCTTTAAAAAAAACATAGATGTCCAATAAAATAGAATGGATAAATGAATTGCATTGTAATTATGCATATAATATAATAAATACTATATAGTATGAAAATTAATGAACAAGAACAACATATATCAACATGGGTTAATCTTACAAACTCGGTGTCAGTGGAGAGAGCAAACTACAGGAGGATATACATAATATGATGACATTAAAGAAAAGTTTAAAAATATGTCAAACAACACTATAGATGGTTGAGAGACTCATATATAGGCAATAAAGCAAAAGGCCATGCATAAGATTTATAAATCCCTAACTTTAAAAAAATCCAGTTCTCTTTGGGCAGGGGTGTGCAGAGGTAGGGGAAATCGGAACTTCAATTGTTTAGGTAATGCCTTATTTCTTAAGCTGGGATATTGGCTCATGAGTACATATTTTTTTAATTATTCATAGCCTGCTGTAATCTTAATTACTGAGTAACACATTTTTTAAATTACGGGAATTGGAAAGGTAGAAATAATCAATTACGTTTCACCTATGGGAAACTACAAAGTATCCAAAGGGCGGCCGACTTAATGTCCACAACATAGATGTAGTTTTTAAGATCAGGAGAAGAGAAAGAAGCCCATGAATGAGGAAAAGACTGAACATGATGAAGAAGACAAGCCAAGTAAAAGGAAGGGAGGCTTCCTGGTGGAGGAAAGAGACAAGGAAATCAAGAAAGCCCCTCCCTCAATTGAAAATGATATTCTGGAAGGGAGGTCATGCCAGGCAGACTTAACAATAACCTAGGAGGCCTGAGAAGAGCTTCTTCCCCATACCTGAGAGATGCCTCCTCCTTCCCTATCTTCCAAGCTGCAGATGGTCCCATCTACCCTGCATCACACTCACCTGGACAGAGGCCCAGTGGATGTTGTCTCTCCTCTATCCAGGGCTCTTCCCCTTGCTCCAGCTGAGAAATGAGTTTTGGTTTGCAAAATGGAATTTCTGCTCATGGGGGAAAAAAAAACAACAACAAGGAGACTCTTGGTTATGGGCTCAAGGGGCCATTTTATAACTCAGAGCCAAAATGCGCAGGGAAAACCAAAGGGTGGTACAAAGGACCTATAATTGTGAACTCTCCTCAGAAGAGCTGAGTAAGTAAGGGTGACTCCAGTCAGGAAAATAGCACATTAACAGTTGGTGAAGGAAAATCACCTAGGTTTCAAACAAGATAAAGCAAAAAGAGCCCAGCCTTGGGAAAGAGGCGTGGAAATGTAGTGTTAGAGGCAACATGAGGAAATCTACCTGTTTTCAATTCCACTAAATCCAGATTTCCCCTGAGGGAGGGGGATTATTGTTTCTAAGCCCAACCCTAGGACAAAGCTGCTTCATGGGTAGCCTTTCCTCGTGATGTGCAGAAAATACTCTGTGGGGCAGGTTTTAAGTGCTAAGGGAAGTCATCCTTACCTAGTGAGACCAGGTGGTTGTAGGTCTCCAGCATCACTTCCCTGTGCAGGGTCCTCTGAGCTGGGCTCAGCAACCTCCACTCTTCCTGGGTGAAGTCCACAGCCACATCCCTGAATGCCACGAATGCCTTTAACACAAAACACACTGCTGTTCATCCAGGAGTTAGTCTTGTTCACAGCTCAGGATGAGCCATCACGAGGCTTCCCTGTGGGAGGTAGAGATTTCTAAACCCTACTTAGGATTGTGAATAAAGGGTAGCAGAATATGCCACTCCAAATTATGCCATTTTGGCATAAGGATTATTTTGGGCCGAAGGCATTGAGAAGCAGAAACAAGAAGAGCTCTCTGCCCTCCCCCTATCTGCCTAAAAGCAGAACATAAATTTGTGAACGTATTTCCCCTCCCCGCTCTACTGGGAAGAACATAAGTTAATCTCTGGAAATAATTCTAGACCCTTATTAGCCAGGAGATGGCATCAAAGGAACCACACAACAAACCTTACTAACTATCTTCCACCACAATTTGCCGTCCTCGAAATTCAAAATCCTTTCCCTTTGTCTTGTTGCTTCTTTAAAAAGTTATTGCTCTTTTGTTAAGAAGCTATATGAGCCCAAGTTCTAGCCACCCCTTTCAGTTACTCATCACTGAGTGCTCCCATGAGTATCTATGATGCATGTGTCAATAAACTTCTGTTTGTTTTTCTCTTGTTGATCTGTCTTTTGTTGGTCTAATTTATAGGGCCCCAGCCAATGAACCCAAAATAGGTAGAAGAAAATGAGTTTTTTTTCTTCCCCTATGTGACCTTAGTGCCCAGGGTTCAAACACCATTATTCTTCTTTCTCTATACAGCCAGCATCACTTATGCACCTATTACTGTCAACATTCTAGACTAGCTGCTACCGGGGATGAAAGCAAAACACAAGTCCTTTCACATTGGGAGCTTTAAATCCTGGCAGGGAGAAGAGGAAGACATCACACACACAAAGTTAAACAGCAAAAAATAATCATCTTACTGAGCTTGAAGAATATCAGAGACCTATTTGGTCTAAGCATTATGCTCTACCTACTTGACGCAGCTGAGTCTCCCGGGGGTGAGTACCCACCAATATGTATACTTTGTAGCAGGACGCATTCCTCCCCCTTGTTCACACTCCCACTGCCCTGATCCCTTCTGAAGAGTGCAAGCGCATGGTTGGGAAGACTATGAACTCAAATCACACTGTCCCTCACTAGAGTACTCTTCAGCAAATTAGTTAACCTCTCAGCACTTCCATTTCTTCTCTGAAACAAGAAAAAATAGTGCTTATCTCACAGGACTGTGCTGAGGATCAGAGAAGATGGTAAATGTAAGGACTCAAGACAAAGGACTGTTGCACACAGTACATGCTCAGGGAGGACTTCCCTAGCCATTCTATGAAAATGCCTTCTTTTCACTCAGGTTCTTATGCTTTAATGTACCCCCATAACTCTAGATAATGCGTTACTCATTTTTATATTCTGACTTCCTGCTAGACTCTAAGTTCCATATGCATTGTTCACTGTTATTAAACTGGTCCCCAAAGCAAAGCCTGCAAACCCACTAAGCAGTCAAATATTTTAGATGATTGAATGTGCATTTATTATTATTATTCCCCTAACAAAGTTTGAAATGCCCTTTTGCTACTTAGAAAGCTGTACTTTGGAGGGTGGGAATATGTAACGGTCCTTGGCATGAAGGTTTTGGTGAGGTGTCTTGGCATGGAGGTGTGCAGAAACCAAGCCCCAGGGAGCCTAGGGATCCAGTTCTGGGATTCTTCCTAGCCCCTCAGTTTTTCCGTCTTTTAAAAGAGAGTATAGATGTATTGTGGGGGGGGAGTCCAAGATGGCGGAAGAGCAGGAGGCTTAAATTTCGTCTGGTCCCAGGAATGCAGCTAGATAGCTATCAGACCATTCTGAACAACTACAAACTCAACTGGAGAATGAAGAAAAGAATAGCAGCAACTCTAAGAACAGAATAGCCACCACTTTCTGCAAGGAACCCAGTTTAAAACAGGAGTTGAGCTCCAGCTCGGCGTTCCAAGATGGCGGAGGAGCAGGAGACCTAAAGTTCGTCTGGTCCCAGGAATTCAGCGAGAGAGCTACCAAACCATTCCAAATACCTATGAATGCAACTGGAGAATGAAGAAAAGAATAGCAGAAATTCTATGAACAGAAAGGCAACCACTTTCTGCAAGGAGGAGAAAAGATGGAGGAGGAGTAGGCGGCCCTTTTCTCAGCTGGTCCGAGTCGAGCTGGATATCTACCAGACCATTCTGAACACCCACAGAATCAGCCTGAGACGCAGGAAGATACATCTGGATCTCTACAAATGAACATCTCCAGTGCTGAGTATTGAGGTACGAAGCGGGGAGCCGTGAAACCGCGCACAGATATCGGAAGCTAAACAGAAGGGGGAGGGAGCCGCCGTGTCAGGGCGCCGGGAAGCGGTAGCCACCTGCAAGGGGGAGCGAACAGACCGCGGACCCGCACGCTTGAGACAGCAGGCTGAGAAGGGAGCTCCGGGAGCGCACGCGGGACGGCTGGCGGTTGGCGGGCCACCTGCACGGGGGAGCAGGCGGACTCGCGGACGGCACCCGCGAGACAACAGACTTAGAACGCGAGCTCCAGGAGCGCGCGCGCAGGGCGGCTGGCGGGCCACCTGCACCGGGGAGCGGGCGGACCGCGGACCCGCACTCTGGAAACGGCAGACTGAGTCCGTGAGCCGGGAGCGTGCACCACCAAGCATCTCACGGAGCTCCGGAGCTCCGGTGTGCTCACTGGATCGAGGCTGAGACCGGGAGCTCCGGGAGCGTCCGCGGGGCGGCTGGCGGCTGGAGGGCCACCTGCACGGGGGAGCAGGCGGACTCGCGGTCAGCACCCGTGAGACACCAGACTGAGACGGGGAGCTCCGGGAGCCCGCGCGGGGCGGCTGGCGGCGGGCGGGGTTGGAAACACAAAGGACAGAGACGTGCCGGCCCTGGAAGTGAGGGCTGGGACGCCGGGTGTGGGGCGCACAGCCCGGGATGCTGCAGGGTTGAGCAGCACCAACAGAAACAGAGTTAAAGTGGCCAGAACATCAGTGGAGAACGATCCGCGATCCCTCTGTTCTGAGACAGAGGCTGAATTTCAGCCGCTGCTGCTCTCTCAGAAGAGGCATAGCAAACCGCCAGGGAAAGCCGCCAGAGAACAAAAGCCCGGAAATACCGGCTCACAGGGTGCCCATCCCCATCCCCCCTCGCAAGGGACACAGAGACTCTACCCAAACAGGGTTTTCTGAGTACCTGCAGGCAGGCCCCTCCCCCAGAAGGCAGGCTGAAAAATCAAGAAGCCCACAACCCGGAGCGCCTGAGTGGCGCAGTCACCAAGCACCTGTCTTCGGATTAGGGTGTGATCACAACGCTCCGTAAGGAGTCCTTCATCGGGCTTCTCCACCGGGAACCTGCTTCTTCCTCTCCCACTCCTCTGCTTGGGTTCCCTTTCTTGCTGACTGTCTCTCTCTCTCTCAAATAAATAAATAAACTCTTTAAGGAAGAAGCCCACATCCCTAAGATCTCTATAAAACAAGGGCGCACGGCCTGGGTCCCAGTCAACACTTGGGCTCTGGACAACCCTGCAATCTCTCTTCATCAGAATGACGAGAAGGAGAAGTCCCCCCCAGCAAAGAAAAGATAATGAGTCTGTGGCCTCTGCCACAGAATTGGCCTCGGCCACAGAATTAATACATATGGATGTATCCCAATTATCAGAAATGGAATTCAGAGCAACAATGGTCAAGATGATGAGTAAACTTGAAAAAAGCATCAGAGAAAGCGTTGCTGAGAATATAGAATCCCTAAGGGCAGAAATGAGAGCGAATCTGACAGAAATTAAAAATTCTATGAGCCAAATGCAGTCAAAACTAGAGGCTCTGACGGCCAGGGTCACCGAGGCAGAGGAACGCGTTAGCGAATTGGAGGATGGGTTAGTAGAAGAAAAAACGAAAATAGAAGCTGGTCTTAAAAAAATCCACGCCCACGAATGTAGATTACGGGAGATTACTGACTCTATGAAACGATCCAATGTCAGAATCATCGGCATCCCTGAAGGGGTGGAGAAAAACAGAGGTCTAGAAGAGATATTTGAACAAATTGTAGCTGAAAACTTCCCTAATCTAGCAAGGGAAACAAGCATTCGTGTCCAAGAGGCAGAGAGGACCCCATCCAAGCTCAACCAGGACAAACCTACGCCACGGCATGTCATAGTGCAATTCGCAAATATTAGATCCAAGGATACAGTATTGAAAGCGGCCAGGGCAAAGAAATTTCTCACGTACCAAGGCAAAGGTATCAGGATTACGTCAGACCTGTCTACAGAGACCTGGAATGAGAGAAAGGCTTGGGGGGGCATTTTTAAAGCTCTTTCAGAGAAAAACATGCAGCCAAGGATCCTTTATCCAGCAAAGCTGTCATTCAGAATTGATGGAGAAATAAAGACGTTCCAAAATCGCCAATCATTAACCAATTTCGTAACCACGAAACCAGCCCTACAGGAGATATTAAGGGGGGCTCTATAAAGGTAAAAAGGCCCCAAGAGTGATACAGAGCAGCAAGTCACAACCGATACAAAGACTTTAAAGAGAAATGGCATCATTAAAATCATATCTGTCAATAATCTCTATCAATCTAAATGGCTTAAACTCTCCCATAAAACGCCACAGGGTTGCAGATTGGATAAAAAGACATGACCCATCCATTTGCTGTCTACAAGAGACTCATTTTGAACCCAAAGATGCATTCAGACTTAGAGTAAGGGGATGGAGTACCATCTTCCACGCAAATGGACCTCAAAAGAAAGCTGGAGTAGCAATTCTCATATCAGATAGACTGGATTTTAAACTAGAGGCCATAGAGAGAGATACAGAAGGGCACTATATTATTCTTAAAGGAAGTATTCAACAAGTGGATATGACAATTATTAATATATATGCCCCCAACAGGGGAGCAGCAAGATACACAAGCCAACTCTTAACCAAAATAAAGAGACATATAGATAAGAACACAGTAATAGTAGGGGACCTCAACACCCCACTATCAGAAATAGACAGAACACCCTGGCAAAAACTAAGCAAAGAATCAAAGGCTTTGAATGCCATACTCGACGAGTTGGACCTCATAGATATATATAGAACACTACACCCCAGAACCAAAGAATACTCATTCTATTCAAATGCCCATGGAACATTCTCAAGAATAGATCATGCTCTGGGACACAAAACAGGTCTCAGCCAATACCAAAAGATTGAAATTATCCCCTGCATATTCTCAGACCACAACGCTCTGAAATTGGAACTCAACCACAAGGAAAAACCTGGAAGAAACTCAAACACTTGGAGGCTAAGAACCATCCTGCTCAAGAATGACTCGATAAACCAGGAAATCAAAAAACAAATTAAACAATTTATGGAGACCAACGAGAATGAATACACAACGGTCCAAAACCTATGGGATACTGCAAAGGCAGTCCTAAGGGGGAAATACATAGCCATCCAAGCCTCACTCAAAAGAATAGAAAAATCTAAAATGCAGTTTCTATATTCTCACCTCAAGAAACTGGAACAGCAACAGAGGGACAGGCCTAACCCACTGACAAGGAAGGAGTTGACCAAGATTAGAGCAGAAATCAATGAATTAGAAACCAGGAGCACAGTACAGCAGATCAACAGGACTAGAAGCTGGTTCTTTGAGAGAATCCATAAAATTGACAGACCACTGGCAAAACTTGTCCAAAAACAAAGAGAAAGGACTGAGATTATTAAAATTATGACTGAAAAGGGAGAGGTCACGACCAGCACCATTGAAATTGCAAGGATTATTAGAAACTTTTATCAACAGCTATATGCCAAAAAACTAAACAATCTGGAAGAGATGGAGGCCTTCCTGGAAACCTATAAACTACCAAGACTGAAACAGGAAGAAATAGATTTCTTAAATAGGCCAATTAACTATGAAGAAATTGAGTCAGTGATAAACAACCTTCCAAATAATAAAACTCCAGGCCCAGACGGTTTTCCTGGGGAATTCTACCAAACATTCAAAGAAGAAATAATACCTATTCTCCTAAAGCTATTTCAAAAAATAGAAACAGAAGGAAAGCTACCAAACTCATTCTATGAGGCTAATATTACCTTGATCCCCAAACCAGGCAAAGACCCCCTCAAAAAGGAGAATTACAGACCGATTTCTCTAATGAATATGGATGCCAAAATCCTCAACAAGATCCTTGCTAATAGAATCCAACAGTACATTAAAAGGATTATCCATCATGACCAAGTGGGATTCATACCTGGGATGCAAGCATGGTTCAACACTCGCAAATCAATCAATGTGATACATCATATCAACAAGAAAAGACTCAAGAACCATATGATCCTCTCAATTGATGCAGAAAAAGCATTTGACAAAATACAGCATCCTTTCCTGATTAAAACCCTTCAGAGTGTAGGAATAGAGGGTACATTTCTCAATCTCATAAAAGCCATCTATGAAAAGCCTACTGCAAGCATTATTCTCAATGGGGAAAAGCTGGAAGCCTTTCCCTTAAGATCAGGAACACGACAAGGATGCCCACTCTCGCCACTATTATTCAACATAGTACTAGAAGTCCTTGCAACAGCAATCAGAAGACAAAAAGGGATCAAAGGTATCCAAATCGGCAAAGAAGAAGTCAAACTGTCTCTCTTTGCAGATGACATGATACTCTATATGGAAAACCCAAAGGAATCCACTCCCAAACTATTAGAAGTTATAGAACAATTCAGTAAGGTGGCAGGATACAAAATCAATGCCCAGAAATCAGTTGCATTTCTATACACGAATAACGAGACTGAAGAAAGAGAAATTAGGGAATCCATCCCATTTACAATAACACCAAAAACCATACGTTACCTTGGAATTAACTTAACCAGAGACGTAAAGGACCTATATCCTAGAAACTATAGATCACTTTTGAAAGATATTGAGGAAGACATAAAAAGATGGAAAAATATTCCATGCTCATGGATTGGAAGAATTAACATAGTTAAAATGTCCATACTACCCAGAGCAATCTACACTTTCAATGCTATCCCGATCAAAATACCGAGGACATTTTTCAAAGAACTGGAACAAATAGTCCTTAAATTTGTATGGAACCAGAAAAGGCCCCGAATCTCCAAGGAACTGTTGAAAAGGAAAAACAAAGCTGGGGGCATCACAATGCCGGATTTCGAGCTGTACTACAAAGCTGTGATCACAAAGACAGCATGGTACTGGCACAAAAACAGACACATCGACCAATGGAACAGAATAGAGAACCCAGAAATGGACCCTCGGCTCTTTGGGCAACTAATCTTTGATAAAGCAGGAAAAAACATCCGGTGGAAAAAAGACAGTCTCTTCAATAAATGGTGCTGGGAAAATTGGACAGCTACATGCAAAAGAATGAAACTTGACCACTCTCTCACACCATACACAAAAATAAACTCCAAATGGATGAAAGACCTCAATGTGAGACAGGAATCCATCAAAATTCTAGAGGAGAACATAGGCAACAACTTCTATGACATCGGCCAGAGCAACCTTTTTCACGACACATCGCCAAAGGCAAGAGAAATAAAAGATAAAATGAACTTATGGGACTTTATCAGGATAAAGAGCTTCTGCACAGCCAAGGAAACAGTCAAAAAAACTAAGAGACAGCCCACGGAATGGGAGAATATATTTGCAAAGGACACCACAGATAAAGGACTGGTATCCAAGATCTACAAAGAACTTCTCAAACTCAATACACGAGAAACAAATAAACAAATCATAAAATGGGCAGAAGATATGAACAGACACTTTTCCAATGAAGACATACAAATGGCTAACAGACACATGAAAAAATGTTCAAAATCATTAGCCATCAGGGAAATTCAAATCAAAACCACACTGAGATACCACCTTACGCCAGTTAGAATGGCAAAGATAGACAAGGCAAGAAACAACAATTGTTGGAGAGGATGTGGAGAAAGGGGATCCCTCCTACATTGTTGGTGGGAATGCAAGTTGGTACAGCCACTCTGGAAAACAGTGTGGAGGTCCCTTAAAAAGTTAAAAATTGAACTACCCTATGACCCAGCCATTGCACTACTGGGTGTTTACCCCAAAGATACAGACGTAGTAAAGAGAAGGGCCATATGCACCCCAATGTTCATAGCTGCATTGTCCACAATAGCCAAATCATGGAAGGAGCCGAGATGCCCTTCAACAGATGACTGGATTAAGAAGCTGTGGTCCATATATACAATGGAATATTACTCAGCTATCAGAAAGAACGAATTCTCAACATTTGCTGCAACATGGACGGCACTGGAGGAGATAATGCTAAGTGAAATAAGTCAAGCAGAGAAAGACAATTATCATATGATTTCTCTCATCTATGGAACATAAGAACTAGGATGATCGGTAGGGGAAGAAAGGGATAAAGAAAGGGGGGGTAATCAGAAGGGGGAATGAAACATGAGAGACTATGGACTATGAGAAACAAAGTGAGGACATCAGAGGCAAGGGGGGTGGGGGAATGGGATAGATTGGTGATGGGTGGTAAGGAGGGCACGTATTGCATGATACACTGGGTTTTATACGCAACTAATGGAGCATCGAACTTTACATCGGAATCTGGGGATGTACTGTATTGTGGCTAACATAATATAGTAAAAAATCATTTTAAAAAAAAGAGAGAGAGCATAGCACCTCCTTGGCTCAATCAGTTGAGTGTCCAACTCTTGGTTTTGGCTCAGGTCATGATCTCGGGTTGTAAGATCAAGCTCCACATCAGGCTCCATGCTCGGCGGGTGTCTGCTTGGGATTTTCTCCCTCTCCCTCTGCCCCTCCCCCGTTTATGCACACACTCTCTCTCTAAAATAAATAAATAAATCTTTTTTAAAAAAATATTTTAAAAGAGGACACAATGTGCAGTCCACAGATAGGGTTAGTTTGAGCCATACGCGACATTTTCTTTATATCACTAATATGTTGGATGATATCAGATAAAAATATCAACTTGTCAGTCCTATTGAAAAAAATCCATAAATCTGACCACTTTGGGCTTTGCATTGCTGCAGGGGTCACAGTTGGCTGAAGGCGACTCACACTAGGGGTCCATTAGCCCATGTATGCTATTGGCAGATTGCTGCAACTCCTACCTTTCCCATTTCATTTAGCTCCCTGCCTGGTCCCTTTGGTGATTTGATTGTGCATCCCTTCTCAGAACACCATTCCTCTTGAGGGATGACACTGTGTCTCCCAAACTAATTCCTCTCAGGAGAGGAGGACCCTCCCCTAAATTTTCTGTACCCTACCAGCACAACTGTTCTGCACTGGCTGTGGAATGGCCTTAAAACAGGACCCCAACTTGCCCCCTGCCTATAGTAATAGCAATCCCAGAGGCCAGCCCTCCGCCACAGTAATTAATTATAAATAAAGCACAGCCAGGATGAATGAGAGCTATGGTTTCACCCCTCATCTCTAGCTGTACTTTAGAATTAACTGTGGTGTTTTAAATTATGGGCTCCTGGGTCTTTCCACAAATGGATAAAATCAGACTCTCTGGGGATAGGGCTTTTATACTTGTATTTTTTTATTTTTTTATGTTTTTTTATTATATTATGTTAGTCACTATTCAG
>NC_048229.1:38179366-38196263 GCF_002007445.2 Ailuropoda melanoleuca | reverse complement strand
GATGCTTCATTAGTTGCGTATAACACCCAGTGCACCATGCAATATGTGCCCTCCTTACTACCCATCACCAGTCTATCCCATTCACCACCCCGAGGCCCTCAGTTTGTTTCTCATAGTCCATAGTCTCTCCTGCTTCATTCCCTCTTCTGATTACNGTTTCATTCCCCCTTCTGATTACCCCCCTTTTCTTTATCCCTTTCTTCCCCTACCGATCCTCCTAGTTCTTATGTTCCATAGATGAGAGAAATCATATGATAATTGTCTTTCTCTGCTTGACTTATTTCACTTAGCATTATCTCCTCCAGTGCCGTCCATGTTGCAGCAAATGTTGAGAATTCGTTCTTTCTGATAGCTGAGTAATATTCCATTGTATATATGGACCACAGCTTCTTAATCCAGTCATCTGTTGAAGGGCATCTCGGTTCCTTCCACACTTTGGTTATTGCGGACAATGCAGCTATGAACATTGGGGTGCATATGGCCCTTCTCTTTACTACGTCTGTATCTTTGGGGTAAACACCCAGTAGTGCAATGGCTGGGTCATAGGGTAGTTCAATTTTTAACTTTTTAAGGGACCTCCACACTGTTTTCCAGAGTGGCTGTACCAACTTGCATTCCCACCAACAATGTAGGAGGGATCCCCTTTCTCCACATCCTCTCCAACAATTGTTGTTTCTTGCCTTGTCTATCTTTGCCATTCTAACTGGCGTAAGGTGGTATCTCAGTGGTTTTGATTTGAATTTCCCTGATGGCTAATGATTTTGAACATTTTTTCATGTGTCTGTTAGCCATTTGTATGTCTTCATTGGAAAAGTGTCTGTTCATATCTTCTGCCCATTTTTTGATTTGATTATTTGTTTCTCGTGTATTGAGTTTGAGAAGTTCTTTGTAGATCTTGGATACCAGTCTTTTATCTGTAGTGTCATTTGCAAATAGGGCTTTTATACTTTTAAAGGCTCCTAAGTACAGGCATGGTTTAAAATCACTAGGTTAGGGGTGCCTGGGTGGCACAGCGGTTAAGTGTCTGCCTTCGGCTCAGGGCGTGATCCCAGTGTTATGGGATCGAGCCCCACATCAGACTCCTCTGCTATGAGCCTGCTTCTTCCTCTCCCACTCCCCCTGCTTGTGTTCCCTCTCTCGCTGGCTGTCTCTGTCTCTGTCTCTGTCAAATAAATAAATAAATAAAACCTTAAAAAAATAAATAAAATAAAATAAAATCACTAGGTTAGAGGAATCTCAAAAGGGAAAGGTCACTGTAGGATAGAGAGATCACAGCAGGTTTTGTGAGAAGAAGGTATGATATTGGTCGTAAAGGGCAGACAGGATTTTGAAGGATCAAGGAGAAAGAACAGGGGTGGGTACTCCAGACAAGATGTCTGGGATGGGAGGAAATAAGGAATGAACAGTGGCTAGCTGAAAAAGAGAGCAGGCAGGTCATAGCAGACTACAGAGTGTATGAAAGGCCAAGGGAATGTAAAATCCTATCTTCTACTGTGCACTGAAGGTAATATTTGGGTAACACCCTTGATGAGTACATGAGTGTACTTGATGAGTAGATGAGTGTACATGTGGCTAGATAGGTGGTAACGCCCGTGTAGCAAAATATTCGTTGTTGAATCCAGACGGTGGGTATGTGAGTCAATGTTAAAGTCTTTATACTTTTTTTCTGGAGATTTGAAACTTCTCATAATTAAATACTGAAGAGAAAAGACTATTCATTCATTCAGATTATCTGCCTAGTCCCTGTGGTGATTTGATTTTACAACCCCTTCTTAAAATGTACACACACACACACTCACAAATACCTAGAAAATCTCTGACAAAGAAGTTACACTAGAGACCAACCTATGTTCTTTCAACATGTTTAACACAACTGGTATCCCTACAGCTCTGGAAAAATTCATGGTTTTTTTGTCTGAGAACCACACACGTAGGGGATATGGAAACACTAAGTGGATGACTCTCGATGACCTATTCCACACCTCTCTCACTGAGCTAGCAGCTGGGGGCACTAAAGCCAACTCAAGGGGAGGCCTGACTGCTGTAAAAGTAACCTATCCCTTTGTCAGCTGGAGAGTGGATTTGTGGCCAACTGGAACCAACAAGACAGAGTAGCCTGCTGCGGGATCCTAGCAGAAGACTTCTACATTTTTAAGATGGAGTAATACGGAGCCAGTACTTTTCCTAATGCTCATAAACGTGGGCACAAATGACCCAACAGAGGCAGCAGAGTTAAGTGCACTGGCCTTAAGCGTGGTTCCTGAACCTACAGCACCAGCATCCCTTAGGAACTTGTTCTTTGAGGGACAAATTCTCAGGCCCCATCCTAGAACCACTGAATCAGCATGTGGGGCCCAGCAATCTGTTTTAACAAGGCTTCTCAGTGATTCTGATTCACAGAAAAGTCAAGAAATGTTCAGGGGGCTAAAAGTACACTCTGGAGACAGACTGTGTTCAAATGACAGCCCTCCTTCTCCCATGACTTTTCATCAGTAACTTGACATTTCTGTGTCTCAATTTTCTAAAAATGGGTATCATATACGTTTTAGGGTTGTTGTGAGACTTAAAGTTGCTAATAATAAACATCCTAGACTGTGAGGGGAACTAGCCTGATGAGGCTGACACTGTGAACAGCGTCGAGTGGAGGAATGAAAGAACCCCAGTCCTTGACAAGCTTATGAAGGGAGAGGACCAACCCCAAAGTGTGTCCTGGCTCTGGACTTTCTTTCATGTGCGCTCAGTTATTGTTTAGAACTGCCCACGTGGGGTTTCCTGATGCTTGACAGAAACACACAGTGGGTAGCAAAGGACCATATCAACATGTAGAAACAAACCAGAACACTATTGTAAACATTCACGTGAGAAAAGAAAAAGATCTGCACTGGCAGTTCTACCCTGGGGATGTAAAATTGCACAGTGTGACAATAAAAGCAAAATAAGAAAACTGCAAAACATAAAGTAGGCATCATGATGGAAGAAGGGGCCTCAAAAACAGAAGAAATAATCAAAAGGATCAAATGTTTTAGAATAGGCAGAGCTCCAAATCTCCAACTGGTGTGAGTCCCCACTGCTTTGAAATGGTCATTTCAACTCACCTTATCATATTTTTGTTGTGAGAATAAATACAAATCTATAAAAGAATTTCATGCACAGAATTTATCATAGAAGCAAAATTTACAATAATTAAAATATTGGGAATAAGTTAAATGCTCCCCCAAACTGAAAGGGACCCTCTCTTACTGTTGGTGGAACTGCAAACTGGTGTAATCACTGTGAAAGATAGTATGGAGGTTCCTCAAAAAGTTAAAAATAGGGGCACCTGCATGGCTCAGTCGGTTAAGAGTCTGCCTTCAGCTCAGGTCATGATCCCGAAGTCCTGGGATGGAGCCCCGCATCGGGCTCCCTGCTCAGCATGGAGCCTGCTTCTCCCTCTGCCTCTCCCCCCCATTCCTGCTCTCTTTCTCACCCTCAGATTAAAAAAAAAAGTTAAAAATAGAATTACCCTATGATCCAGTAACCACACTACTGGGTATTTAGCCAAAACTACAAATATATCAATTCAAAGGAATACACACACCCCTATGTTTATAGCAGCATTACTTCCAATAGCCAAAGTATGGAAAAAGCCCAAGTGTCCACTGACTGATGAATGGATAAAAAAGATGTGGTGTATATGTGTGTGTGTGCGTGCGCGTGTGTGTGTGTGTGTAAAATGTTGCCATTTGCAACAACATGACTACAGCTAGGGTGTATAATGCTAAGCGAGGTAAGTCAATAAGAGAAAGATAAATACTATATGACCTCACTCATATGTGGAAATTAATAAACAAACCAAGTGAGCAAAAGAAAAAAGAGAGAGAGAGACAAACCAAGAGACAGACTCTTAACTCTAGAGAACAAACTGATGATTACCAGAGGGGAGGTGGGGGGCAGGGAATGGGTGAAATAGGTGATGGGGATTGAAGAGATTAAGGAGTGCACTTGTGATGAGCACCAGGTGATGTATGGAAGTGCTGAATCTCTGTATTGCACACCTGAAATTAATATAACACCGTATGTTAACTATACTGCAATTAAAAAATAATAATAAAAGTCATCCTCCCAAATTGGAAAATAGTGGCTGGGTTTATCCATTCGATGCACTATTATAGAAATCACTTCCAATGGGTTAGGTGTTGGCTGTTTCTCCACCTATAAAATATGGGTCTGGGTAGATACACTGGCACTATCTTTAATATACTGATTTTATCATTAAGGTCTGTCAAAATGTGTGTGAGTTGGTGTGTGTGTGTGTGTGTGCACGCGTGTGTGTAAAATTAAACAAAATCCCAATGGTAACAGAATCTCAAAATAAAATGAAAGACCCGTAAGTGTGCAGGCTGTGCCTTTACACATCACTGACCGTCGTCCGTCAAGTATTCTGCACACAGCACATAGTCAGCAAATTTGTTCAATGGAATCAGTGAAAAAATGCTAAGGATTAGTAACATCATGTCCCTGCCAGCCCATCTCATTTGCTACAAAATCTAATTTATTCTCTCAGGCAAAGGTCCTAATATCCTACTGTATATTTGTTTAAAAGTGATTTGTGTAATTCAGATGTCATGCCTTCAGAATACCTGGAGGGTGTACCCAAACCCTCTGAAATATGTAGTTAATTATATGCCCCAAATAACATATCAACACAAACAACAGAAACTCCTTTGTTACTTATAGTTCCTTCAAATGAATTTACTGAAGGCTGTGGCTCCTCTATGCACTCAACATTCCATATGTGTCAGGTACTCCTCTAGCACAGAGGTTTCACCTTAAAGAACTTATTCTTTCAAATGCTTGTACCCTTTGATCAATTCTTCCAATACTTTTTTTTTTTAAGTATGAGGGGCTGGAAAAAATCAGCTCACACAAATGTCTAGCTTTTCCCAGAAAATCAGAATGCTTTTCTATTAACATGAGTAGTGAAGAAAATACACACAATATATTCAATGTTACCTTAGAAAGTGTCCTGAATTAGATTTATTATGCATTCTTGGTACTAACACTTTCAAATGAATGAAATACAAATGAGAAACAGAGAACTCTCAACGCTGTTCTGATAACATCCAGGAAATTGTAAATCTCTACCCCAGAAGACCAAGATTAAGAATAAATCAATGTCTCAAAAAAAAAAAAAGAATAAATTGAGGTCTTATTTTCTGTTTAAATTTTCCTTTCATTTTTTAAATAAGGATAGTCAAGGCAGATCTGAAATAACCAAATTAATGCATATCAAAAATGATAGTAAACCAGCCTGGCAACTTTGTTGGTACTCAATAATGTTAATCACATTCAATTAAGTCAAGATCATCATAGCCACCATTCATACGGGTTAGAAAGTTTCCCCTTAAGTCCCTATACATCCATGTCATTGAATTCCTTATGTCAAATTCCTTCTCAAAATCCTTCAAAACCTAGCTTACTCAAAGACAGAATCAATACTCCTCAGTCTGGCACTCAACCTTGCCACCCAGACTAAGAGGTGGAAAATGAAAATCCTTCGGGCTCCGGGCAGGTAATATAAATGAGAGAGGCAGGCAAAATGTTAGCTGTTCAATGGTTTCAACCTCAGTTTGGAAGATACTGTGGAAAGGGCAGCAAATAAACTAGGCAGGACCTGTCCAAATGATGAAGACACTGTTCAAGTGTGAATTCCCTGACACCACAGTGCAGTTTACTTTCAGAGAAGCAGGTAATCCAGAACTTTTGGTGAAATCTCCCTATTGCCAGATGCTGAAAATGCTCACAATGTAAAATTCAGGTCAGACCATCAAGCTCCACTCTGTTACACACGTCTGTATCTTCACCAGCACATATTTAAAAATCAACTTTAAATAACTCCATTGGCCACTACAATACCCACACTGTGGCAAAGGCAGTGTGCCCTGCCTCAAGCTAACCTGCTTCCTGCTCTCCTCCCTGCTCTGCCAACTCTCCAACTACCAAACCCTCAGGGGCCGTTCAGACAGCCTTACCTCTTCTGGAGGCCCTCCCTAACCATTTCAGGTCATAAGCATCTCTGCTGTCCCTGTCCTGCATCCTTACCACTGGACAATCAAGCTTGAATGTTCGTGTATTTTTATTTAAACTGTTCAATGTGTGTTGTTTACAACTGACCACTTCGAGGATGACTGAGGTATGGATGAAGCAGAAAGGAACGCTGAAGACGCGGGGCGGGGGCGGGGGGAACCCATGTAAGATGAGCCACCACTCCTCCAGGAACAGGTGTGAACTTTGCCCAATACCAACAAGGCAGCCTACAGTGCAAGAAAAAGGAACAGATCCATCCTATTGGCAGCCAAAATGGAATTTGATGAAAATTCTCACCTCTTTTTTGGCTTTCAGGAGCCCCGTGGCCATTTTCCTAGTCTCCTGAATGCTCTCTCTGGAGAAGGGCAAAGTCTTAGAAGATAGATCTGGGGATGTGAAGAGAAACGAGAGTGCGCCCACATAGAAGAGCCCCTCCCCAAGAGTCAAGGCGGGGTCTGTTCGGGAGCCCCACGACTGGTGGTTCAGTGTCACAGAAATCACCAGCACAACCCAATTCCCATCTAGAGCCCTGGGAAAAGGGTTCAGAGTGACCAAGCACCCTCAAGTTCAGCCCCAAGCTCTGGCCAGGGAGTGGAGCCCAGGTCCCCCTGCAGAGGAGTAAGGGTCTGTCTCTAACTCTACGGACTGGAATGAAAAGATAATGGCCTGGAGGTGGCTATGGAAGAGCGCCCAAAATCAGAGGCAGCCTGTGTCCCCACGAGTCAAACAGGGACAAGCAGAGGGACGTGCTGACTGGACGAGGCAATGACTATAGGGCACTCACGGAACGCGTGGTACACGTTGCCAATCCTGAGGTTGAGGCTTGGGAACCGAGGGCAGAAGCGTGGGAACAACCCGAATAGGGAGGCCTAGGTCGCAGCCAACCAGCGAGTGGGCTGGACCCACCAGCCGGAAGTGCTCCCGCTACGTGAACTCCACAGCGAGGGACGGCGGAAGTGGCCGCGGGGGCCTCTGGAGGGTGTAGTCTTTGGGCTGGAGAGGTGGTGAGTGAGCAAGCTTTGCCAACGGCCGAGTGACTCTGACATCTGCATCTCTCATACAACGAAGTTTAGGAGCTCACTGTTAAGATGATCAGGCTGCAAGGTGTTTATCCTCCGAGGGACAATGAGATCTTGCGTACCGCGAGAAAGTCGCAGAAATGCCCGAGGATTCTAGGAAACGTGGTTCTAGTGCCCCGCCGGTGTTACGGAGGCCAGTGGACAGACTGCGCGCTGACCGTTATCGGCGCAGGTGAGCTGGGGTAACCGACGCCAAGGCTCCGCCCCGTGTGCCCTTCCAGGAGCGGAAACCAGGGTCCAGATTGGGGCGAGTGCGTGCGGCTCAGGGCAAAGCTCTTGGGGGGTGAAGTGGTGGAATGATGCCCTATTGGAACTCCGGGATAGGAGCGACACCGGCCTTGGTGCGCCAGTACGCGCAGGGAACGCCAAGGCTATTTTCTAGGAGAGCCGGATTGACTTAAGCTAACTCCCGGAATAGCGGTGGGTGGCTCTGGTCCTGTGTCCCCGGGATATTGATGGGTGGGGAGGCGGGACCTGAGGCCAGGAGCAAAAGGCCCCCTGGTGGTAGAAGTATAAGTGTGGTGAGGAACTGTGGCTTGATCCAGAAATCCCTGGGGTTTTTTTATTGGAAGCTAGGTGACAGGTGCCACTTACAGGACATTTACCGTGGTTGTGGTTGGGAGGTGGGGGGATGAGGTGTGAAGAGGAAGCAGAATTTGACAGTTTTGCTCATCATAATTTTTTTGGCATTAATTTTGCTTTTCAAAGATACTAGCTTAAAATATTTATCTTGATTACTTAGTTTTTATGGTGCCCCCTTATATTTTGCCCTCAAAGTGCCAGCTGTAGGGGAAGGCATGAATAGATCTGACACTATATGAACCTCACTGGCACCTACTGGCCTGTAGTCTTGATAGGAAGTGAGGTCCTGGCTTCTGGGCATTAAGTAGCCAGAAAGAGGCCTTTGGGAGCTTACCCTGGATTGTTGAATTGTGAGTTAATCTTTTATTTCCTGACTTCCTTAATATCCATAATTCCCTGATAATGGAACCTCCCAAAGCCCCACCCACAAGGCACCTCCAAGACCTATCATGATGCAAATATTCAAAGACTGCTCTTGAATCTTCATATCCCACTCCAGAATCTCTTCCAATATCCCTTTACCTGGAGAAGTAAAAAAACATAGTTTGCATGTTAGTATCAGACTCCCCCATTGGATCGTGTTCAGAAAGGATCAGCCTAGTGCCCTATTCCAGTCCTGGTGGCACAGCTCACAAAGGGTTTCATATCCGTGAACATGGAATGGTTGTTAACAGAACTCAGTAAGAACCAAAACCGGGCATGGGGCTGTGAAAAGCACACATGA
Organism: Ailuropoda melanoleuca; assembly: GCF_002007445.2. Lineage (NCBI taxonomy): Eukaryota > Metazoa > Chordata > Mammalia > Carnivora > Ursidae > Ailuropoda > Ailuropoda melanoleuca. The sequence continues at coordinate 38,187,812 of NC_048229.1, read as the reverse complement.
AATGTAAGGACTAAAAGCTTTAGAGAAGGGATTGGGGTGCCGGGGGTGGGAGGTGGATGGAGGTGGGATCTTGAGATAGTCCATATCCCTATGTTTAGACATGTTTACACAGTCAATGAAGAGAGAGACCCAAGCTGATAGGTTACATATAATAAGTCAAACATAACAGCAGGTCAGGTGATGATGTGACTCTGCAAACTTACTCCCCTTTCTTTCCTTCAGGGAAGGAAAGGGGCTGGAGGTTGAATCAATCACTAGTTCATGCCTGTGTAACGAAGCCTCCATTAAAACGCAAAAGATGGGAGTTTGGAGAGCTTCCAGGTTGATGGAGACTCAGGGAGAGTGGTGCACGCAGTATGAAAGCTGTGACCCTTCCCCATTCCTCGCCCTGTGCATCTCTTCCACGTGGCTCTTCCTATATTATCCTTCTATAATAAAATGGTAATCTGGTAAGTAAAATACTTCTCTGAATTCTCTGAGAATTTAGCCTGGAAGTAATCTATGATTTAGAAATTAAGGCAGAAAACAAAGAAGCTAGTAATCCCCTTTCAGGTCAGAAAACATAAAAGTAGAACATGAGAGAGGAAAGAAATAATCAGACGAGGGTGGGGTGGGGCGCTTATGGGGATGCAGGAGGCAGGAGAAGTGCGGTTTGTGCATACAATCATTACAAAGAGACAGTCTTTGGGGAGGTGTGTGCACAAGGATCGTGGCTAGATTGGAAGAAAGATGACAGATACCCCTGAAAGGTATATTGAGGGGTTGACACTGAATAAAAAACACAAGAGAGAGTCACATGTAGAGCCTTTCCCATCCTGTGCACAGATGGGAGGAGAGCATGGATTAACATCAGCAGGTGATGCACAAATGGGGAGTAGACAAATGGGGAGTAAATAAGCACAGCAAACAGCCCCTCAAGAGGGAGATGAGGAAAATGAGCACAATCCTGTCCTCAGAAAGACACACAGCAGTTAAATCTACTCATGTGGAAACTCAGGTTCAAGGGTAAGAGATGGCTGCCCACACCTCTATGTCACCTGCAGCCACAGGGTGGCAGGCAACACCTTCTGTTCCAAAAGAGTTGGCCAGAGAAGGCAGAGCAGGAGCGGTCAGGAGAAGCTAGGGCCTCCCAAAGGGACCTACTGGCCCCACATTGCAGCTCCAGCAGGGAGGAGAAAAACCACCAAGTAAACATAATATTTGTATATTTTTATAATAAAATATTTCCCTATACATTCAAATAAAGATGGGTACAGTGACAGAAAACAAGGTAGAAGAATCAGACACCACAGAGATGAAGTGATGGATAAATAAATGATATGTCAGGGGAGTTTATCCACATATGCAGACTTTGTGTGTCCACAGACTTATGTTTATGGATCACTCAGTAGAGAGGTTTACACAACCTGCACTCACGTTGTGAAGTCAACAGGAGATGAAGTAAAAACAAAGCAGTTAGAGTGTCCGTCTGTTTTGTGAGGCACACACAAACACAGCTCCTCGCCTCCCTTCTGAACAGGTTACTACTCCCTGCAACAGCAGATGGCAAGTCCGGCCCGGGCCACTTCTCCCACAGTGTGATGACACAGACAGACATACCACAGAACTCACTAGAAACAAAAGCCAGGAAGTGCAGAGGCTGTGGAAGACAGACTTCAAGTAGGAGGGATTAGGAAGTCCAGGAGAGGGATTCCAAGAGGATCCAGGTGCCTGCGCAAGGGCCAGGCCATGAGCAGACATAAGTTAGCCTGAACTCAAACATCATCTGATAACAATGCTTCTCAAAAGCTGCTGCAACAGACCTGGGCGGGGGAGGGCTTAGTAAACACAGATGACTGGGCCTCACCTGGAGTTTCTAATTCAGTGTCTGTGTGGTGCCTGAGAATCTGCATTTCTAACACGTTTCCAGGTAACACGGATGCTGCTGGTCCAAGGACCACACTGGGCTCTACTCTAACACCAGGTCAGGGGGAGGTACTATAGAGCAAAGCAGCAGGAGACAGGACTTGAAGCCTGCGTGTAGGGGCTTCTCTGGAAACTCCTCAAACATAAAAACCTCCAAGATGCTGAAAGAACATCAACAGCATCATGTCTACAAATACAAGGTACCACTGAGGAAGTGCTCTGTCAGGTAGTGACAGGCCCAACCACTGGACCCACATAAGCCTTCCAGAAAACCTGGGAACCCTGGCACTCTGAGAACACCTACTTTCTACCCTCCCTCACTGAGATCTGACACTCTGCTTCCTGATAACATTCCATTATAGCACAGGAAGGAACGTCATTGATACGCCCATTTGTATGGACTTGCCTAGGTAAAAAAAAAAAAACAAAAACAAAAAACCACTCGAGAAATTTTTTTAAATGTTTATTTTTCATATAAAAGAACACAAAATTTTACAACAGTTGAATGGAAACCCTAAAATACATAGAAAAGATATAAAAATAATTATCAAAAATAGTCAACGAGGCAAAGCAATACTAAGAGTGAAATCTTATATCCTAAAATACGTATGTAGCTATATATGCTATTTAAAAATCAAGGCAGAAACAAAAGGGGCGTTGTGCATCCCAGTTTTCCAGTTTAACTCTAAAATTAATCTGGAGATCTGTCAAGAAAGATACGTGAAAAAAAATGGGGAAAGTGTCTAACTCAACTGATGGGACAAAGAAAATAATCATTAGTAAGTAACTGCAAATAAATGCCCAACCAAGACAAAAAAGCATGGCACTTCTTATGGTTAATGGCTGAAATGGGGTAGAGAGGAAAACAATGAGCCTCAAAGGAAAGTAAGACAGAAGAAATCAGGCCAGAATATTAAGGAATTGGAAACAAGTCTCCGTAGCAGAAAAGACAACAAATGGAAAGAGAGAAAAGAGGGAGGCAAAAGTCATAGGCTCCAGGGGTGCGGAGGTCCATGAGAATAAAGCAGGCAGGAAGAGAGGTGGAGTGTGTATGTAAAATTATTCCCTAGAGCTGTGCTGTCTAATGACACAGCCACTCATCACATGTGGCTACTGAGCATTAGAAACACGGCTAGTCCGAACTGAGAAATGGTACAGGTATAAAATACACTCCAGGGGCACCTGCGTGGCTCAGCTGGTTAAGCGTCTGGCGTAGGCTCGTAGGCTCGTAGGCTCGGGTTGTGATTCCAGGGTCCTGGGATCAAGCCCCACTCCCCTGTTGCTCAGCAGGAAGCCCGCTTCTCCCTCTCCCTCAGCCTGCCACTCCCTCTGCTTACGCTCTCTCTCTGCTGATGCTCTCTCTCAATGGCTCGCTATCTGCCAAATACATAAAATCTTAAAAAAATAAAAAACAAGAAACTATCTCCCAATCACATACCCGCAAGCTGAAGAATTTTAAACTGTTGTCTCGATTATCAGCAATGACAGGAGATCAAAACCAAATCAGCAGGTGCCACACAGGCTGGATGTCTCAATGGAAAAACATACATACTGTGCACGGAGAAGCACTGAACTTACCCAGTGGGGCAGCACGCAGGAGGTGCCGCACATGTATCTGGGTGTGCATTGAATAGAGTGATCAAACTCATCCCCACAGCTCTGCTGTCCTTCACTGGCACTGCAGGGGTGGAGCTGGGAGGGGAATCCACATCCTGGTGATACCATGGGGAAAGAGACGCTTGGGGATTTTGCCCTGATTTCTGAGGGGTATTTTCTCTTCTCCCTCTGGGTTATATTTTCTTGCTGTCCACTTGTCTACCATTTTGCCACCCCAAACTGCAGCCCAGCTCATCTCCTGAGCCTTTCTCAGTGTGAATGTTGAAAGCTTAGTCTTACCTCTTCAATCTCTACACAATTTGCCCAAAATTTAGAGCTAAAAGAATAAAAAGACTTGACTGAGAAGGTTTAGCCTCCCCCTTCTTAGGGGAACCCTTAAAGAAACATCAGCCCAGTGTCTCCCCATCTCTGCTCAACAACTCCTTGTGACCCCTCCTTCAGAAGCAGAAGGCAAAAAAAATTTTTTTTAAAGATTTTATTTATTTGACAGAGAGCGAGGCAGTGGGAGAGGGAACACAAGCAGGAGGAGTGGGAGAGGGAGAAGCAGGTTTCCCACTGAGCAGGGGACGAAGGGCTCAATCCCAGAACGAACGCTGGGATCATGACCCGAGCCAAAGGCAGATGCTTAACAACTGAGCCACTCAGGCACCCCCAGAAGGCAAATTCTTACGTAGGCCCACCTGCCTCCATGAACTGTAACACCGCACAGACACAGAGAACAATAACTCAATATAATTTAACATAATACAAAGTCAGGAAGGGATGGATGCCCATCACAAAATATTTAAGCAATAAAGCTGCAATGATAGGGACAGAGGGGGAACAGTATAGGACTCTAGGGATGGGCTGGGAGTGAGTCCTGAGAAACTCCACATCCTGGCAGAGATAGGGGGTGGGCAATCAGACTTTGAAGAGAAAGGTTAGCCAAAAAGTCTATCTATGCAAACATACACAATTAAAATCACACCCAACTGAGTCAGGTGGGTTAGGAATGACAGAAAGCAGAAGCAGCAATTGAAAATGTGAAGGGGTTTCTCCATAAACCATTAGAAGGGTAAATGTCAGACACACCTCCAGAATGTGTTTATAGCAGTATTTCTTCAATTAACAAGGCAAAGGTTGGAGCAGCAAGGAGAGATGGAGGCCAGGCACTTTCCCTGGATGATCAATGTGAACCTGGTAGCAAGCCTCTGGATGCTACCATTTTCCCCATGAGGAGTCAAAGCCACAGAGGCTCATGGGTGGGTTCAAGGTCAGACAGCTAATAAAGGCCTGATCTGGGATCTGAAAGAGGCTGTTGGCTTCCCAGGCCTGTGCCTGATGCTGAGTGACTAAAAATCAATCTCACTTCGTGAGAAAGTACAAAGTACCTCTCCAAATCCCTCAAGTTATTCTTTTCTGTATTTGTTCTGTGAGCTAGAAAAAAAGGGAGAAAATGAAAAATCAGGAAAGTAAACACACTTCTAAAATGATGCATGGTCAAAGAAGAAAATGCAACACATCCAAGGGTAAAATTTCATTTGGCATAGGGAACCTAAGCTTGTATGAGGTCTCTCATCCAAAGCTATGAAATAAATCCTACAAAAATAAGAGATCCACTGAGTAACATTTTAAAGGATTTGGGAAGGTAATACTATTACCTATTACTACAAGAGTCAAACCAGGGTTATAGTTTTTAAACAAAACAAAAATCCCTAAACCTCCTTAAATGGCTGTTCCTTTTACGAAAACTATGTATATCTGCCAAAAAATAAGATATTAAAAATGTTGAGAAACTATTACTAATAGTAAGGTACCAAAGTCAGGAATTTATTTCCCTGAAATGAAAAAAATTTAAAAGTAACTTGCTGTGCCTTTCACAGCAATTTCTCAAAATAAATTTTATGAAGCCTAGGACAATGAAAACTAACAGCTGGTTTTATTAGTAACATAAAATCCCAAAAGCCGCTGTAACTGATTGTCCCTATCACAGGCATCCCACTAAATAATCCAGCTAAGAATGGGATTTTTTAAAGGTTGGGGCGCTATAGTAGTATCAATACACTCTTAACCAGGAATTTATTCACTTAATAAACTTGAATCCATCGGCCAACCCTTCCTGCAGGGCGTCCTGCAAAAAACACCGCCAACGGGCGCCTGGGTGGCTCAGTCGGTGAACATCTGCCTTCCTATCCCTCAGGTCATGATCTCAGGGTCCTGGGATCAGCCCAGAATCTTGCTCCCCGCTCAGCGGGGAGCCTGCTTCTCCCTCTCTCCGCCCCTCCCCCTGCTTGTGCTCTCTGTCAAACAGATTAATAAAATCTTAAAAAAACTAAAACAAAAACAAAACCTGCCAAAAAATAAAAGGAAGACCCTGCCAGTCGGAGGTCGGAAACCTTGCGGATCACTCTGTGCGCCAGCGCCAAGTCCGGCTGGAAACCAGAAAGAGCTGGATTTTTACCGCTGGGGTTTTCGCAGAGTCCCAACTCTCCCCGTTGCGACTGCCGAATTCCCAGGCATGCAGAACGGACGCGGAGGACTTCACGCAACGCGGACCTCCAACATTCTACGTCCGGCGGCCTTTCGCCAGCACAATGAAAAGCTCTGGAACGACATTCAGCGCCACAGCTTCTTCCGGCCTCGCCCCTGCGCGTGCCTTCGCCTGGGGGCGGGCTTCCGGAAACAGTGGCCAATGGGAAACACGATTAAATACACTGGACTAGGTTTCAAGGCAACGCAGAGGAAGAAAGGAAGAATGCCGGTATCTCAAATATGGACAGAGCTCTTAGCCAATGGATGTACAAAGAAGGAGGGGCTCCGCTCTCGTTGACCAATAAAAGGCGTTTGCGGCGATCCGCCTGCAGAGTAGCAAAGATTTCTTGCGGCATTCGTGGCAAGAACGCTTGCTCTGGGAACCTCGTCCCGACTTTGCAATCATCTTTCGCGCTGTTGGCTGAATCTTCTAGATTTACACTCGGCGCTGGAGACCCTCTGTCGTTGTCCAGGTGTTACGACCCCTGAACTCTGAGACCTGACTTTGCATACAACAGGTCTCATTATCAATGGGCTAATAAATCATAAATAATAAGATAAAGGAAATGGACAGTGAAGACATCAATGAATAAAATCAAACAAACACTTGCGGTGCAGGGTCCCTTCTTTGCAAAACCAAACTCAGGGGCAAGTTGCACGTTTCTAACCAGCAATCAGAGTACAGAGAGGGCAGGCAGCAGGGTTTTGCATTTGATTTATATAATTTGTCAGTAAAGTCCCAGGGTGTGCAGCCATTTCAATGTTCTACAGTTTACCTCAGTTCTGGGAGCAGCCCTTCTTATACGTAGCGGCGAGCAACGGCTTTAAACTCCTCTTTATGTGGGTATCTGGAACTGTCTTTGGAGGACACATTTTAAAACTTCCATTTCGAAGGGATCCATCGCCCTCTTGCGTTCCCCTCTCCCCGTATCCCCTGGGACCCGCAGGCCCCTCGACTCCAATCTCCACCCACAGAATTCAGAGCTCCATTCTTCTACTCCGCGAATGTGTTCCAAATAGAGGGAACAGTATTATGCAGACTGGCTCTCTGGTTCTAATCTAGGCGGTCGCGTTGATGTCCAGACAGTGCCCCGCGTGTGGACCGTGGTTTTGAGTGACAGGAGGGCAGGAAACACGTGACTGACAGACGTGCTGGATTGGTCACAACCGGAAGAAACACCGCCCTAACTGCACGAGGCGCCAAATAGAGGCCTAGTGGAAGATACAGCCGGGTTGTGAATGACTGGAGGGGGCGGGTCCTTCCAACAATAAAGGAGCTAGTGGGAGGCCTGCGAGGCTGGGCCAAACTGGCTGTGAGTGACCGGCAGGGGCCAGCCCTCCCAGCAAGGAAAGGCCCCGGGGAAGGAATCCTGCAAACCAAGGGATGCTGAGGCGTTGCAATGGGAGCTAAGGGCTGTCCAGGTCTTGATTAGATCCTTTCTCCCACAATTTTTCTTTCTCTGACCGGCTGTCATATATCTATGAGGACTGTGTTCCATCCCCTGTAGCAGAGTTTTCTCTGTCTTGGGGCTGTTTCCTAAATCATTGCGCTAATCTCACTCATCTGCTCCTGATTACCCCAAACATTTGCCGCGTGCTGGCTCTTGTCCCTGCTAGAACGGCTCTCTCGCCAGCTCCTGATAGGGCAGTTGGGATTCTGGAAGAGGTGGCAGGTGCGGGGTACCCGTGGCGGGGTGGAAGGGGGGAGTGGGGGAAGGAGTCCTCCACACCTTTGCCCACTCAGGTTCACCAAGCTGTGACAGGAGAATTCTTATCTTTTCCGCAAGGTTTTAAATTGAGACTTTGGGGAGAGGGCAGAATTGGAGCACGGTAGAAGCTGGGGGAGGAGGGAGATGGGAAAGGTGGGAGATGCATCAACTAAGGCGGTATCTTTACCACTTTATTCCGGTATCTTTATTTTACACCATACCTTTGCCTAATCACGTTCCTCTGTACCAGGCGCCACTCTCCCTTGGGGATGGGGGTGGGGTTGTTGAGGGGATGTTAGTCCCCAGTCTCCACTCCCTTGGCCTAGGTTGGAATTGCCCCAGGGCTTTCAATTTCAATGTACACATCTTGGGTGAAAGGGATGGCGTCCTTGGACTTCAAAAATTATTCAATTTTTTCTAAGTTGTATTTATTGCTCTCTTCCTTTATGGATTCTGAATTTTGTTTCTTACATGCAAAAGCATTCTTAACCTTCAATTAAAAAAAACACTTCTTTGGGGCACCTGGGTGGCACAGCGGTTAAGCGTTTGCCTTCGGCTCAGGGCGTGATCCCGGCGTTATGGGATCGAGCCCCACATCAGGCTCCTCCGCTATGAGCCTGCTTCTTCCTCTCCCACTCCCCCTGCTTGTGTTCCCTCTCTCGCTGGCTGTCTCTATCTCTGTCGAATAAATAAATAAAATCTTT
>NC_048229.1:38178773-38179111 GCF_002007445.2 Ailuropoda melanoleuca | reverse complement strand
CTTCTTCCTCTCCCACTCCCCCTGCTTGTGTTCCCTCTCTCGCTGGCTGTCTCTATCTCTGTCGAATAAATAAATAAAATCTTTAAAAAAAAAAACACTTCTTTATTTTATTTTGATTCTGTAATAGTTTCTGATTGTTACATTTCCTTTGGAGTTGGTTTCGGGGGTACTGATGAGGTTGGGGCTATACGTGAGGTTCAGTGGGGTGGGGTCTGGAGCCCACGACTGATCAAGAATTCTTGAGACGTCTTTGGTGCAAAATGGTGATTTATTAAGGCACAGGGACAGGACCCATGGGCAGAAAGACCTGCTGCCTTGGGGTTGTGAGGAATGGCCTA
>NC_048229.1:38063728-38178673 GCF_002007445.2 Ailuropoda melanoleuca | reverse complement strand
TCAAACTTTACATCGGAATCTGGGGATGTACTGTATGGTGATTAACATAATATAATAAAAAAAAATTCAGGTAATTGATGGCTGTCCTATTGTTACTGTTTCCTCCATTCTGGTCAAATACTGTGCCCTGTATGTTTTCTGTTTTCGGAGGCAACAAATTACTAGGAAAAATATTCTTGATCTCTTCCTGTTTTTTGCCAGCTGTGTTTTCAACTACTCACCATTATAGCCGCAGGGTTTCAGAATGGTATTAATCTTTTGCGCAAGCACAGAAGATGAAGTCTGAAGGAAGACTATCCACAATTTTTTTTCCTTTTAAAATTCTATGCTGAATAATGAGTGATAAGAAAATATTTCCTATACTAATTATGTTCATTTCTCTTTTTTCATTAGGAATACTTTGATTTAGACAAAGTAAGCAACATGGTTATAATCCTTTCCACAAAGAAGAGCACCTGGCTGGCTCAGTCGGAAGAGTGTGTGACTGTTGATCACAGGTCATGAGTTCAAGCCCCATGCTGGGTACAGAGATTACTTAAATAAACTTTAAAAAAATCCTTTCCACAAATAATAATGAAGATAACTATGAAAATAAGTGTATCAGTGAAAATAGTGGACAACTTTTACTAAACATTTACTGTGTAATAGGAATAGTTCTAAGCACTTTACATTTATTAACTCTTTGAATCCTCACAACAAACCAATACACACAGTATGATTATGTTTAATAATACATATGAAATAAAATGCCACTAATAATATAAGTAAAAAGTAAAAACAAAACAAAACTAGAAGGATAAACAACACTTTGATAACAGTGGTTAATTACCTTTCTAGTATGAGACTGGGGTGGATAAAAAGAAACAAAACAGTTTATAGGGAGAAAATGTGCATACTTTCAGCAATTAAAATAGATGTTTTAAAAGAAAGAAACAAACATTCAAAGATAAATCTGGGGTCATAGTAATCAGGGCATATTTCATAACTGCAAACATTTAATGCAAACAGAAAATAAGTAATAAAGTCATTTTGAAAAGTCACTAAGTATATACAACTCATTTTTAAAAATCTATATTTACTGAATGGCAACCATATTTTTTGGCATGATCAAAACAGGTGAAGGGATAGCATGCATGCATATCATGACTTTAAAAGCAAATTCTGGGAAGTTTGCTCTATCAACTTAAAAGTAATCATTGACAGTTGCTATGATTACTGTTAATCTTGGTTTTTAGTTGCTAGTTTTCTGATTTTCTGTTTTATATAAGAAAATACAAATTTGTGAAATGAAACACAAGATTAATACTGACTTCAAAAACAAGGTTATAATTCTACACTTAAAAAATACAAGGTCACACAATTTTAAACAGTGTGATATTGGTGTAAGCAAAAATACATAGGTCAGAGAAGAAAAAAATACAAGCCAATATCAACAAGGATATAATGTCTCACCAAGAAGGTAAAACAAAATAATGGGCAAGAAAAGAATTATTGAACAACTGCCCTTAGTATAAGATTGGGGGACAGGGGATGGGCAAACGTCAATTTAGAATCTTAATTCATAATTTAGAGTAAAATACATTTGAATTAAAAAGAAATATAAAATAGGGGCACCTGGGTGGCACAGCGGTTAAGCATCTGCCTTCGGCTCAGGGCATGATCCTGGCATTATGGGATTCAGCCCCACATCAGGCTCTTCTGCTGTGAGCCTGCTTCTTCCTCTCCCACTCCCCCTGCTTGTGTTCCCTCTCTTGCTGGCTGTCTCTATCTCTGTCAAATAAATAAATAAAATCTTCAAAAAAAAAAAAAAGAAAAAATATAAAATTTAAAAACAAAAATAGTGAAAGCGTAACTATCAAATGTGAATTTTTTGTTTCAAATATTAGGAAGGTAACAAGAGCTTTAACTTTTATTATTCATCAGTATGAATTCCCTGATGACGAATGAGATCTGAGCCACTGCTAAATGCCTTCCCACATTCCTTACAGTTAAAGGGCTTTTCACCAGTATGAATTCTCAGATGTCGCGTAAGGTTTGAGCATTTATTAAAGGCCTTTCCACATTCACTACATTCATATGGTTTTTCATCTGTATGAATTCTCTGATGTTGAAAAAGTTGTGAGTTCTGAGTAAAGGCCTTCCCACATTCAAGACATTCAAAGGGTTTCTCACCGGCATGAATTCTCTGATGTTGACGAAGTTGTGAGCTCTGAGTAAAAGCTTTCCCACATTCCTTACAATCGTAAGGTTTCTCCCCAGTGTGAATTCTCTGATGATTAGTAAGTGCTGAGCCACTACTAAAGGCTTTCCCACATTCCTTGCACTCATAGGGTTTTTCACCAGTATGAATTCTCTGATGCTGAACAAGCTTTGAGCTCTGAGTAAAAGCTTTGCCACATTCTTTACATTCATAAGGTTTCTCACCTGTATGAATTCTCACATGCTGAAAAAGTTGTGAGCTCTTAGTAAAGGCTTTCCCGCATACTTTACATTCATAGGGTTTTTCACCAGTGTGAATTCTCTGATGGTCGATAAGATTTGAGCAATAGCTAAAGGCCTTCCCACATTCCTTACATTCATAGGGCTTCTTACCAGTATGAATTCTTTGATGTTGAGAAAGGTAGGAGCTACAACTGAAAGCCTTCCCACATTCCTTACATTCAAAGGGTTTTTCGCCAGTGTGAATTTTCAAATGTCGAGTAACATGGGAGCCACAACTAAAGAATTTCCCACACTCCTTACATTCATAAGATTTTTCACCAATATGAATTCTTTGATGTTGAATAAATTGTGAATTCTGACTAAAGACCTTTCCACATTTCTTACATTCATAGGGTTTCTCTTCATTATTAATTATTTGATGTAGAGTAAAGAATGTCTGTTGAATAAATGTGGGCATGTATTCATGAGTGAATATTTCTTGGCTGAAATGCCCACTTTGATATCCCAGTTGTTTTTCAAAGTGGTTTCTATATTCCAAAATGTCTCTAAAACTGGAGAACTCAAGGCCATGCTTTGTAAGTCCCATTATCTCCCTCTGGCATGATTCTATTTCATAAACTTCCTTCTTCAGAGACAGTAACTTGGTTTCACACATTGACTCCAGATCTGAAAGAAAATGAAATGATAAATATTCTTACCACCCGACCCCACTCCCACCACCCATTTGTGAAAAGTTAAACTTTAATAATAGAAATGGACAAATTAAAGTGAAAATAGTATCTGGTCATAAATGACATACAGTTCTCAAGTAGATCTGTTTAATCTGAAAATAAACCCCCAAAATGCACTAAAATGTGATATAATGCAGAATGTGAGGGAGGAGACTACAGAAAAAGGAAACCACAACAATTCTCAAATATTGATGTGGATCAGAATCATAAGGAAAGCATGGTAAATATATAATACTTCGGCATATGAAAAGATTACAAGTCATGTATACATCTATGTAAGCATGCAAGCATGTACACATAAGAAACCGTTATACTACGTGTATTTAAAAAAGTGGATAATTTTCTGACCTCCATTAAAGGTTTCCTGAGAGGAATAAAGGCACACAGTGGGAAGATTTCTGGGCTCTGTAGTATGATCAAGAATAAATTTGCTCTTTGTCTCTGGTTTCTAACACCGAGCTTCAAAAATCCTTGGATTTTTCTGAGTGATAGAGTGTTTTTGGCTATGCTAATGAAATGACTCATGGCAGATCCCTAGATAGCTGCAGGATAGGAACTGGTGACCAGAAAGATCTAGCATGTTGTTAGAGGGTTGGGACTTTCAGCTACTGGACTTCTGAGGGAAGAGAAAAGCCAGAGATTGAGTGGTCAATGACTCACTCCATCATGCCAGTGTGATTAAATCCCAATAAAAACTCTGGACATCAAAGCTCAGTGGACCTTTCTGGTTGGTGAGCATATGTCATGTGCCAAGAAGATGACACACTTTGATTACACAGGGAGAGGGAGTGAAACCTCTGCATCTGGAAGCCTAGTAGACCTTGCCCTAATATATATCCTTCAGAGTAGAACTGCAATTGTAAGTATAGAGCTTTCTGGAGTTCTGTGAATCATTTAAGCAAATTATTAAACTTGCAGTAGTTATGGAATTACCCAAATTTATAGCCAGTTGCTCAGAAGTGTAGGTGTCTAAGAACTCTGAGACTTGCAGCCACCATCTAAAGTGAGGGCAGTCTTGAGGCGCCTGGGTGGCTCAGTCAGTTAAGTGTTTGCTTTTGGCTCTGGTCATTATTCTGGGGTCCTGGGATTGAGCCTTGCATTGGGTTCCCTGCTCAGCAGGGAGTCTGCTTCTCCCTCTCCCGCTGCCCCTTCCCCCACTCGTGCTTGCTCTCTCTCTCAAATAAATAAAATCTTTTCAAAAGTAAAATAAGATAAAGTGAGGGCAGTCTTGTGTACAACTCTGCTGGTTTTCTCAAAAGATTTTATTTATTTATTTGACAGAGAGAGACAGCCAGCAAGAGAGGGAACACAAGCAGGGGGAGTGGGAGAGGAAGAAGCAGGCTCCCAGTGGAGAAGCCTGATGTGGGGCTCAATCCCAGAACGCCAGGATCACACCCTGAGCCTAAGGCATACGCTTAATGACCGCACCACCCAGGTGCCCCAGAATATGTTATGTTCTGGTGAGTCAGTAAAAATACTGTTTGTCGTGGAATTTTATGATGCTGATCTTGGGAGAAGAGAGAGACTTACTCATATACCATTGCAGTGGCTGAGAGAAGAGGCAGCTAAAGTTTAAGGCAGACAGAAAGAAAATACTGTCATGGAAAGATGACAAGAAGTGGAAGCAGGCTTATTAGAGTGGAATTCCAACTCTGACAGTTACTCACTATAGGGTCCTGGGCAATTATTTATTCTAAGTCCCCATTTCCTCATCTGCAAAAGGGAGATAATCTTTACCTCATGATTCCTGGGAGGGAAAGGCATAACGCCTGTAAATGTCTTTGAGTCAAGTGTTCAGTATTTGATAGCTATTATTATGAAAGGATTTCTTACCAAAAATGTGGACTTTAGGCAAATTAAATGGTTTAAGACATCAAAATGGAGCCTATTGGAACATCTCAAGCAGAAACAAGGAATTCATTCCAGCATAATTTTTTTTCTCCTATTCCCATAGAAAATTTCAGCAATTTCCATAGAGTTAAGCTCCTAAGTAAGTTTTAAAACTATCCTCTTCTATGTCCACAGCCAATGGCCTCTCTTCTAAACCAGAATCATCTCTTACTCAGGCCACTGAAGTAGCCTCCCAACCCATCTCCCCACCAAGTTCTCACACACTTTAATCTATTCAACAACCAAAATTAATGTCGCCTGGCCTTCCACTGCTCCAAACCAAACTCCTCACACTCACTGGCAAAGATCAACTGATCTCCAATCCTGACTCATGCTCCACTGTTGCTTGCTCACTATCCAGTAACCCTTTCTTTCAGGTCTTGAAACACATCAAGCTTTCTCCTCCTAGAAGGGCCTTCAAAGGGGTTCTTCCATCTGCCTGGAGTTTTCTATTTTTTTTAAGATTTTTTTTTTTTTTGAGAGAGAGAGAGAGAGCGCACAAGTTGTGGGGGAAGGGCAAAGGGAGAGGGGGAAGCAGACTCCCCACCGAGCAGGGAGCCCGATATGGGCCTCAATCCCAGGACCCTGGATTCATGACCTGACCCAAAGGCAGATGCTTAACTGAGCCAGCCAGTTGCCCTGGAGTTTTCCTAATACATTAAACAGTAAGACCTAGTATTGAGATTAGTACTACAGTAATTCTGAAATACAGATGAGCACAAATAATTTTTCAGTATGTCTTCATTAACAGTAAAATGATACGAAAATATCTGTGATTTCCATTCATGTCAAAGTTATAGGAATACGCAATTTTCAATTTGAGGTTAGTAAATATAAAGATGTATTCTTCTCCTCATGCAAGTTCATGGACTCCCTAAATTCTATCCAAAAGAATCTAAAATTAATCTGCTAAAATATGAAAAAAAAATCCAAAATTAGCAACCTCCCTAAAAACATGATGTCACTCCTCTGCTCAAATCATCTCATTCAGAATAGAATGCAAAGCCCATACCAAGGCCCACAAGATCCCAACACCTGCAGGTACACCCCACCTCTCGCCTGCACTCACACACAAACACACTAATGCACGTGCATCCTGCCACTTTGCTGATCTCCTTTCCCACAAGTCCCTCTTTGCTTATTCTGTTCCAACCGCAATGGTAGGAGCCAAACAGCTCCTAATTCAGGGACTTTGTTCTTCCTTTTCCTTCTGCCTGAATCTCTTCTACCAGACATTTACAGCACTTGTTCCCTCACTTCCTTCAGGTTTTGATTAAATGATCACCTCATCAAAGAGGCCTTCTCTCACCTCCCTTCATATCACTTACCACCATCTGACATTATAAACATACCTATTTTTTCTCTCTCACCCTCTAGAACACAGGCTCCAGAAAAGCAAAACTCTGAATGTTGTATTCAATGCTGTAATCCCAGCACTGGGACCCATACTCACTATATAGTAATGCTTTTCTGGAGCATTTAGGATAAAATCACACTTTATCCTAAATCTCTCCTTCTCTGCCACCTCTTCCTTTCCCTTATAGGTCTTTCTGTTTTCCCCAACATTGTCATAATAGAAGGTGACTGCAATCACTTGCAAGACTCCCAACTATTTATTTAGTATGGATTTTCCACTTCTGCATATTTAGCCTCTGACTTTCTGCTGGGCTCCCTGATTCTCTTTACTAGATTCTACTTTGTGGAAATTATTTATGGATTTATTTTAGCACTACTTTTTTTTTAAAGATTTTATTTATTTATTTGACAGAGAGAGAGCCAGCAAGAGAGGGAACACAAGCAGGGGGAGTGGGAGAGGAAGAAGCAGGCTCCCAGCAGAGAAGCCTGATGTGGGGCCCAATCCCAAAGCACTGGGATCACACGCCCTGAGCCAAAGGCAGACGCTTAACGACTGTGCCACCCAGGTGCCCCTAGCACTACTTTTTGACTCCCAAGTTCTTAACAGCTGACATGATTAGCAAATGGCAGCACCTGGCAGGCTCCCTTGCACAATAAGTAAATGAAAAACACTGGGTAAAGGAAAAAAGCACAACAAACTGATAAAACAGGTCACTGGCAAGTATTATTCATGAAGACCAGTACTTGGAGGAGGGGCAGTGCATACACACACATGCATGCATGCACACACACAAAACATTTAGACGAGTCTAAGAGGAAGAAAAGCCAGCAAGGAACAGAATCTAAAATATGGGTAAAAGAGTTTTATTGGAGGGGAAGTGAAGAGCCTGTCCTACTTGAAATTATGAGGGTTGCTGGAGAAGAGCAGCAGAAAGAGTAGTGAGAGAAGGAATGAAACAAGTCATTTGTAAACTCATGCTAAGAGGACTTGGTTTTTCCCGGAAGCCCAGTTAACATCTCAAAGGTGCTGAGTTTACCTGTAGTGCCTTGCTCCTGCCCAGTCATTTCTCACTCACCTGAACACAGGCCTCTTGTCAGCTCTCTGCCAACCATCCAGGGCTCTTTTCCTTGTTCCAATAAGGAGATAACTTGAGGCTTAGGAATGTAAAGTCCTGCTCACAAGAAAAGATACGGGACATGGTTATGCTGTGGGTAAACCAGATCCAGAAATCAGATCCAGTCCCTTGATGGCCAAAGAGGAGATGCCACTACAGGAACAGCCAAAGAAAGAGGATGAAGCTTCTGCCACAGTCACTGGAGGTGCCCATTTTCCAACTCTTCCTTTTCATTGCAGCTCAAACCACTTATTTGGGAATAAGGAGCAGAAATTCAGCCGGTAACTCGAAAAGCAGCTGGGAAATTCACTGTGGAAGAAACATTCCAGAGGCGAACTCTAAATGACTGGTATAGAAGCCCTTACCCATTGACAGCAGATTGCTATAGTTCTCCAACATCACATCTCTGTACAAGTCCCTCTGACCAGGGTCCAGGCACTCCCACTCCTCCTGTGAGAAGTCTACAGACACATCACTGAACATCACTGATCCCTGAAACAATAAACATATGTATTACTTGTGTAATAAAAGAAATAATTCAGAGACTATTGGACTTGTATTGTGGGGTAAAGCAAATGAGTGACTGTACTGGTATCACCCAGAATCAGTATCTTTGGATCTTAAAAAAGAGATGCAAGAGTAATTAGTTTATTTTATAATAAAATTACTAGAGTGCGCCTGGCTGGCTCAGTTGGTAGAGCATGCGACTCTTGATCTCGGAGTTTTAAGTTCAAGCTCCACGTTGGGTATAGAAATTACACCCAAAAATAAAATCTTACAAAAAAAAAATTTATGAATAAACCTAACCAAAGATATGAAAGACCCATGCTCTGGAAACTATGAAACACTGATGAAAGAAACTGAAGACAACATAAATAAATGGAGACATTCCATGCTCATGGACTGGAAGAACAAATGCTGTTGAAATTTCTACAGTACCCAAAGCAATCTATAGATTTAATGCACTCCCTATCAAAATACCAACAGTATTTTTCACAGAGCTAAAACAAACACTCCTAAAGTTTGTATGGAACCACAAAAGACCCCAAATAGCCAAAGCAATCTTGAAAAGGAAAAAAAAATTGGAGGTATCACAATTCCAGACTTCAAGTTAAATCATAAAGCTGTCGTAATCAAAACAGTATGATGCTGGCACAAAAACAGACATATAGATCAATGGAACAGAACAGAAAGCCCAGAAATAAACCCACAATTATGTGGCCAATTAATTTTGACAAAAGAGAAGAGAATATACAATGGGAAAAAGACAGTCTCTTCAACAAATGGTGTTGGGAAAATTCTACAACTACATACAAAAGAATGAAATCGAACCACTTTCTTACACCATACACAAAAACAAACTCAAAATGAATTAAAGACCTAAATTTGAGACCTAAAACCACTAAAATCCTAGGAGAGACCAAAGGCAGTAATTTCTCTGACATCAGCTGTAACAACATCTTTCTAGATATGTCTCCTGAGACAAGGGAAATAAAAGCAAAAATAAACTATTGGGAATACGTCAAAATAAAAAGTTTCTGCACCACAAAGGAAACAATCAAAACTAAAAGACAACTTACTGAATGGGAGAAGATATTTGCAAATGACATATCTGATAAAGGGTTAGTATCCAAAATATATAAAGAATTGATACAACTCAACACCCAAAAAACAAATAATCCAATTAAAAAACAGACAAAAGACATGAACAGACATTCCTCCAAGGAAGACATCCAGGTGGCCAACAGACACATGAAAGATGCTCAACATCACTGATCATCAGGGAAATGCAAATCAAAACCACAATGAGAAATCACCTCACAACTGTCAGAACAGCTAAAATCAAAAACACAAGAAACAACAGGTATTGGTGAGGATGTGGAAAAGGAGGAACCCTCTTGCACTGTGGTGGGAATGCAAACTGGTGGTGCAGCCACTATGGAAGACAGTATGGAAGTTCCTCAAAAAATTAAAAATACAACCACCCTACGATCTAGTAATTGCATTACTGAATATGAAATACTAATTCAAAGGGATACATGCACCCCTATGTTTACATAGCAGCATTATTCACCATACCCAAATTATGGAAGCAACCTAAGTGTTCATTGATAGATGAATGGATAAAGATGTGGTACTTATATAGACAATGGAGTATTATCCAGCCATAAAAAGAATGAAATCTTGCCACTGCAACAACATGGATGGATCTAAAAAGTATGACACTAAGCAAAATAAGCAAGTCAGAGAAAGACAAATACCATATAATTTCACTCACATGTCAAATTTAAAAAATAAAACAAATCAGCACAGAAAAAAAAAAGAGAGAGAGATAGACCAAAAAAAAAAAAAAAAAAAAAAAAAAAAAAAAAGACTCAACTATAGGGAAAAAGCAAATGGTTACCAGAGCAGAGGTGGTCAGGGGGATGGGTGAAATAAATGAAGGGAATTAAGAGTACACTTATCTTGATGAGCACTGAGTAATATATGGAATTGTTGAATCACTATATTGTACACCTGAAACGAATATAACATTGTATGTTAACTAAACAAAAAGGGTAATCAGTTTATTATATATTGAAAACAAACAAGTTCCTGACTCTATCTACTGAAAAGGCCTACAAATAATCATTCATCCGGTAGGACTAAGCACCCCTAGGGTCTAGATTGTAGTCCCTAAGTAGCATATTCAAATAAAATGAACCAAGGTCCTTTAGGGGAAAGAAATGATTTCAGGATTGAGTCAGAAATGCACAGGATGAGTCTGAACATTCTGTTACATCAGACAGCAAGAGAGCTATCAAAAACAATTAGAATCATGTTCCAAGGACTCAGGCACCGAATTGAAGAGCCTCTCAATGGCCTGGCCAAAAAGGGTATAATTTGAGGGTCTAGTATAATGGACCTATAGATTTAAAAAAAAGTTTAATTCTTGAGCTGCTAACAACAATGAATAAAAAACTACTGGTCACCTTTTTAGGATTCTAAGAAACCAACTCATTATTCAAATATTCCTTCCTAGACAGACTATCCTTTAGGGTAACCAAACAGTTGATGAGAAGTTTTACTTTATGAAGAGTATTTCACCTAATCATTGAAGGAGGAATGACAGAATTAAAATATCATTTTGCAACCTCTAATCTAGATAGTAATCATCAAGGGTGGATAACATTACAAAAAGAAAGAGAACCAGATATAATGTGCCTCCTGATGGAATCACATATCACCACCTATGATACATTCATGCAAAAAAAAAAAAAAACCCAACTGAATCTGATCAGCATCTAGAGTTAACTACCAATTTTCAGGAAACAGTTAAATGATGCCACAAAGACGCAATTGGCAAAATCCAAACAGGACAAATGAACCATTTTTTTTTCTTTTCTAACAAAAACATACAGAGAAAGAAAAGAGATAGAAGGGTACCTTCTATACCTCTATAAATAAGAGACTCAAAACACCTCAATGAAGTTCAGTGCAAAGTCCTTATTTGGATTCTAATCCAGATAAATGATTAAAGAATTCAACAATTATGAAAATTTGAACACTGGCTAGATACTGATGACACAAATTATTTCTAACTTTTCTGGAGGTAATAATGGCATATTAGTTGTTTTAAAAAATAATCCTTGTCTTTTAGAAACACATACTCATTTGTATTTGCTTCAGAATAATCCTGTGTAGAAGTGAGGGTAGGGTAATGTGCAAGGAAGAAACAGGTTATCAGTATAAATGAAACAAGACTGACTCGGAGTTGAAGCTGAATGGTGCGTATATGGGAGTTCATAACTCCTCTACTTTCCTATGTCTGAAATTTATTATTATAAAGGTTTTTAAAGGGGGTTGGTAAAGGGGTTCCTGGGTGGCTCAGTCGTTAAGCGTCTGCCTTCAGCTCGGGTCATGGATCCAGCCCCGTATCAGGCTCGCTGCTCAGCAGGAAGCCTGCTTCTCCCTCTCCCATTCCCCCTGCTTGTGTTCCCTCTCTCGCTGTGTCTCTCTGTCAAATAAAATCTTTAAAAAAGGGGGGGGGGTTGGTAGAGAACAGAATATCTGCAAGGCTCTAATCATATGAATAGCATTGATTTAAACAAAACTGTGATACAACTCTGCTGTGGGAAAACGAGGTAGAGTGTGATATAGCAAATCCAAATCTACACATACCTTGCAAAAGAATAACTACAAAATGTCTAAAAATTTGATTAATCAAGAAATATCAATATAGGATTATTAATTAAAATATGGATATATTCTATCAGAATCAGCTAAAAGAGATGCAGGTATCTCCCTTTAGGGAGTACCCTTATTTCTGAGATAAAGAAAACTGGTGATTCATATAGAAATTCCCCATGATCCACACTTCCTGTCCAACTTAAAACTGAACTTTGTTCATGGATGCCCTAAAAGTCACAGAGGTCTGTCGGGATCAGCTACCAAGACCACAATCTTCCAAGCTCATAAACCAGGAGGTCTTGCAACAGCCTAACATTTGGAACTACCAACATCCCTTCCTATTCTATCTCACTGGTAAATACTGATCTGTGGAACAAACCCATGTTTGCTCCCAACTAAGCAATTCATACTTCTCCACCTCATCAAATCACTGTCTGGAAAGCAAAAGTTCATTCTACAAATCTATTCTCATTTCCTAGTAATTCATTTCCTTTCCATCATAGCTCCTGGGACAGGGCTGAGGAAAGAGATGCGAGATGAAAATATTAATGCTGGGTCAAAAGAAGATGGCACTTGGGGCGCCTGGGTAGCGCAGTCGTTAAGCGTCTGCCTTCTGCTCAGGGCATGATCCCAGCATTCCGGGATCGAGTCCCACATCGGGCTCCTCCGCTGGGAGCCTGCTTCTTCCTCCCGCTCCCCTGCTGTGCTCCCTCTCTTGCTGGCTGTCTCTCTGTCACATAGATAAATAAAATCTTTAAAAAAAAAAAAAAGGAACTTAAGAATGGTAAGGGATTATCTGGTTAGACTCAAGGGAAAAAGGAGACCAAGGATCCTGAAGGGGAAACCTCATAGCCAAAAATGTCAGGAGTAGGAAAACAAATACTCACATGACCATTGAAAAAATTTAGGTTTTTAATTTGAAACTAAATGTCAGGAAGGTAAGAAAAAGCATCAACTCACCTGGGCCATGGCTTTCAGTATTGCAGGAGAGGATCAGTCCTCCTTGGGGCTGGTGTCTTGAGAAAGGATGGTATTCTGAGAAAGCAGGACTGGGGAAGCAAAGACATGCTCTAGAAATCACACTGGCTTTACAGCTTTCACTGTGGGTCTTATGATGTAACTGTGGTCAGTGGGAGTATGGGATAAATCATACTTCTTCAACCCCAGAAGCTTTAGCTACAGTAAAATGGATCCTGGCTAGTGGATTCAAAGGAATACAGACTCAGATTCCTTCTCCTTCCTCTGATTAACCACGTGATTCAGGCCAGACCTGGTCCCACTTTAGGGAACCGGAGACAGAGCTGCTTTGACCTGCTTGAGGAGATCCCGCCTCTGCGGCCCTCAAGCAGATTCACCCAAATGGTATCCTTTGTCCAGGAACCCAGTGTGCTCTGATTAGAAGGACTAAGACTTCCCTAATGAAGTCTTCTCACTTCCCAAGCCCAAGACAGTCTGTCAACTCCCTTCTCCCCAGAACTCCCGACATCAGCCATACACAGAGACACTCCTCATTCTTACCCTATAGCTCTGTTTTTCTTAAAAAAAAAAAAAGAAAAGAAAGAAAAATCAACTTTGCTTATATGTTTTTGACATGCAAAACAAAGTGTCAACTTTTACAGCTTTTGGGTAACTATGCATATTTATATAAATTTCTCTGTTTAATGTTTTGTCACACTTAGGTCTCTATTTATTTATTTTTTATTATAATATGTTAGTCACCATACAGTACATCATTAGTTTTTGATGTAGTGTTCCGTGATTCATGGTTTGCATATAACACCCAGTGCTCCATGCAATATGTGCCCTCCTTAATACCCATCAGCGGGCTAGCCTATCCCCCCAGCCCCCTCCCCTCTAAAACCCTCAGTTTGTTTCCTGGAGTCCATAGTCTCTCATGGTTCATTTCCCCCTTTGTTTACCCCCTCTTCATTTTTCCCTTCCTTCTCATATTGATCTCCCTGCTATTCCTTATGTTCCACAAATGAGTGAAACCATATGATAATTGTCTTTCTCTGCTTGACTTATTTCACTTAGCATAATCCCCTCCAGTCCCGTCCATGTTGATGCAAATGTTGGGTGATCATTCTTTCTGATGGCTGAGTAATATTCCATTGTATATATGGACCACATCTTCTTTATCCATACATCTGTTAATGGGCATCTCGGCTTCTTCCACAGTCACACTTAGGTCTTTAATCAATTATTATTTTATTTTGGTAGAATATTATTTACTAAAATACTATAAGATTATAAATTATAATTTTATTTCAGTGTAATTTATGAGTTAGGAAACCTACTTAATTTCTCTCATAGGAAGCCGACTACCCAAGTGTACCAAAGTCACATGTGAATAATATATATCACTTAAAATGCACTATTATTTTATATGCCACTAAGAAAGATAAAAACTGTATAAGATATTACCTGACGTCAGATATACTGAAACAAAGGGGGAAAAAAGTGAGCCTCACAGCAGGTGACTTAAATGCTATACCATTGATTTAAATGCTATACCATTATCACAGATGATACATGTTTGGATTTATTGTAGTTCTCTTTTGGTTCAGTGATCCATCTTTATTCATTGGCCAGCAACACACTCTATTTATTACAATTTAAAAATGTCAAAAAATATGTCTTATAATTTTAAAATATGTCTTAATAAAAGGCCGCTTCTGTTACGTACCTATTAGAATGGCCAAAGCCAGAACACTGACAACATGAAATGCTGGTGGGGAGCAACAGGAGCTCTCATTCATTGCTGGTGGGAATGCAAAATGGTACAGCCACTTTGGAAGACAGCTTGACAGTTTCTAACAAAACTCGACGTACTTTGGGTGCCTGGGTGGCTCAGTCGGTTGTGTCTGCCTTTGGCTCAGGTCATGATCCCAGGGTCCTGGGATTGAGCCCTGCATCCGGCTCCCTGCTCAGCAGGGAGCCTGCTTCTCCCTCTCCCTCTGTGCTCTCTCTCAAATAAATAAAATAATAAAAAAAAAAACCCAAACATACTCTTTTATGATCCAGCAATCATACTTCTTAGTATTTATCCAAAGGAACAGAAAAATTATGTCCACACAAAGACCTGCACAGCAGCTTTATTCCTAATTCCCAGAACTTGGAACCTTTAGTAGGTTAATCGTTAAATAAACTGGTACACCCAGAAAATAGAATGTCATTCAGTGATAAACAGAAGTGAGCTATGGAGCCATAAAAAAATAAAAGGAAGCTTAGATGCATATTACTAAGTAAAAGAAGCCAATATGAAAAGGCTACATACTGTATTACTCAAACTATATAATAATCTGGAAAAAGCAAAACTCTTAAGACAGTAAAAAGATCAGTGGTTGCTGAGTGCTCGGGTAGGGATAAATAAGTAGAACACAGAGGATTTTTGAGGCACTGAAACTACTCTGCATGATCCTATAATGATGGATACGTGTCATTATACATTTGTCCTAACCTATAGAATGAACAATAAATAACAATAAATAATAAATATAATAACAAAAAACAAATAAATAACAATAATAAAAACAACAAATAAATAATCTAAACTGTGAACTTTGGATGGGGCGCCTGGGTGGCACAGCGGTTAAGCGTCTGCCTTCGGCTCAGGGCGTGATCCTGGCTTTATGGGATCGAGCCCCACATCAGGCTCCTCTGCTATGAGCCTGCTTCTTCCTCTCCCACTCCCCCTGCTTGTGTTCCCTCTCTCACTGGCTGTCTCTGTCTCTGTCAAATAAATAAATAAAATCTTTAAAAAAAAAAAAAAAAGAAAGTATTTAAACTGTGAACTTTGGATGATTATGCGGTGTCAGTATAGGTTCATCAACTGTACCAAATGGGGGTGCCTGGGTGGCTCAGTTGGTTAAACATCTGCCTTCAGCTCAGGTCATGATCCTAGGTCCTGGGGTTCCAGCCCCAAGTCAGGCTCCCTGCTCAGCAGGGAGTCTACTTCCCCCTCTCCCTCTGCCCCTCCCTTCCCACTCATGTGCTCTCTCTCTGTCTCTCAAAGAAATAAATAAAATATTTTTTAAAAATTTAAAAAAACTTTTATAAAGAAAGTGTACTAAATGTACCTGGTGGGGGATGTTGATAATGAACGGGGAGGCTATGGGTGTATGGGGGAAATCTTTGCATATTCCTCTTGATTTTTCTATAAACCTAAAACTGCTCTAAAACCATAAAGTCTTTTAGGGGCCCCTGGGTGGCACAGCAGTTAAGCGTCTGCCTTCAGCTCAGGGCGTGATCCTGGCGTTATGGGATCAAGCCCCACGTCAGGCTTCTCTGCTATGAGCCTGCTTCTTCCTCTCCCACTCCCCCTGCTTGTGTTCCCTCTCTTGCTGGCTGTCTCTATCTCTGTCGAATAAATAAATAAAATCTTTAAAAAATAAAAAATAAAAAAATAAAACCATAAAGTCTTTAAAAAAAAAAAAGGTTTAGCTCTGAAGCTAGACTGTCTAGATTAAAAATAAATAATCCCTCATTACTCACCTTCTTCAAGTTTCCTGATACTCTGACTTACTTTCCTATATGAGCATAAATTGTTTAAAAGATGTATTGGTATTTTTCTTGAGGCTGCATAAAATGAATACCTTAACTTAAGGAGTTCTGACACCTTTGTGATGTTGAGTCTCGCTTTCCTAGAACACAGAATACCTTTCTATTTATTCAGGTCAATGTTTGTGTCCTTCAGGATACTGAAAAGTTTTCCTCATATGTATCATGCTCATTTCTTTTTCAGATTATTTCTAGGTATCTTATACCATTTTTATGGCTATTATTAATTATATTTATAAAATTATAATAATTAGTATGTATAAGATGTAATTACATAACAGAAAATTAACATATAAGTATGTATTTATTATATGTAAATGTGTTCTATGTTATTGTTTACTTATAATTGTTATACATTTCCCAATGCATCTTCCATCTATTTTTGTTTTAAATATAAAAAATTCTATTGATTTCTGGATACTGACTATGTACCTTTTTGAATTCTCTTATTTGTAACAGTTTTCAGTCTATAACAGGATGTTAAACTATGCCTCTCTCATTCTTAGTTTAGGAGAAGTCCTGAAGAAAAACAAGACAATAGGGGCCATGAAACTGCGTTCCACAACGAGAACCCTGGCCATCTTTTTTTTTTTTTTTTTGAGATTTTACTTATTTATTTGAGAGAGAGAGCGAGAGAGAGCACAAGTGGAGGGGAGGGGCAGAAGGAGAGGGAGAAGCAGACTCCTCGCTGAGCAGGGACCCCCATGAAGGGTTCAATTTCAGGACCCTGAGATCATGACCTGAGCTGAAGTCAGACTCTTAACAGACACCCACCCAGGCACCCTAAGAACCCTGGCCATCTTATGTATCGTGCAAAAGGAGCTGGCTGCAAACTGATTTTGTGCCCTTGGTTCAATTCAACATCTATTCTAAAGGTGTTTCAGAGATTGGAGAGTGTATGAGAGGAGGCTTTGAAAGAAAGATCTGTTTTAGATCTTTAATTTTTAGAAAGCACTGGTGTGCTCTGTATTCCTCCTACTTCACAGGGACAGAAAAAAGGGACCCCAGTGCTGCAAGGGTTCCAAGTAGAATGTGACAGAAGGTCTTGGGAAATTTTTCCTTGAGTTTAGAAGGCACAAAGACTGGGGCAACATTCCATCTTGGAAGTAGATATGGACCCCATAGTAGGAACTGGCCTGGGTCTGGCTTTATTCTAAGCCTACCAAAAGGATCTCCAGCTCTAGAAAAGAGCTCCGTGGAGGACTAATGCCCAGGCTGTAATCCTGGAGTGGAGCCACTGCCCTCTGCTCAGTGGTTGTGAACATGCCCCAAGGCAACTGAAAACCAGCATCCCTACAATAAGATTTTTCTTTCCCTCTCTTTTTGCTGCTCCCCACTTCAAGGAGTTGTCTAGTGAAACAGAGAAGTTTAGGAGAAGGAAAAAGAGAAGCAATCATCAAGTTTTCTCACTGGAAGCTTCTAGCTCAAGGAGCCAGGAGGTTAAACTTTTAAAACAAAAGTTTAGGGGTGCCTGAGTGGCTCAGTCGGTTAAGCGTCCACCTTCAGCTCAGGTCATGATCCCAGAGTCCTGGGATCCAGCCCCGAGTCGGGCTCCCTGCTCAGTGGAGAGCCTGCTTCTCCTTCTGCCTGCTGCTCCCCCTGCTTGTATGCGTTCTCTGTCTCTCTCTCTCTCGCTCTATCTCAAACAAATAAAATCTTTAAAAAATAAATAAAACAAAAGCTTATGGCATCAATTAGTCAGTGAAACAGATGTTCTAATTACTAAAATGAGACTAATTTTGCGATTGAAAGAAATCAGGGGACTGTTCATTTTCCAACTGTGACTGAAACACTTATCCATAGGCAGGAAATCAACTGGCCCAGAGAAGCTTGAGAGAAGTTATGGGGAAGGGGCACCTGGGTGGCTCAGTTGTTAAGCGTCTGCCTTAGGCTCAGGGCGTGATCCCAGAGTCCTGGGATCGAGCCCCACATCAGGCTCCTCCGCTGGGAGCCTGCTTCTTCCTCTCCCACTCCCCCTGCTTGTGTTCCCTCTCTTGCTGGCTGGCTGTCTTTCAAATAAATAAATAAAATCTTAAAAAATAAAAAAAGTTATGGGGAAAAAATAAAGCAGTTGTTTCCTATGGAGTACTAGTTTTCTAATGGATTTGGGGGAGGAAGGTAAAATAATACTGCTTATAGTGCCTTCTCCCTGATTTTACTGTGAATGCTTCTGGTATCTCACCCTTAGGCATTAGGTTAGTTTTGCCTTTTTTTTTAAATATTATTTATTTATTGATTTGACAGAGAGAGAGACAGCCAGCGAGAGAGGGAACACAAGCAGGGGGAGTGGGAGAGGAAGAAGCAGGCTCATAGCGGAGGAGCCTGATGTGGGGCTCTCCCAGATCGCCGGGATCACGCCCTGAGCCGAAGGCAGATGCTTAACCGCTGTGCCACCCAGGCACCCCTGCCTTTTTTTTTTTTAACCTTTTAATACAGAAATCTCCAAACACGCACAAAAGTAGAGTTTAAACAGTATGAAAATCCTCCATTTACCTATTAACTAGCTTCAGTAATTATCAGGTCAGGTAGCTCAGTCTGTTAAGCGTCTGCCTTCAGTCAGGGTCCAGGGATCAAGCCCTGGATCAGGCTCTCTGCTCGGCAGGGGAATCTGCTTCTCCCTCTCCCTTTGCCCCTCCCCACTTCTGTTATCTCTCTCTTGCTCACTCTCTCTCTAACAAATAAAATCTTAAAAAAAAAAATTATAAGGTCATGGGCAATATGGTTTTATCTAGACTCTCCTCCACTCATTTTAGGTTAGCTTTGATTTTTGTTTAAATAGCTTTATTGAGATATACTTCACATATTATATGTCAATCATTTAAAATACATAAATTCTATGTTTTTTACTATATCACCATGATGTAATTTTAGAACATTTTCACTTCCCCAAAAGAAAACCCATTAACAATCTCCTTTTCCCCCTCCTCCCTCAGCCCTAAGCAGACATGAATCTACTTTCTGCCTCTATGGACTTGTCTAACATTTCATATAAATGGAACCATAGGACATGTGGCCTTTTGTGACTAGATTTTTTCATTTATCACGTTTTCAAGGTTTATCCACATTGTGGCATGTTATCAGTACTTCATTCCCTTTTATTGCTGAATAATATTCCATTGTATGGATAGATCACATTTTGTTTATCCATTCATCAGTTGAATAGACATTTGGATTATTTCCATTTTTGGCTATTGTGAATAATGCTGCTATGAACATTCACGGACAAGTTTTTGTGTGAATATACGTATTGAGTTCTCTTGAGTATATACCTAGAAATGGGACAGCTAAGTCATAAGGCAACTCTGTTTAACATTTTGAAGAATTGCCAAACCATTTTCTAAAGAGGTTGAACCATGTTGCATCCCACCAGTAATTTCTCAAAAGCTTCATCTTGTTATTATCTCTTTTTTTATCATAGGTATCCTACTACATAGAAGTGGTATCTCATGTGGTTTTGATTTACATTTTCCTTATGACTAATGATGCTGAGTGAAATTAGTTTTTAAGAACTCAATTCTTCAGAATTCTTTTCTAAGGTAATATCCAGTATCATCCCTTACTTTCCAGAAGGCATTCCCATTCATGTGGGAAGAGGCAATAGCTCTTATTTCCTATTAAGGACAAGGAAATTGAGGATGGAAGAAACACTGTGAATGGCTAATGGGAGATGGGAACACATCCCCTACTATGATTGTGATTTGTCCACTGCATCTTTTCATTCTGTCAAATATATTTGAAACATTTTACAAAGGTATGTACATTTAGGACTATAGTATCTTACTGGTAGACTAACCTTTTTATTATAAATTATTGCTCTTCCTGGCAAAGCTTCTGTTCTAAAGTCTGTTCTCATACAATGAAGTAGGAATGTAAATTGATAAAACTATTTAGGAAAACTACCAGTGTATATTAATGCTGAATATATGCATAACCTACAACATAAGTATTTCACTCCTAGGGGTATACCCAACAGAGGCATTTACGTGTGCACCAAAAGACATGAAGAATGTTCAGAGTAGCCTTTTCCATAATTGCCCCAATATGAAATCTTGAAAACGACTCAAATGCCAGTCAATGATGGAATGGATAAATAAATAGTGTTATATTCATACAGCAATTTTCATTTCATACAGGAATTTTCAGCAGCAATAATAATGAATGATCCATAAAAACAGGATGAAACATGAATTAATCCTGCATATTCATACTACATAATATTATTATGTATTACAGTCATACCACCTGTGAAAAACAGTGTTAAACAAAAAAAGCCAAGCACAAATTATGTGATACCATTTATATAAAATTCCAGAACAGACAAAATTAATCTATGGCTGTAGAAGACAGAGTGATGGTTATCTTTGGGAGAGGTGAGTAGTGAATGGATGGGACAAGAATTGGGCTTCTAAAATGCTGGTAATGTTCTATTTCCTAATCTGATTTGAGATCTGGTTAAAGGAATATGCTCACTTTAAAAAATTCATCAAGTCATACACTTTGATTTCTGTACTTTTGGAATGTATGTAATACTTTAAAAACAATATGATATATCTTTGTATCAGCAAATAAAAAATGAAAATATCAAGTGACCAAGTATTAGAGAGAACAAAGATGACTACGTTGATAAACTGCTGGCAAGACTTTAACTGGTATAACCATATTGAAAACCAGTTCAGCATTAATCTAGGAAGTTTGAAGATATGGCCTGGCAATTCCATTTGCATGTTTATACCCTAGGAAAAGCATGCATATGTGCACCAGAGTACTTATAAAAATGTTTAGAGTAGCCCTTTTAAGTGAGCCCCAAACAAGAAATAATCAATGTCCAAATACATAGCTGTGGTTTATAGCAATAAGATTAAGCCTAAGAAATACAATACTGTGTGAAAAAAAGACTCAAAACAATATTACTCAGCACAATTTAATTACTATAAAATTAAAAAGACAAAACTATATTACTTAGGGATGTGTAGATATATGATAAATTGTTTGATTGTTTTTTTTAAACACCAACAAGAAAATACATTATCACCAAAGTCAGAATAAAGGTTACCTAAAGAGGTGAAGAGAATAGGTTTATTCTGGAGGCAGGAAGAACAGAGGCTTCTGGAAGGGCTGACACAAGTTTTTATTACATAGAGATTCCCTTTATAATTCTTCTTTTATTAAAGATTTTATTTATTTATTTGACAGAGAGAGACAGAGAGAGAGGGAACACAAGTGAGGGGAGTGTGAGAGGGAGAAGGAGGCTTCCTGAGGAGCAGGGAGCCTGATGCGGGGCTTGACCCCAGGACTCTGGGATCATGACCTGAGCCGAAGGCAGACACCTAACGGCTGAGCCACCCAGGCACCCCTCCCTTTATAAGTCTTAAACTGTATGTCTATATTTTAAGTATTTTTGTGTATGTATGTAATATTCAGAAATTTTTAACCAAGGAAAAATTATATAATAGCTATAAATTTTAGTGAAAACATAAAATATGAAATGATAAATGCTATGAGATTCTGATCTTGAAAATAATGTATATTGTATGTACACAGGAAATGTGTTAGAATGAAATTGATCAATAACAATGGTTATTATCTGTGTAGTAGGAGTTTACTTTTGCTTTCTGTAACTTCCCATTTTCCAAATTCTCTAAAATAATCATGTGTACGTGTGTATGTGTGTGTTTATGTGTGTGTTTAAAAAGAAGCAAAAGCTTAATACATTGGAGAAATTGAGCTGTTTTCTAAATTAGTATGTGAACACTATGTAGAAGGAAATGAGGGGAACTGTTGGGATCTGTGTGTCCACTACTAGAGCTTCCCATCGTTTTCTTTAATGGAAATTTGTCCAGGTCACATAGATGCGTCTATGCTAAACAAGGCCATCTAAAAGAAGAAAAGCCTAAAAAGGCAAACCCCTTGCGCCTTCTATTTGGTTTCCTCAACAGCCATCCCTCCTTCTTCCTCTGGGGACCTATCTGAGAAGAGCAGAGCTGAGAAAGGAGAAAGGAATCCTGAGATACCACCCCTTTATTGTAGCCCAGACTGACCAGAGCAGTAGTGGCTCTGAACTCACACCTACCACGCATGGAGAGGAGGGATGGAGAGAGGTCAGAGTCTAGACTGCTCAGAGCATTCCTGTATGAGCATGTCAGAAGGGACGAAGTCTCTGCTGTCCAAGACCAAAATCTTGTCTTGACCTCACACAACTCCTGGGACAACACACACTGCCACCCTGGCAACAGTTACAGGCACGCTCCAACTGCACACACGGTGCCACAAAAAGTTACAAGATCACACTCACACGTCCTCACAAAGTCACAGATACCCAGTAGGCATAGCGTTGCTAACAATCATACAATCACAACCACGCACACACATAACACCCCTCAGATAACACTCATGGCCGCATAATCACAGATTCTGTGCACTCCCCACCTCCTACACACAATGTCACACAAAACGAACGCACACACTCACAGACCCACAGGGGGGACAGTCACACCTTACACACGCGGAGCCGCACAGTCAGAACCACACACCTACAGCAGGGATATCCAGCCACACCTGCAAACAGAGGTCCGCGCATGGTCAGTCGCAATGACACACCCACCACAGGGACAATCACACCCCTACACGGTGCGCCGCACAGTCACATAAGGTCACAGTCGTGCACAAGGAATCCTGTTCCTCTGGTCCCTTCCCCCGGTCCGACGAACTCACTCGCGCCCGAGACTCCAGACCCGCTCAGACCGCCCCTTCAGGCTGCTCCTCCCCAACCCACGGACGCACCTGCGCAGCCTGGTCGAACCCTCAAGACAGCCGCTCACCTTGTAATTCCCCTTGCTAGGAGGCCGAGGGTCGGGCAAGCGAGTGAAGGAGCGGCCCTCTTCCTCCGGGGGCCTCTGGGAAATGTAGTCCGGAAGCAGGTCGACTCAGACAAGATGGCGTCTGGCGCTTCGATTTCCTGCTGGCGCATAAACCTGGGCCAAGCCGATATCTCTGCTCTCCTCTCCAGATCGTTGCCAGGGGTCTTCTAGAGCCAAGTGCAGTCTTCGAGTCAGGTTCCCACAGGAGACATCCTGGAGATAAGCTTCCTCCATAGGCTCTGCGAGTGCCTGGGACCCACATGTTTCCGAAGAAATAGAAAAATGTTGCCGGTTCCTACGAAGTTCATTAAAGCCGCAAGAACTTCTGGGAAATGTAGTCTAGAGGTGGAACGGGCGAGGCTACCGCCCATGTATCTTGTCTCAGATAACTGCGCTAAGCTTGCCCGCAGTAAAGAGTGGAGCCTCACCCAAGGCTCTTTTGGAACTTGTAACTGTTAACCTTGAAAGTAAAACTGTCAGTTACTTGACCACCAAAATGGGTTTGTTGGGAATAACAGAACTGCAATTCATTAAGTGAAAGCTCTGCCAAAATGGTAGACAAGTCCTGCTAACAAAGGAGAGGAGCAGCTCTTTCACGGAAAAGGAGGAAGTTGGGAAATTATTTTGAAGGAAATTCCACTGGAGAAAACCAGGGTGATGATGGTTTATCATTGGCTAAACTGCAGGGGTAGTCAATTTCTTGTAGGTGACGCACTGTACATCTTTCCCCTTTGGGGCTTGTAATTTACATTACATTCTTTCTTGTTGAGGGTCTTTCTTCCTCTAACTGACAGACCCTCTTTTAGCCTCCTGACTCTACTTTAGTGAGGTTTCCCCTTATTTTCACATAACCTACTGATACTACCTAGGATTGACTGACTACATTGCCATTTTTGCCTTCCTCAGTGGATGAGTGTGGAGCAAGACCTGGACACTGCTCAGGGAACAGGAACCTGGGAGTCTCAGACCTGAATCCCACAAGAGAAACTGAAGATGAGTAATCCAAAAGCCTGGAAAGGGGCTGATGGCAGGTTGTCTGGAATGTCAGGCTGCGTGTGTGTAAGATGATAATGGTGACTCAGAGAATGGCCCCAATGTGTATAAGGTGATATGTGAATTTGGATGAGTTACCTCATTTTCTTCATCTTGAAACTAATGGTACTTGGAGTGCATGTTCTGGTACCATCAATTTTACTTGACTTTTGGAAAATCAAAAACACATAGTTTCAAATATATATATATATATTTTTATAAGATCATATTTCTATTCCTTGCATATGGCTGTGGATCCCCCACCCTCCAATGCCTTAGGGATCTTGTTTTCATGTGTACAATTTCGGTCTCCTACAGCATTTGGAGTTGTATTTTATTTCTCTCCAGTCTTCTATGATTTGATCCCTGACTCCCCCAAATGGGGGGGGGGGTGTTGGACTTACCAGTATGACCAGTACAACAGCTTAGATATGAATCCTACCCCTTTAACCTCTTGGAAACAATTAAAAGTCACAAATGGGGGCCAAAACAGAAAAATCCAGTTTCAGTGAGATTCAAAAAAAAAGCCCATGGGGGCACCTGGGTGGCTCAGTCAGTTGGGTGTGTCCAACTCTTGATTTCAGCTGAGGTCATGATCTCAGGGTTGTAAGATCGGGCCCCATGCTCAGCCCCTTCAGCTTGGGATTCTCTCTCTCCCTCTCTCTCTGTCCCTGCCCCTTCCCCCCACCCCGCTTATGCTTGCTCGCTCTCTCAAAAACCAAAAACCAAAAAACAAAACAAAATGAAAAAAAACCCCAAAAAAACAAAAATAAAGAAAAGCCTGTGAACTCCAAAATACATGTGAGTACTTCCCAATACAGTTGACATAGGCAGAAGAATGTCCAGAGAGTGAGAGCTGGTAAGCAGAGGATAGAAGTGGTGCTTAGAAGCTGGTGAAGCCTATTAGAAAAGACTTCAGGGGTGCCTGGGTGGCACAGTGGTTA
Source organism: Ailuropoda melanoleuca (assembly GCF_002007445.2). Lineage (NCBI taxonomy): Eukaryota > Metazoa > Chordata > Mammalia > Carnivora > Ursidae > Ailuropoda > Ailuropoda melanoleuca. Next base: position 38,153,576 of record NC_048229.1, on the reverse strand, counting down.
AGCATCTGCCTTCGGCTCAGGGCGTGATCCCCGCGTTGTGGGATCGAGCCCCACATCAGGCTCCTCTGCTATGAGCCTGCTTCTTCCTCTCCCACTCCCCCTGCTTGTGTTCCCTCTCTCGCTGGCTGTCTCTATCTCTGTCAAATAAATAATAAATAAAATCTTTTAAAAAAAGAAAAAGAAAAGACTTCAGAAATGGTGGGGATGGGAGGCGGAGCAGAATCACTTCAGGAAGACTAGGAGCTTACCTTGAAGGATGAACTTTGGAACGGGAAATGCCATGAAGAGAGTAGAGGTCAAGCAGAGTGATATAAGGTGGAACTCATGTGCCAAGATCGGGACAGTCATGTTTAAGGGAAAATTGATTTGAAAAACTAAAATATGTCTTTAAGATAAAATAAGACATGTGTCCAGAGAAAACCTCAAATTGCTTAAAGGAGAGAAACATCAACTAGTGTCAAGTTTATACTCAATAATATTTAGTACCACAAATCAGTCGAACAAAACTAAAGGGATAATCAAGGGAGTGAAAGCCAAAGATTTTTGTCCAGAGTCAAGCTGCAATTTAAGTATGGTTATAATTTAGAGTCATCCTAAAATAAGAATGTGAACTAAGGTGATTTGAGAGCCAAGGGTAGTAATATGAAGGTGAGTTTGTGCTAATAGAAGAACACAGAGGATGACAATTAAAATGTAAAAATAGCTAAAAACAAATCAACCCCCCAAAAGATACTAAAGTGTTGGCCTGGTATGAGTAGAAGAGAATGGAGGAAATAAAGTAGAATAAGTAGGACTTAATGGAAGAAGAGTTTGCATGAGAATTATTTAGTACAAGAAAGAAGACTATGGATGCAGCTATTACAGAGATGAGAGTAGAAAAGAACTATGAGGAAGAGAGTAAAATGGGAAATAAAATGGCTGGTTTTCAAGATTGTATGCTTCTGATTATGACAAGCCTGAGATTAAAATCCCAGCCCTGAAAATTACCATCTGTGATGTGTGCTCTGTATACAACATATTCTACATCATCAAAAATCTTGATAACAGTATTTTTTTTCAGGAGTGTCATATGAATCAAGGAAAACGTGTAAAGCTTACACAAAATAAGTCCTCAAAAGCTATTACATTAAACACTTACCAACTCATTCTTTGAAGCCAATATTAAACATAGAGTTACTGTATGACCCAGTAATTCCACTCCTATACATACACCCAGGAACACTGGAAATGTATATTCATGCAAAAATGTGCACACAGTTGTTCATTGCAGCATTATTTCACAATAGCCAAAAGTGGAAACAACCCAAATGCCTATAAACAGATTAATGGACGAAGAAAATATGGTATATGCATACAATAGAATATTATTTGGCATTGGGGAGCCTGGGTGGCACAGTGGTTAAGCGTCTGCCTTCGGCTCAGGGCGTGATCCCGGCGTTATGGGATCGAGCCTCACATCAGGCTCGTCTGCTGTGAGGCTGCTTCTTCCTCTCCCACTCCCCCTGCTTGTGTTCCCTCTCTCACTGGCTGTCTCTATCTCTGTCAAATAAATAAATAAAATCTTTAAAAAAAAAAAAAAGAATATTATTTGGCAATAAAAAATATATGCCTCAACACAGATGGGCCTTGAAAACTTGCTGAGTGAAGAAGCCAGTCACAGAAGACCACGTTTCATTTATAAGAAATGTCCAGAATAGGCAAATCTATAGACAGAGGGTAAATTCGAGTTTACTTAGGGTTGGCAGGGTTAGGACAAATTGGAAGTGATTGCTGGTAGGTCTAGGGTTTCTTTTTGGGGTGATAAAGTTGTTCCTAAATTAGATAATGAGGATAGTCATACAGTTTGGGGGTTACAATTTTTCCACATGCTTGAAAACAGCTGTATTTTTCCATTTATTAAAATTATGGCCATTCTAGTGGGTATGAAGTGATATATCATTGTGAACAAAAGGGTTGATGGAAGGAGGTAAGTGGGGGATGAACTAGATGGGGGGTGGGTATTAAAGAGAGCAGTTGTGATGAGCACTGAGTACTGTATGTAAGTGATGAATCACTGAATTCTCCAGAAATCCATATTACACTGTATGTTAACTAACAAAATTTAAATTAAAAAAACTTTTAGCTCTTGAATTTAGCAGTTTGATCCATTTTGAGTTAATTTTTGTAAATGATGAGAGATGAGGGCCCAACTTCATTCTTTGTAGGTAGCTGTGCTGTTGTTGCAGTATATTTACTTAAAAGCCTGCTCAATTTTTCTCAACTGAATCATCAATATTGATTGATCTTATAGATGTTTGGGTTTATTTCTGGACTCTCAATTCTATTCCATTGATCTATGTTCCCATCCTTGTACCAATATAATAGTGTGTGATTGTCCTTATAGTAACTTTAAAATAGAAAAGTAGGAGTCCTCCTACTTTGTTTTTCTTTTTCAAGGTTGTTTTGGTTCTTCTGGGTCTCTTGCAATTGCATATGAATTTTAGAATCAGCTTGTCAGTTTTTACAAATAAGTCATCTGGGATTCTGATGGAATTGTTTTGAATCTATAGATCAACTTGGGGAGTACTACCATCTTAACAATATTAAGTCTTCCTATCTATAAACTTGGGATGTTTTTCCATTCGCTTAAATCTTTTAAAATTTTAAAATTTATTTAACCAAATGTTTTGTAGTTTTCTAAGTTTTACACTTTTTTGTTAAATTTATTCCTAAGCAGGGGTGCCTGGCTCAGTTGTTTAAGGGTCTGCCTTTGGCTCAGGTCATGATCCCAGAGCCCTGGGATTGAGCCCCATGTTGGGCTCCCTGCTCAGTGGAGCTCATGTTGGGCTCCCTCTCCCTCTGCCCCTCCCCCTGTCTGTGTGCTCTTTCTCTCTCAAGCAAATAAAATCTTTAAATAAATAAATTTATTTATTCCTAAGCATATTATTATTTTGATGTTATTATAAATGAAATTTTAAATTTTATTTTCAGATTTTACATTGCAAGTGTATATAAATACAACTGAGTTTTTCTACAATTCAATATTTGTATATATTGTGAAATGATCACAATAAGTCTAGTTAACATCACTACACAGTTACTAATTTTTTTCTTGTGATAAAAATTTTTAAGATCTATCCTCTCAGCAACTTTCAATTATATAATAACTATTGTCACCATACTGTATATCACATCTTTAGAACTTATTTATAACTAGACCTTTGACCACCTTCACCCATTTTAGCCACCCAACACTCCTCACCTCTGGCAACCACCAATCTGTTCTCCATACCTATGAATTTGGGGTTTATTTGGTTTTAGATTCTGTGTATAAGTGAGATCATACAGTATTTGTCTTTCTCTGTCTGATTGATTTCACTTAGCATAATGCCCTCCAGGTCATCCATGCTGTTGCAAATGGCAAGATTTCCTTCTTTTTGTGGCTGAATAATATTCCACTTTCTAAATATATCACATTTTCTTTTTCCATTCATCCACTGATGAACACGTAGATTGCATCCATGTCTTGGCTATTGTAAATAGTGCTGCAATGAACATGGGCATATACATGTTTTTGAGTTAGTGATTTCATTTCCTTTGGATAAATACCCAGAAGTGGAATTGCTGTATCATCTGGTAGTTCTACTTTTAATTGTTTGAGAAAACTCCATACTGTTTTCCATAGTGGTTAGACCAATTTACATTTCCACCAACAGTGCATAAAATTTCCCTTTTCTCCACTTCCTTGCCGATGCTTATTTCTTGTCCTTTCATAATAGTCATTCTATCAGGTATGAGGGGATATCTCATTGTGGTTTTGATTTGCATTTCCCTGATACGGTGAGCACATTTTCATGTACTTATTGATCATATGTATGTCTTACTTATTAATAAGTTAATAATAACTACTTATTAGTAGCACCCAGCTAGTGCTGTCTCTGTCTGAAATAAATAAAATCTTTAATAAATATATAAACAAACAGGGTTTGAAATGCCCAGTGTTTATCACCTACTTGGCTAAGCACAGATCTCAGCCACCATAAAAATGCCTACCCAGGAAATCAGCCTCTAAGTACCCCTAGTAAGGACAAGTCCCGTGCCCAGACTCAGTGGAGTGCAAAGTGCTTTCCACCAGATTCCTGATGTTTTCATCTCCAGACCACAGTTTTCAGATAGCTCTGCAACTTCCCACATCAAGTGCTTTCAGGGACTTGGGAGTTCTTTCCTGCTTCTTGATGGAGAAGCTCCCACACTAGGCCGGTGGGCCATCTGGGAGCCCTCGCTCGGATTTTAGAGCGAAATTCCTGAAGAGTGGACAGGAATTCAGATCCCTCCCTGCGGGCGCCATTTCTCCCCCCCCCCGTGCAGTCTCGCTCCAGACTACACTTCCCAGAAGTCCCCCGGCGCTATTCAACTTTCCGCGACACCTCTGGGTCGGTTCTCACGGGGGCGGAACTTTAACCTCCCCGCCGAGAGCCGCTGGAGACTGCGATAGGCGTGGCTCCTCTCGGCTTTTTTGGAGCTAACGCTGGAGCGGCTTGAGGTGAAGCAGTCTCAACCCGTGTGGAAGCAGAGCGGATGCACAGCTTTAGGCCTCTGAGCTTGGAGCGGCCTGAGGGGTAGAGGCTGTGGATGTGGGTGGATGTGAGTGTGTGACGGTGTGCGGCGCCTGTGACGCTGGGTTTGACAATCACCATGTCCCCGTGACGGGTGTATGATTGTGACGTTGTGTGACTGAGTGTGTGTGTGTGTGTGTTTAGGTGCGGGGAGCCCATGGCTCTGCTGGTATGACTCTGTGTATCCCTGGTGTGGTTCATCTACGAGAAACCACGTGTGCGAGTGTGTGGTGCCTATGACTGTACAGATGTCGTGTGTGTATGCGAGGGGATGTGCGATTGTGACCGTGACCGTGGCATTGCGTGTATGGTTATGGAGTGCCTTCGACTGCTATTGTGACTCCAATACTCTGTCCCAGGAGAACCCTGTAACTCAGGACGGATTCTGGTCAGTCCTACCTGAGAGCCTCATCGGACCTCCCTCCTCTCTTGATGGGAGGGGCGGAACTGAGAAAGGGCTCGGGCACGGTTTTCGCAGGAAAATTTTAACATGCACTCTTAGCGGCAGCCAGCTCTGGCTTGAGGTTGAGAAGCCTACTCCGTGTTGTCTCGGGCCACATCTACTTGATTCTTGCTGTAGATCACGAGACGTGAAAATATGAAGTAGGTTGTGATGGTCCTTGCACGTAAGATGATGATCAGTGTATTCAAGTGATCTAAAGCAGTAGTTACTAAGATTAGAGTAGTTTCCAGGGGATGAAAATCTCCTTCAAACTTTAAACTACAAATTTTGCAGCTACTTGATTTTGTGCTTCATCCCCCCACCCCAGTACTTATCTGAGAATCACAAGGGAGGGACATGAGCTTCGTACCAAAATAATAATAGTAAAAACATTTGTTAATGAAAATGTGAAAGACCAGGCCCAAAAATCAAAGTCTTGGAATGACCTTTAAGATGATAATATCCAAAAACAACAGTGGGGATATGGTTAAGTTAATCCAGGCCATATCCATGTAATAGAATTTTTTCACAACTAATATATATTGTTTCAGAGTTTGTGTCATTTTTTTAATGTTCTGAACCAAGTCTGTGGTGTTTGCTTCAGTCACATTGATTTCTTAATGACCCATATTCCTGTCACAGGCATGTGTTTACAGTCTATTCGTAATTTTCTTTCCATTTAGGATGCGCCTACCCTATCTCTGGTTACTTTTTTTTTCACAAAATAAAAATAACCTTATAGTCTTTTTCTGATGGAAGTATTACAGACTTAATGAAAAATAATCAGAAACTTGAGATTATAAAGAATCAAATTTAAATTACCTATAATTCCACCATCCAGAAGTACTCATTTTCAAGAATGTATTTCCAAATTTTTACTTGCATGGTTCTATAGTATAATAGGGTAAGATGACTTACCTTCTGTTACTTGCCTGCCCCTCTCAATAATGCAAAATAGAGACATTTTCCTCTTTGTAGATAAGCACTATCATAATTAATAACTGTGTTGAATTGTGATCTTAATGTAGCATAATTTATTTGACTAGTTACCTAATTGAAGTCTGTCGTTTCCAGTAAATTTTTCCCTGTCATACTTCCTTATAAATACAGTTTTGTGCCCATTCATAATTATTTCCTCAGGATTGTTACCTAGAATTTGCAATTTTGCAACATGCAAGACCCTGTTCTAGTACTTGGGGAAGGACATGGTTTTCTTAATACATTTTAGTAATCATCCTCCATGCATATGGCCTCTTAATATACATCTGAAGGATCTCATGACTGAGGTTTTACTAGATAGTAGTAAATGACCCCTCAAGGTCCTGGAAACCTTGCTTCCAAATTCCTTAGAGACTTAAACTATCGCTAACCGCCCCCCCAACCTGAAAGTATATTATCAGCCACTCCTCACAACCCTAGTGCAGCTCTTTCTGCCCATGGGTACTATCCCTGTACTTTCATAAAACCGCTTTTTTGAGCCAAAGACGTCTCAAGAATTTTTTGACTCTTTGCTTTGAATCCCACCATTTCCACATCAGAGAACATATATGATTTTGTTTCTTTTAAATTTATTGAGATTTTTTTCTGACCTAGTATATCCTGGAGACTGTCCTATGTATAGTTGCAAAGAATGTATATTCCGCTGATGCTGTGTGAACATGGACGTATGGATGTCTTTTAGGTCTAATTAGTTTATACATGTTCAGGTCTTCCATTTCCTTGTTGATCTGCTTGCAGTGTTGTTCTAGCCATTATTAAATGTGGGCTGTTGAAGCCTCCAACTATTTTTGTTGAACTATCCATGTCTCCCTTCAAATCTGTCAGTGTTTGCTTCCTGTATGTTTGGGTCTGTTGCTAGTTTTATGTATGTTTATAATTTTTATATACTCCTGAGGGACTTTTGTCACTATAAAATTTCTCTCTTTACCTCTAGTAACTTTTTTGTTTATTTTAAAGCCTATTTTGTCTGATAATAGTATAAGAACACTGGTTTTCTACCAGGAATGTACTGTATGGTGACTAACATAATATAATAAAAAAAAATTTTAAANTTTTATGTATGTTTATAATTTTTATATACTCCTGAGGGACTTTTGTCACTATAAAATTTCTCTCTTTACCTCTAGTAACTTTTTTGTTTATTTTAAAGCCTATTTTGTCTGATAATAGTATAAGAACACTGGTTTTCTACCAGGAATGTACTGTATGGTGACTAACATAATATAATAAAAAAAATTTNTCCCTCTCTCGCTGGCTGTCTCTGTCTCTGTCGAATAAATAAATAAAATCTTTAAAAAAAAAAAAATAAAAATAAAAAAAAAANAACACTGGTTTTCTACCAGGAATGTACTGTATGGTGACTAACATAATATAATAAAAAAAATTTTAAAAAAACCACTGGTTTTCTTACAGTTTCTGTTTGTATGGTATATCTTTATGTCCTTGTATGTTCAGTCTATTTTAGCTTTGAATCTAAATTGTCTCCTGCAGACAGCATAGAGTTGGATCTTTTTTCAATCAGGTCTCAGCCTTTCAATTGCATTGTTGAATCTATTCACACTTAATGTTAATTATTGATATTGATAAAGCCAACCAATCTATCCATAGTCTCTGGTTTGTTTGTTTTTTTGTATCCTAATGAGTGTGAGTCATCCTAATGGAGTGTGAAGTGGTATCACATTGTAGTTTTGCTTTGCATTTCCCTAATGATTGAACATCTTTTCATGTGCTTATTGGCTATTTGTACATCTTTGGAGAAATGTTTATTCAAGTTTCTTGCCCATTTTTGAATCCGGTTGTTTGTCTTTTTGTGTTGAGTTTTAGGAGTTCTCTATATGTCCTGGATATTAGTCCCTTTTAAGACACAGGATTTGCTTGTATTACCTTCCATTCTGTGGGTTGCGTTTTTATTCTGTTGGGGATTAAGGAGTGTACTTGTGATGAGCACTGGGTGTTGTACGGAAATATTGAATCACTACATTGTACACCTGGCAGTAATATTACACTGTATTTTAACTAACTGGAATTTAAATAAAAACTTAAAAACAAACAAAAAAGAGAGTGTGTTTTGATGCACAGAACTTTTAAATTTCATGAAATTCAATTTGTCAATATTTTCCTTTTGTTGCCTGTGCTTTTGATGTCATATTCAAGAAATCATTGGCAACTCTGATGTTGTGAAGCTTTTGTACTATGTTTTCTTCCAAGACACACACTCTCTCTATATATATTTTAAAGTCCTTAAAACACCTACTTAACCCATCCCCCCATCTCCCTCCCCTCTGGTAACCATCAGTTTGTTCTCTATAGTGAAGAGTTTGTTTCTTGGTTTGTCTCTCTTTTTTTTTCCCTTTTATCATTTTTTTTGTTTCTTAAATCCCACATATGAATTAAATCATATGGTATTTATCTTTCTCTGAGTTACTTCGCTTAGCATAATACTCTCAAGCTCCATCCATGTTGGTGCAAATGGCAAGATTTCATTCTTTTTTATGACTGAATAATATCCTATTGTACATATACACTGCCTCTTCTTTATCCATTCATCAGTTGAGGGACACTTGGGCCTTTTCCATAATTTGGCTATTGTAGATAATGCTGCTATAAACATTGGGGTGCATGAATCCCTTCAAATTAGTATTTTTGTATTCTTTTTTTTTCAAAGATTTTATTTATTTGAGAGAGAGAGTGAGCAAGAGAGAGCACGAGTGGGGGGGTAGGCAGAGGGAAAAGCAGGCTCCCCACTGAGCAGGGAGCCTGATGCAGGACTCCACCCCAGGACCCTGGGATCATGACCTGAGCTGAAGGCAGACACTTAACTGACTGAGCCACCCAGGCGCCCCTTTGTTTTTGTATTCTTTAGGTGGATACCTAATAGTGCAATTGCTTGATCTTAGGGTAGTTCTATTTTTAACTTTTTGAGGAAAATCCATACTGTTTCTCAGAGTGGCTGTTCCAGTTTGCATTCCCACCAACAGTGCAAGAGAGTTCCCCTTTCTCCACATCCTGACCAACACCTGTTGTTTCTTGTGTTTTTGATTGCAGCCATTCTGACAGGTGTGAGGTGATTTCTCACTGTAGTTTTGATTGCATTTCCCTGGTAATCAGTGATGCTGAGCATCTTTTCATGTGTTGGCCATCTGTATGTCTTGTTTGGAAAAATGTCTATTCATGTTTTCTGCCCGTTTTTAAATTGGATCATTTGTCTTTTAGTTGTTGAGTTTTATAAGTTCTTTATATAATTTGGATACTAACCCTTTATCAGATATGTCATTTGCAAATATCTTCTCCCATTCCATAGGTTGCCTCTTAGTTTTGTTGATGGTTTCCTTCACTGTGCAGAAGTTTTTTATTTTGATGTAGTCCCAATAGTTTCTTTTTGCTTTTATTTCACTTGCCTCAGGAGACCTGTCTGGAAAGATGCTGTTACAGCCGATGTCAGAGAAATTACTGTCTGTGGTCTCTCCTAGGATTTTTATGGTTTTAGATCTCATGTTTAGGTCTTTAATTCATTTTGAGTTTGTTTTTGTGTATAGTGTAAGAAAGTGGTCCAGTTTCATTCTTTTGCATGTAGCTGTTGAATTTTCCCAACACTATTTGTTGAAGAGACTGTCTTTTTCCCATTGTATATTCTTTCCTCTTTTGTCAAAGATTAATTAATTGGCCATATAATTGTGGGTTTATTTCTGGGCTTTCTGTTCTGTTCCACTGATCTGTGTGTCTGTTTTTGTGCCAGCATCATACTGTTTTGATTACTATAGCTTTATAACTTAACTTGAAGTCTGAAATTGTGGTACCTCCAGTTTTGTTATTTTTTTTTCAAGATTGTTTTGGCTATTTGGGGTCTTTTGTGGTTCCATACAAATTTTAGGAGTGTTTGTTCTAGTTCTGGGAAAAATACTGTTGGTATTTTGATAGGGATTGCATTAAATCTGAGATTGCTTTGGGTAGTAGAGACATTTTAACATATTTGTTCTTCCAACCCATGATATACAGTTTTTGAATGTCATAGACTTTGATGTCTGCCTCCCAAAAGGGGGAAAATGAAACATGTAGGCAGAATAAAGGGACACTGGGCTTTTATTTTTTTAAAGGTTTTATTTATTTATTTGACAGAGATAGAGACAGCCAGCGAGAGAGGGAACACATGCAGGGGGAGTGGGAGAGGAAGAAGCAGGGTTCCAGTGGAGGAGCCTGATGTGGGGCTCAATCCCAGAACGCCAGGATCACGCCCTGAGCCGAAGGCAGACGCTTAACAACTGAGCCACCCAGGTGCCCCGGGACACTGGCCTTTTAAATCTCCTGGACTCTGAGAAACAAACTGAGGGCTCCAGAGGGGAGGAGGATGGGGGAATGGGATAGGCTGGTGATGGGTAGTAAGGAGGGCACGTATTGCATGGTGCACTGGGTCTTATATGCAACTAATGAATCATTGATCTTTACATCAAAAACCAGGGATGTACTGTATGGCGACTAACATAATAAAAAATATATTATTAAATGTAAAAAAAAAAATCTCCTGGAAGTCACTTCAGGTGGAGGGGGAGGGGCTTGCAACAAAGAAGGAGTTGTAGGAACAATAACCTGCTTCTTTGTCTGCATCTCTCTGATAAGAAGCAACAATCAGCAATGAGAGCAGAGATCCCCAATATCTCGGGGACAGGGTCCTTTTCTCTCACCCTGGCTCCTGGAAGCTATGTGCAAGCAGCTCTAGGAACACATGCACAGGAGCCTGCCACTTGCTTGGGGGTGGCCATTGGATATCCACTACTTTGCTAAGAGCTGAAATTGACCAAAAGTGACTAGAATTTATTATACAAGCCTTTCTCTGCAAGCCTTCAATGGACTCCAGAGTTCTTTTTTTTTTTTAAGAGAGAGAAAGAGCGTGCACACAATTGTGGGGGTGGTGCAGAGGGAGAGGAAGAGAATCTTAATCAGGCTCCACGCCCAGCACAGAGACTGACGTCAATAGGGCTCGGTCTCATGACCCTGAGATCATGACCTGAGCCAAAATCAAGAGTAGGATGCTTAATCTGTTGAGCCACTCAGGCACCCCAGACTCCAGAGTTCTAAAAGTTATATTAGATTCTGCCAGCACAATTGTTGTCTAGATGGTGAGACAGACTGCTGGTTCCTCCTACTCTGCCATGTCCCAGAATCTGAGATCTTCTATATTTCTTCATTTCAGGAGTGTTCAACAGCAGATTTATAAAAGCTTCTTTAAAGTGACTGATAATTTCGGGGCACCTGGGTGGTACAGCGATTAAGTGTCTGCCTTTGTCTCAGGGCGTGATCCTGGCGTTATGGGATCAAGCCCCACATCAGGCTCCTCCACTGGGAGCCTGCTTCTTCCTCTCCCACTCCCCCTGCTTGTGTTCCCTCTCTCGCTGGCTGTCTCTATCTCTGTCGAAATAAAATCTTAAAAAAATAATAAAGTGATTGATAATTTCAACCATCTGTGTCATTTTAGCATTTGCATCTATTGGTTGTCTTTGTCTTTACAAGTTGAAGTTTTTCTAGTTCTTTGTATGATGATTTTTTTTCCTGTGTGTCTGGAAGGCCATTCATTCAGGAGGTATAATGCTGGTCCTTATGTAGGAGACAGCCCCCTTATGTTCTACATTCCCTCATATGTCCCTTGTGTTTATGTATGTGAGTAGATGGCATGGGCAAGGAGAGTAGGAATAGGAAGGAGAGTGAAAGTAATAGTTCTTTTTTTTTTAATTTTTATTGCAAAAGGTAACAAGCAGAAAACTGTAGGATGTAAACATATAGCTTAATGAATTATTGTAAGGCAAATACTCTTGTACTAATGGGAGTCATATTTAACCTGATGATTCAGAGAGCTGTTAGCAAGTCTTATTTCTCACTGCCTTTTCTTTTCCTTCTTTAGTTTTTTTTAATGATTTTTTATTATATTATGTTAGTCACCATACAGTACATCCCCAGCTTCTGATGTAAAGCTCAATGATTCATTAGTTGCGTATAACACCCAGTGCACCATGCAATACGTGCCCTCCTTACTACCCATCACCAGACTATCCCATTCCCCCACCCCCCCTCCCCTCTGAGGCCCCCAGTTTGTTTCTCATAGTCCATAGTCTCTCATGTTTCATTCCCCCTTCTGATTACCCCCCCTTTCTTTATCCCTTTCTTCCCCTACCGATCATCCTAGTTCTTATGTTCCATAGATGAGAGAAATCATATGATAGTTGTCTTTCTCTACTTGACTTATTTCACTTAGCATTATCTCCTCCAGTGCCGTCTGTTGCAGCAAATGTTGAGAACTCATTCTTTCTGATAGCTGAGTAATATTCCATTGTATATATGGACCACATCTTCTTAATCTAGTCATCTGTTGTCCTTCCTTAGTTTTGTCTTCTCTGAACTCAGCCTGTCTCCAAGGGAAGAGGGAATAAAGCTGAAGAGAGAAGAAAGAAAAGAGTAGAACTGAATAGTGCTTGTAATCCTGAGTCATGGCTAAGGTTATTGGTGTTTTCTCTCTTTTTCCAGGATTACAACCATTTATTTCCAGGCCATTAAATTAGATTTCCTTAACCTGAAACTTTCACACCGAGCCCCATCCAGGAGCTTGGTTCAAGCTTCTTCCTTCCAGCAGTGGTGGGACTCATACTCTAGAGCCTCGCTCCATTCTCTTCTTTTTACACCTTTACATACTCATTCAATGAATCAATCAGCAAACCTCATGCTCAGTCTTTTAATAGGAGCACTTCTCTCAAGGAACCAGCAAGTCATCCCTCATCAGATTTGGGGTTTAGGGAAGTAGAGATATATGAAGAATTTCATAAGTAATACATAGCTTAATTTTTTCAGCAAGCAGTGATGTTGAGAGCTGTGGCTGTAGACTTCTCACAGGAGGAGTGGGAATTTCTGGACTTGAAGCAGAGGAACTTGTACAGAGATGTGATGTTGGAGAACTACAGCCACTTGGTCTCATTGGGTAAGGATGCTCCCCTCCCCACCCAGTAATTAAGATTCTGCATTATATACAGATCTGTGTATAGGCAACATTTGTATATGCATATATGATAGTTTTTGAATTTACATAACAATACATAAAAATAGTTGATACTGAAAAAAAACCTCTTCTACCTAGAATGCCTCAATCCTCTGCTGTAAATTTTCTGGATGCCATTCTGACTTTCTGCTTTTGAAGAGAGCAATTTGAACTTTGTAGAATTGGAAATGGGCAGTCCTTTTGTACTGTGGCTAAGGCTTCATCCTCCCCATCCTTTAGACAATCTTGACTATTTCTCTGAGTTTTCCACTTCTTTACCAAGGAATTGGGTCTGAAGTTTGGATATCCTTGGCATAACTAAGTTCTATTTCCTTTTTTGTTGTTGTCAACAGGACTCTCTCTTCCTAAACCAACTTTGATTTCCTTTTTGGAACAAGATAATGAGCCTTGGATTGTTGAGAAAAAGTCACCAAAAGTTCTATACCCAGATAGGTGAGGGAAATTTAGAGAGGGGGAAGCTGCTGCAGGAATAGACCACCTGCTCAGTGAGATGATAGCCCTTAGGCAAGATTGTCCAGAATGTTCTTCAAAGAGGGAGGTGTCCTGTTTTTTTCCCCCAGTGACAAGTGTTCTGGCTATAATTAAGATCCAGGTCTTTCCCTGTTCCTCTTTCTCTTTTGTTCTTGTATAGTTTCTCCATCTTCTGTTGTATGGATTCTTTTCTCTAAATATTACTCACATTATTTTAGCTACTTTCCAGTAATATGCTCCCATTTCTTTACTAGTCTCTCTTTTTTTAAACGATTTTATTTATTTGAGAGAGAGAGAGAGAGACAGAGCATGAACAGGGGGAGGAGCAGAGAGAGAGAGAGGGAGAGGGACAAACAGACTTCCCACTGAGCCAGGAGCCCAACTCGGGGTTCAATCCCAGGACCCTGAGGTCATGACCTGAGCTGAAGTCAGACGCTTAACTAAGCTACCCAGGTGCCCCTACTAGTTTCTCTTTGATTCAATGTTTTATTTATTAATTTTTAATTTCTCAGATTATAGATTTTTCTATTGTGGTAGAAAAAAACAACATACATAACAATTTGCCATCTTAACCATTTTTAGGCATTCAGTATAGTATTAGTTATGCACATAAGTTGTCCAACAGAGCTATAGGATTTTTTCATCTTGCAAAATTGAAACTCTATACTCATTAACAATCACTCCCTTTCCCCTCCTCCTTATCACCTGGCAATGATTTTACTTTCTAAGAATTTGACTGCTTTAGATATCCATATAAGTGGAATCGTGCAGTATTTGTCTTTTTGTGACTGAGTGATTTCACTTCATGTAATGTCCTCAAGGTTCATCCATATGAAGATTGTAGCATATGACAGGTTTCCTTCTTTATAAGGCCAAATAATACTCCATTGTATGTATATAACATATTTTCTTCATCCATTCTACTGTCAGCGCATTAGGTTGCTTCTAGGCTATTGTGAATAATGTTGCAATGAACATGGGTGTGCAAATATCTCTTCAAGATCCTTTTTTTTTCAAATATTTTATTTATTTGTTTGTTTGACAGAGAGAGAGACAGTCAGCAAGAGCGGGAACACAAGCAGGGGGAGTGGGAGAGGAAGAAGCAGGCTCAGGGAGCCTGATGTGGGGCTCGATCCCAGAATGCTGGGATCACGCCCTGAGCCGAAGGCAGATGCTTAATGACTGAGCCACCCAGGTGCCCCTCAAGATCCTGTTCTCAATTCTTTTGGATATATACCCAGAGTGGAATTGCTGAATCATACAGTAACTCTATTTTAATATTTTGAAGAACCTCTATATTGTTTTCCATAGTGGGTGCACCATTTAACATTCCCACCCACAGGGCATGAGGGTTTCAATTTTTCCACATCCTTGTCAACACTCATTATTTTCTGTTCTTTTTTTTGATAGCAGCCATCCTAATGAGTATGAGGTGATATCTTGTTATGTTTTGTTTTGCATTTCCCTGATGATTAGTGATACCTTTTCATGTGCTTGTCAGCCATTTGTATTTCTTTTTTTTTTTTTTTTGAGAAATATCTATTTAAGTCCTTTGCTCACTTTTAAATCAGGCTGGATTTTTTTAAATTGTTGTTGATTTATAGGGATTCTTTGTATGTTCTGGATATTAATTCCTTACCAGGTATATGGTTAGCAAATATTTTCCCATTCCATAGATTGCCTTTTCACATTAGGGACTGTTTCCTTTGTTGTGCAGATATTTTTAAGTTTGATGTAGTCCAATTTTTGTGTTTTTGCTTTTGGTGTCATATCCAGAAAATCACTGCCAAATGCAATGTCATGAAGCTTTCCCCATCCTTTCTTCTAGGAGTTTTAAGTATCAGGTTTTATGTTTAGGAATTTAGTCCATTCTTAGTTCATTTTTGTGTATGGTACAAGGTAAGGATCCAGCTTCATTCTTTTGCATGTGGGTATCCAGTTTTCCCAGCACCATTTGTTGACGAGACTATCCTTTCCCTGTTGGGTAGCCTTGACATCCTTCTTGAAAATCATTTGATGGTATATGTAACTCATTTATTTATTTTTGCTAGCCTACTTATTTTTTTAAGTTTTTATTTAAATTCCAGTTAGTTGGGAGGGAGGCAAGATGGTGGTACAGTAGGATACCTCATTTCATCTGGTCCCTTGAATTTAGCTAGATAACTATCAAAGCATTCTAAATACCCATGAATTCAGCCTGAGATGTAAATTCCAGTTAATTAACATACAGTGTAATATTAGTTTGAAGTGTACAGTTTAGTGACTCAGCACTTCCATACAACATCCAGTGCTCATCACAAACAAGTGCACCCTTTAATCCCCACTATTTAAACTGCCCTCCCACACCTCCCCTCTGGTAACCATCAGTTTGTTATCTATAACTAGGAGTCAGAATGGCTAAAATTAACAACACAAAGAACAACAGGTGTTGGTGATGCTTAAAGATGTAGCCATGGGATTTATCAAAGTGGAGCCAGTAGGTGGAGCGTGGGAGTGAGGAGACCGTCAGAGATTGCAAATAAAGGCTCAGTGTATGTTCTGAGGAAGAGGAGGTAAAGTAGAACTTAGATATGAAGGCTGAGAATTAGGAGAGTGCAGAGCCAGAAAACCAAGGCCTAATTTTCAAAAAGGTCAGCAGTGGCACACATCTGTGAGAAACAGATGAGGATAAAGAGCCACCAAAGGCTGTGGCATTTGACATGTCATCTTCAAGAACCATAAAGAGATTACAAAGGAAAACCACCAAATAATTATTCTTCATTTGAAATGTGAGGGATAGAGAAGAAATTGTTTTTCTTTTTCTTTTTAATTTTATTTATTTATTTGACAGAGACAGCCAGCGAGAGAGGGAACAGCAGAGGGAGTGGGAGAGGAAGAAGCAGGCTCCTAGTGGAAGAGCCTGATGTGGGGCTCGATCCCAGAATGCTGGGATCACGCCCTGAGCCGAAGGCAGATGCTTAACGACTGCACCACCCAGGTGCCCCAGAAATTGTTTTTCTTTATTAAAAAAATACATTTCTAAGATCTAAGGGGCATGTTTCAAATATTTTAGTCATAATATATTGCGAAGTTAAATGAGGCATATATTTGTTTAATTATGATATCAAAGGGCACCTGAGTGGCTCAGCTGGTTAAGCATCTGCCTTCAGCTCAGGTCATGATCCTGAGGTCCTGGGATTGAATCCTGCATCAGGCTCCCTGCTCAGTGGGGAGTCTGCTTCTCCCTCTATCCCTCCCCCCTGCTTGTGATCTCTCTCTCAAATAAATAAATGAATAAAACTTTTTAAAAATAAAAAATAAATAAATATGATACTGAGCAGCCATTTTATAACCTTTATGCACATAGGAAAAGAGGGAATAGAAGTGGCATTTTTCTTGCTTAAAGGAAATTTGCAATTTGATAGAAGTAAATCCTTGTTTTTGGAAATACAGTAAAGCATTATTCTTTTTTACTTTAAAAGTTTATAAATATTGGGTTGCCTGGGTGGCTCAGTCATTTGAGCATTGGACTCTTGATTTCAGCTCAGGTCATGATCTCAAGGTCATCAGATCAAGCCCCACATTGGGCTCTGCATTCAGCATGGAGTCTGCTTGAGATTCTCTCTCCCTGCCCCCCCAAATAAATCAATAAATCTTTTTAAAAATTTATAAATATTTAGTAAAATATAAGAAAATGCAAACTTGTAATTGTACCAACTAGAGAAAGCCACAGTATTGTACTGTGTGAACTTCACTGTATCCTGGATAACTTTCCTTATTTGTAAACATGAATCTGGATCCAATTTTTAGTTTCTTAGTATTCTGTTATATGGAATTTTTTCATATACTTAACCAAAATCCCAATGATAAATATGCAGATTATCTTTCAAAATTTGCTATTAAGACAACTTTACCACTTCACAGTTACTAAGATGGCTATAATAAAAAAGATAATAGCAAGTATTAGCAAGGATGTGGAGAAACTAGAACCCTCATGCACTACTGGTGGGAATGTAAGGTGGGGCAGCTATTTTGGAAAACCGACAGTTCCTCAAAAGGTTAAAAATACAGTTACCATTTTACCCAGCAATTATACTCCTAGGTATTTACACAAGAAAATCAAAATGTCCACATAAAAACTTATACATGACTGTTCATTGCAGCATTATTCACAATAGCCAAAAAGTAGAAACAACTCAAATGTCCATTAGCTGATGAACAGAAAAATAAAATATGGTATATCCATGCAATGTATTTGTCACTAGAAAGGAGTGAAGTACACCACAATATGGATGGCCCTTGAAAACATATGTTAAGTGAAAGAAGCCAGACACAGAAGACTATATATTGTATGATTCCATTTATATAAAATGTCCAAAACAAGCAGATCTGTAGAGATACAAAGTAGATTAGCTGTTGCCTAGGGCTAGTGAGATTGGGGACAATGGGAAGTTCCTGCCGAAGGATACAACTTTCTTTTGGAGATGATGAAAATGTTCTAAACTTGACTGTTGTGATGGTTGTACAATTGTGTAAATATACTAAAAATCACTGAATTATGTTCTCTAAGGGAGTGAATTGTATGGAGTGTGATTTGTATCTCAATAAAGCTGTTAGAAAAGAACATGATTTCCATCTTGGATAATTATTTATACCCTTCTCTGATTTTTAAAAATTATTTTTAATTACAAAAGGAATAAATACATACATTTTTCTTTGTAAAAACAGATATTACATTGATTGGCCATCTGTATGTCTTCTTTGGAAAACCCTCTGCCCATTTTTTAATCAGATTGTTTGTGGGGGTTTTGGTGTTGAATTGTATGTTCTTTAATGCTTTTTAATTTATTTTTTTAAAAAATTTATTAGAGAGCAGAGTGCACGAGAGAGAACACGTGTTGGGGGAGGGGCGGAGAGAGAGGGAGAAGCAGGCAACAGCTAATCTACTTTGTATGATGCATGGTATAACCATACAGTGTAATATTATTTGTCACCTAGAAAGGAGTGTACTTTGTTGATGTCTTCAAAATAGTTTGCCTTATCCACTTTCATCATTTTCATGGAATATTTTCTGTCTTTATTACAATCAACACTTACTAAAATAGCATTTAATTTTTTTTCAGGACTTTGCCCAAATTACTCTCTTCTGTTATTATAGAAATTTTCAAATGTTTGCAAAAGTAAAGAGAATAATAATAACATACTTATCACCAAGCTTCAAACAGTTTCCATTATTTCCCCAATCTCACCTTAAATTACTCTTAATTTTAGTAATTAACCTGTGTTAGGTGTTACAGTCATTTTAAAGATATGGAAGTGGGACTTAGAGATTGTAAGTAATTCTTCCAACAACACAAGCCTTGTAATTAGCAGAGCTGAGACTTGAAATCCAGTCTCTGTGATACAGTTCCTTGGATCGTCCCTCTACACCACTTTGTATTTTATTCCGTCATGCTATCCAAAGGTTGCTTTCACTTCAGACTGTCAGTGGCTATTGCCATTGGTGAGTCTACTTGTTTCTTATCCTTGGTGAACATCATCACATGCCAAGCAAATAAATGGTATTTTACACAGTCTCTACTCTAGACACAAAAACTACCTCCTTGTCATCTGCTCATAGCAGACTCATTGATCCCTTTGAACTTTCCCCAGGATATTTTCCACTTTGAACTGCCATCATCTTGCCCCATCAACTAACACCCAACATTCTTTTTATTACAGAATTTCTGGCTCACTAGCCACCGAGACACCCTTTGTCCCATTGGAGGGTATCCTCTAGTTTCCCCACATCAGCAAATCTGTATGTTCATAATCACATGAAAGTTTAGTTATATAATTTTGCCACAATGCACAGACTACCATAAAGATTCTATTAAAATAATGATTATGGAACTTAACTGTTTTCCCTATTAACTTCCTGATATTTTCCTATAATACCCTTCTCCTTCCTTTTCCTTAACCATCACCACTTAATAGTTACTTATTGAACACCTGTTACATGGTAGATATTGTGCTAAAAGCTGATTAAATAATAGTGAAACAGACATGGTGCCTTCCAATAGGAATTTTATAGTCTAGTGTAGAAAATGAGAAATATAAATGAGGGAAAAAATTGTGAGGAGTATGATTAGTCATCCTAGCACTAGGATAAGATTTGGAGTTGTCTGACACTGTTTGAGAGAGGGGATTTTTAGTGTTATCTGTAATTATATTTGCACTGAGAGCAGGATAAGAAGGAGCCAGCCATACAAAGATAGTACCTGCCAGAGCAGCAATGGAAATCACACTAATGTGGAAAAGTTTTTTATTTCCTTTTGGAACAGAGCATAGTGAACTGGGGGAGAGCATGGTTCCATGATATGTTAGCTAGGGCCAGCTCATGACATCACCTTAGAGTTAATGTTAAGCTATTCAAATGTGCAAAGGAAAAACTAAGTGCAAAGGAAAACCTTAGTGATTCTCCTTTTCAGACTATGTCAGAATCACTAGAGATTTTTCTTAAAGTCAAAGCCTATTCCTGTAGATTTTGATTCAACTGCTTTGAAGTGTTACTTGTATTTTTAACAAGCTTCTCAGTAATTCTGATCTGAAGCAACATTTTAGAAACACTTAGTTAACCTGCTTCTTTAATCACCTTCTCTGTCCATGTTCATCTTCCATGGTTATATTTGAGATCTTTCCAAGCTATCAATTTCTTGTAGGTAGTGTGTTAATATTCCTATTGTGTTAATATTCCTATTTCAGAAATCTTGTTCTTCCATGAACTGGAAAAAATGCATATTTTCTTTCTCTCTTTCTTACTTCTCAGATGTGAAATCCCAGTGTGCAACAAAGGAGTTATCATCAAAGGATGACAATTATGAAATAAAGTTATCTCACAGGAAGATAATGGAAAGACTTACAAGCCATGAGTTTGGATGTTCCATTTTTCAAGACAAATGGAAGTATAATCACCATTTTCAGATAGAACAGGGAAATCAAGAAGAGTATCTTAAAGCTGTGACAGTCACCCATGAAAATATGCAAAGTCTCAGTCAACAAATATCCTATAGTCTACATCAGATATATCATACTAGGCAAAAAACCTATGAATGCAGAGAATGTGGGAAAGTCTTCAATTACCACTCACTCCTAATTCTCCAAGGGAGAAATCACACCAAAGAAAAATGCTATGAATGTAAGGATCGTGGAAAGGCTTTTAGCAGTTGCTCAAAACTTACTGGACATCAGAGAATTCATAATGGAAAAAAACTCTATGAATGTAATGAGTGTAGGAAAGCTTTCCACCACCCCTCAAATTTCATTTGACATCAGAGAATTCATACTGAACAAAGACCCTACAAATGTGGAAAGGCTTTTAGACATGGCTCACACCTTACTGTTCACCAGAGAATTCATACTGGAGAGAAACCCTATGAATGCAAAGAATGTAGAAAAGCTTTCAGTTACCACTCATCCCTCATTCGACATAAAAAAACACATACTGAAGGAAAACACTATGAATGCAAAGAATGTGGGAAGGCTTTTAGCAACAGCTCAATTCTTACGGGACATCAGAGTTCACAGTGGAGAAAGACCCTATGAATGTGGGGAATGTGGGAAAGCCTTCTACCACCACTTTGATGTTTATGATTTCATTTCTTCTTTTTTTGAGTTTATTTTTGAAACTATTAAAATAGAAAACTGCTTTATTTTCGAATTTTCTTGTAGTTAATGCATTTAAGGCTATTAATTTTAGATCCCCATTTTAATATAAAGTTCCTTATTTTTTAGTTTTAAATGTTTCCTGATTTCCATTATAATTGCTTTTTAACATATGAAAAATTTAAGATTGTTTTGGGTCTCCAAATATAGTTTTGATTTTATTTATTTACTTATTTACTTATTGCTTCTAATTTAATTACCTTGTAGTCCAGCAGGTGGACTGTAGGACATTTCATCTTTGAAGTATGGGCAATTTCAGGGAACTATTCTGTTTGTATTGTCAAGAAGTATAAAAAAGTATTTTTGCAGAGAAGCTTTCAAAATACAGCTTATAAATCAAGATAGTTGTTAAATTTTAATATATTCTTACTGCTTCTGACTAATTAATCAATTGATGGACCTGTTATTTTAAAAAACCTATGATTGTAGATTTGTTAACTTTTTAAAGATTTTATTTATTATTTTTTCGACAGAGAGAGAGCAAGCCCAAGTGAGCATAAGCAGGTGGTGCAGCTGAGGGAGAGGGAGAAGCAGGCTCCCCACTAAGGAGAGAGCTGAACGCGGTACTTGATCCCAGGACCCTGGGATTGCGACTTGAGCTGAAGGCAGGCACTTAACCGACTGAACCACCCAGGCACCCCAGATTTGCTCATTTTTCCTTGTAATTCCCTCAAGTTGTAATGTATATATTTTGAGACTATATTATTAGAGCCATACATGTTCTTCCTTGTTCAATCTTCATGGTAGATTTTTTTATTATTTAGTACCCATTCTTCATCCCTATAAATGTGTTTAGTCTAATGTACTATTTTGATTGGTATTAACATTGCCGTATTTACTTTATTTTGCTTAGAGTTTGCATGGGACAGTTTTTCCTTTATTTTCAGTCCTTTTTTTTTCAACCCTTTCTTAAGGTTTATCTCTTATAAGCACCATATACTTAGATTTTGTTTTGTCACCCATTCTATAATCTCTGTCTTTTAATAACTGAGATTAATCTTTTTATACTTATTGTAATATTGATATTTGAATAATTTCTGTCATCTTGTTTTTTGTTTTCCCCTTAACACTTTCTTGTTTCATTTATTCTCTTCTTATCTTCTATGAGTTGATAATATTTTCTCTTGTACCCTTTTAAAAATCTACTCCTTTATAAGCTGTTGATTGTTTCAAGTACAGATTCTCAATCATATTAGACACAAGTTTCCTTTTCACAACAAATATTTTATTACAACTCTTTTGCTTTCCTAAAATTAAGTATACAGGTAGTATAATCCCTCACCATTCATAATGTTTTAAAACTCACTATAATGCCCTAAGTTGACATAAATAGGAGCATTAAAGGAAAGAAAATTATAATACAAAATGCCCAAAATGACAGCTACAAATGCAGACTTCCACACGCATTGGTGATGTGAATACTGTAAGCAGTGTTGCCACTGTTGTGATTTTTCCAAAATGATAGGGTTTATGATAAAGGTCTGAATATAAAGTGCAACTTTGCCTCAATTGTCTTGATAGTTGCATATCTTGAAAATTTGGTATGTATTAAAACCATCTAAAACCACTTTGTGTTTATATGTAAAATAGGTTATAGGCTCAGGTAATCATTAGTAGGTTTTTCACCTACTTAAATATCCAGCATGATATTAAAAAATTGTTGTGGTGATGTAAGACAATTCTTCATTGTACAGGGCTGTTTTTTGCATTTCAGGACATTAGCATTTGTGGCCCCCACATATTTAATGCCAGCAGTTGTCCCACAAATATCCAGCTGCCTACTCCTGGAGTCGTTTCACCCTCACTGAGAATCCCTGACCTTTATGAATGTTCAATAACATATTCAAAGGCATTCAAGACATAGGACAATTCTTCCATGTTTAGCAGACTTCTAGCATCCCCCCAACTAAATGCCAGTAGCATTTCCAATATCAATATTATAGCTAGAGGAGTACCTGGGCGACTCAGTTGCTTAGCGTCTGACTCTTGGTTTTGCCTCAGATCATGATCTCTGGGTTGTGGGATTGAGCCCCACATCAGGCTCTGCACTCAGGTCAAAGTCTGCTTGAGATTCTCTCCTTCTCCCTCCCCCTTTGCCCCTCTCCCCACTCACTCACATGCTCTCTCTAAAATAAAATAAATAAAATCTTTATTATTACATATAATAATATATATAATATTATATATAAGAATAAAATCTTTATTCTTATATATAATAATACATAATATAATAATGTATAATAATATAGCTAGATGATAGATGATAGATAGATAGATAGATAGATAGATAGATAGATAGATAGATATAGATATAAAACAACTAGAAACATCCTAGAAATTTCCAAAACACTCCATAGGAAGCAGTACTGCTCCCACTGAATTTTAATGATTGCTGTTATATTTCTTACCCGCAAAATTAGTCAAGAAAATTACTAACAACACTTAATGATATTCAGTATATTTATCCTCCTCCCAAATAAAGAAGTCAAGTGCTTGAGTGTGCTTTAACTACCTTCTGAACACCCTCTCCAAATTGTCAATGTCTAAACAGTGCTCCAGTGAAAATAAAATGTGAGCCACAGGTGATTTTAAATTTGTTTGTGGAGATATTTAAAAAGTTAAAAGAAACACGCAAAATAAATTTTAATAATACACTTTAACACAACATGTCCAAAATATTATCATTTCAACATTTAACTAATATAAAATTGTTAATAAGATATTCTATTAAGTTCTCAAAATCAGATATGCTTTTTATACTTGCAGGACATCACAGTTTGGACTAGCCATGTTTTAGGTGCCCTACAATAGCCACATATTGCTGATGGCCACTGTACTGGACAGCACAGATACAGAATGTTAGTTCTACCTTGTAAAAAAGACATGCATTAAACAGACATTATTTAATCTGTAGTTAAACTTAACAAAATATTTTGTAAATTTCTATGCTCATTTCTTCCTGATTTTTCTTCTTTACTATTCTTGCACTTGTGGTTTCTTGTTCATTCACACTTACTTACCCTTCTACCTGATATATTCCTCACCCACGGTATCCTCATAACTTGGTCCCTCACAGTCAGGTTTCTGTTCTTACCTCAGAATGGCTTTCTCAGAGTGCCTGGGTGGTACAGTTTGTTAAGTGTCTGACCTTTGGTTTCTGCTCAGGTCATAATCTTGGGGTCATGAGATCAAGCCCTGTGTTGGGCTCCATGCTCAGTATGGAGTCTGCTTCTGATTCTCTCTCCTTCTGCCCTTCCCTCTTGTACTTGCTCAAATAAATAAATAAATAAATAAATCTTAAAAAAAAAGAATGACTTTCTCTTGGTCAGTCATCAATTAAGAATACTTTCATCTGCTATAAACTACAAACCATGGTGACTTTTCTTCTATAACAAAAAATCTGTAGACAGACACCCCAGGTTGGAGCAACATGACCATTATGTCATCTGTGTCCCAGGCTCCACCATTTCTGCTCTGTCATCCTTAATGTGAAGTGTAATTTCTCTTTTACCGTGTCCCCATTTCCCCAGGCAGTAATTGTGGCTTTATTTTTTTTTTTTACTCCCCTTTCTTGGGCAACATCCCACCCTGTACTTCCACACAGAGTTTCCCTTTCCTTTCCCACTGGAGAATGAGATGCCATGCAGAATTGATCCTTGCGAGACTGATAGAGAGGCTTTCAGCATTCAAGTGCAGCAGGTCTCTGTAGTACCAGCTTCATGCTGTGTACCCAGCACTGGGTTGAGCATCCAACTCTTGATCTCAGTTCAGGTCTTGATCTCAGGGTCATGAGTTCAAGCCCCACACTGGGCTCCATGTTGGGCATGGAGCCTACTTAAAAAAAATTTTTTTTATAGTTTGCATCCTACTTTGTCATAGATTTGACCCACAGTGACCATTAGCACTGAACAGACCACTAAAGCCAACTTGACCTGTACAGCAGTCAAAATATAGGGGCGCCTGGGTGGCACAGTGGTTAAGCGTCTGCCTTCGGCTCGGGGCGTGATCCCAGCGTTATGGGATCGAGCCCCACATCAGGCTCCTCCACTGGGAGCCTGTTTCTTCCTCTCCCACTCCCTCTGCTTGTGTTCCCTCTCTCACTGGCTGTCTCTATCTCTGTCGAATAAATAAATAAAACCTTTTTTAAAAAATCTAGATTTGGTCATAAAGGCTTTTCCCAGTTTAAAGCATGCCAATAAGAACTGGAGAGTAGAAAATAGAAGCATTTTAGATGCATTGGTTATGGTAAATGCATGCAAAAAGCTAGGGAATAAAGCCCCCAATGACACAGGGACTTGTATTCATGGACTTTCTGGGATTCAGTGATCTGCTGTAGCTCTCCTCCCAAGGTGAAAGATAAGTTGCTGAACTTTACACCATATATCAGTTAAGACAGAGAGGCAATGCTTGTTCTCTTCGGATTTTGGAGAAGAGCATGCATCATATTTAGGTCTTGGGTCTATTTAGTCTGTGCTTTAGAAGGCTGTATGGTCTGAGTGGAGACCAGAGAAAGAGAAGGCTCTGCAGATGCAGGCTGCATTAGAAGCTCTTTGACCATTGGATCCTTCCAATGGTACTGAGAGTGTCTGTGGCCAATCATGATGCTGTAAGGAGTTTGTGGAAAACCCATGTAGGATAAACTATGGCAGAGGCCCCTAGGATTTTAGGGCAGATCCACACTCACTTTGATAAGAAATCATCATCCTTTTTACAAAATAGCTCTTGCCTTGCTATGGGTCCCTAGTAGAGACTACACACCTGATTATTATGGTACACAAACAACTGCAACCTGGGTCCCCATTATAAGTAGAATGTCATCTGGTCTACCAGGTTATTAAGTCAGGCAGGATCAACATTTCGTCATCAAATTGAGGGCTATAAATAGGACAGGCCCAAGAAAGTCCCAGATGTCTTATATCCCCAGTGTATATTACTCTCATTGACACTTCTACGTCCGTCCCTCAGAGCTTCAGATTCATGAAGAGTTCTGTATGACCAGTTGCAAAAAACAGTTGCCTGATCTCTAAATAACAGCACAAAATGCTGGCAACCACTAGAAATACATTGCTGGAGCTTTAAAACCTCTCATGGGGGCTTTATAGACTGACTGGGAAGGAAAATTCACCCAATGAACAGAACTTTAAGATCTAAATCTCATGCATGCTCTAAGTTAAGAGAGATAACATGAGGTATCTACACTGATTCTTATCCAGTGGTTAGCACTGAGGGTCAATGACTTGAAAAGAGTTCACTTGGAGTGTTGATAGCAAGTAGGTTTGGAAAGAAGTATGTAGAAGGACCCTTTGAAATGTATCCAGAGAGTGACATATTTGTATCTATTCTCTTTGTCTTACCACTGTAAAAGAAGTGCTTTGTGATTAAGAAGTGAGGGTGACATGCTCTATGGATATTAACTTCATCCAGCCACCCCGATGCTTGCTCATTGGGCTCATGAACTATGTAGTTATTCACAGTATTAAAAATGTGGATTTACCCTTACTAGGGATGGCTTCACATTTGTTGGTACCCAAGCAGTTTGCCACAGTATCATCATCACCAGGGTTATGCCATCACCAGGTTGACCAGTTAGCTAGATTTCATCCATTATGAAAGAGGTAAATTTTTTTTCTTTACTGGGATAGATACTCCATGGGGATTAAATTTGCCTGACATGCTTATGGCAGCAATACCAGCTATGGATATTATGAACTCCTTATTCATAATCACACTTCCCATATAGCACTGCTTTGGATCAAAGGACTTCTTTTATAGTAAAAAAAGTAAAGAAATTGGTTGATGCTCTTGAGATTTGCTGGTCTTATTCTGTACCTCATCACACACAAAGTTCAGACATTTTAGAACTCTATAGTGTTCTAAAACTGTTAAAAACTAAACAAGAGTACCATCAGGAAGACCATACCTTATAATGGTGGGTATTGTCCTCACATCTAGTACATGGTCTCATCAGAATGATTATGTGGTAGTTTTTAAGGGTCTAGGTACACAAAATGGAGACCGGGACAGCACTTATCAGTATTACATCTAATGATCTACCACCAAAATATTTGTTCCCTCCTATTTAAAAAATTATCATCTCTGGGCTTTGCTGGTTTGGAGGTCTTAACGTTCAGGGAGAAACTATTCCATCAAGTTCATTCCACTGAATTAGAAAATGAGAGTTCCACACAGCCATTTTGGTATTCCTCAAATCACTGAATAACATGATATAAAGAGGGCTCTGTATTTAATGATTAATTCTGATTTGTACGAGGAAATAAGGCTCCTGCTACTCAAATGACAGGTAACAGATTTTCCAGGTGAGGTTTTATTTATTTTTATTTTTTTAACTTTTAAAAAAAAAGACTTTATTTTTATTTGAGAGCAAGAGCAAGAGAGAGAGAACACAGAGAGAGAGAGGGAGAAGCAGACTCTCCACTGAGCAGAGAGCCTGGGGAGAGACTGCAGGGCTCAATCCCAGGACCCTGGGATCATGACCTGAGCCAAAGGCAGACACTTAACCAACTGAGCCACCCAGGTGCCCCTATTTTTATTTTTTTAAAAGATTTTATTTATTTATTTGAGAGGGGTGGGCAAAGGCAGAAAGAGAGAGAGAGACGATCTCAAGTGGAGACTCCTCACTGAGTGCAGAGCCTGAGCTGAGTCTTGATCCCAGGACCCTAAGAACACAACCTGAGCTGAAACCAAGAGTTGGTTGCCCAACTGACTGAGCCACCCAAGTACTTCAGGTGGAGTTTTAAAAGTTGTTGGCTCTACCTATATTTTCTTTCTTACTTTGTCTTATGCAGATTCATAATATATTAGAAGTTTTTTATTCCCTGTCACCCATCCCTCTGTTATTTTATAAGGGGCATACTGTTCATTGGTATCTTTACCAATTATTCCACAAGATACAGGACATCAAGATGGGATTGTGACAGAACCAGAAAATGAATGGACATCACCTAAATGTGAATTCAGATGCATTTACTAATATTACCTTGGACTCACTCTTTTGGAGACTGCATATTTTGACTTGTACAAGTTACAATTGTATTATTTGAGGGAGCATTTTTGTGTGTATATTTGGTTGTTTGTTTTATGTTGAGAAGGAGAGTACATGCAGATGCTGGGCAACAAGGGATGGACTGTAGTGGACATTTGCCATGCTTTCTGGCTTCCTGGCATATTTTGCCCACCCTATATTCAGGGGGCTTGCTACATTATGAGACCCATCTCCCAAAGTTCCTAATTAGAAACTCCCCTCAAAGTTAGGTACCTTTGACTCAGAGAAGAGTGATGTGGAGAATAAAGACATACATGGAATTGATTCTGGTGAGTGTCAAAGAGATGCACTAGAGGCTATAGTCCTAACTGCTACATCCCATATCTCTGTTAGCAACACAAGCTGTGGTACCTGTGCACAGTGGAGAAGAAGGTGGCTGTAGGCAATGTGGGCTATTGTAGAATCTTCCAAAATTATCTTGCTTTTTCCTTTGCCTTCCTCCCACCAATTCTCAAAAAGGAGCAAAATGTGTCCTATTAAAAAATGAATCAGATGATGTCACTCCTCTTCTCAAAACCCTCCCATGGGTTTCACCCACAGTAGAAGCTGATGTCTTTAGAATGGTCTCCAAGGTCTGCAACCTGGCCCCCTCAACACCTCTTTGACCTCATCTCC
Organism: Ailuropoda melanoleuca; assembly: GCF_002007445.2. NCBI lineage: Eukaryota > Metazoa > Chordata > Mammalia > Carnivora > Ursidae > Ailuropoda > Ailuropoda melanoleuca. Next base: position 38,124,669 of record NC_048229.1, on the reverse strand, counting down.
TTATCCCTTTTATCCTGGCTCACTCTACTCCCACCACACTGAATTCCTTGATATTCCTAGAAGTCTTTGCAAATGTGGTTTCTTCTTTCTGGACACTCTCTCCCTAAATATTCACATTATTCATATATTATTCATATTTTATAATATTCATGTTATTGACTACATGATTTTCCTCTTCTATGAAATGCCTCTTCATATTGCTTGCCATATATCTATTGGGTTTGTTATGCTTTACTCAATGATTTGGAGTTGTTCCTGCTACCAGTCTCCTATAGGCTCATGTTCTGTTAATCTGTTCCAGTTTATAACATCTTTTCTTTTTTGACTGCCATTTGATGAATAAAAGTGCTAATTTTAATATAGTCAAATGAATCACTATTTCTTTTGTGTTCTGTGTAAGAAATCTTTTACCACGAAGTCTAAAAAATATTTGCTGATATATTTTTTACTAATAGTTTTATTAAAGTTGTGTTTTGACATTTGAATCTTTAATCCTTCTAGGGTTGGTTTTTGTATATGGTGCCAATTCCATTTCCTTTATAGTTTTTGGCCTATCCACCTTTCCTTCATGTGGCAATTTCTTCCTCTAGGTTATCTTAGAAAGACTTTCAAACAAATTACTCATTTCATTAAGGCTTTCAAACACATTACTCAAAATAACCATAGAATTCTCTTGAGTTTCAAATTTTCTTTCTATAGAAATGTCCCATTTTCTTTCTAATGTTGTTTGTGTTTATCTTCTCTAATTTTTTTAGTCCTTCTTTAAAAATTACTGCATTCGGGGCATCTGGGTAGCTCAGTCATTAAGCGTCTGCCTTCGGCTCAGGTCATGATCCCAGGGTCCTGGGATTGAGCCCCGCATCCGGCTCCCTGCTCAGCGGGGAGCCTGCTTCTCCCTCTCCCTCTCTCCCTGCTTGTGTTCCCTCTCTTGCTGTGTCTCTGTCAAATAAATAAAATCTTTAAAAAAAAATGACTGCACTCTTTTACAGAGAACCAGCTCATGGTTTTATTAATTATCTCTACTAGGATTTTTTTTCCTACTTATTTTACTAACAACTGTTTATCACATTACTTCCTCGGACTTTAGTAGAATGTGATTGAATTAAACCTTAATTAATTTGTTTTCACTCTTCCTAGTTTTCTAATTTTAGGTGAGATTTTTTTCTGAGTATCACTTTGGCCCATCCCTTAGATTTTTCATATGCAAGTACTATCTATCATTTTCCTCTTCATTCTAAATAGATTGCAATTGCTGATGTTATGTTGTCCTTAACCCACAGATTATTCAGATGTGTATATTTTAATGTACATGCATTTGGAACATTTTACATATTTTATTGTCTGTTTTCAGTTTCTATTTTCATTTTTATTTTTTTTAATTTTTTTAAAAGATTTTTTTAATTTATTTATTCGACAGAGATAGAGACAGCCAGCGAGAGAGGGAACACAAGCAGGGGGAGTGGGAGAGGAAGAAGCAGGCTCACAGAGGAAGAGCCTGATGTGGGGCTCGATTCTATTTTCATTTTTATTTTNCATTTGGAACATTTTACATATTTTATTGTCTGTTTTCAGTTTCTATTTTCATTTTTATTTTATTTTTTTTTTATAAAGATTTTATTTATTTATTCGACAGAGATAGAGACAGCCAGCGAGAGAGGGAACACAAGCAGGGGGAGTGGGAGAGGAAGAAGCAGGCTCACAGAGGAAGAGCCTGATGTGGGGCTCGATTCTATTTTCATTTTTAAAATGTAGCCTGAGAGTATGACATATATGATATTAGTTTGGGGACTTTATAATCTCTTTATGGCCTACTTTTTGGAGAATTTTTATGACTGTTTCATGTACATTTGAAATTTTTTTCTTTTTCTGGTTAAAAATAAAAATAAAATGTAGATGTATATCAAGCAAATTACTTATGTTATCCCAATATAGTCTTACACCTACCTTCTTCTATTTGATCTGTTTCTGAAAGATATGTTAGTTTGTTACTGTGATTGTGGGTTCCTGAAAATTTCCCTATTTTACTAGTCTTTGCTATATGTATTTCAGAGCTATATTGTTAGATAACTATATTGTTAAATACTCTTGGTAGCTGTGTCTTATTAAAATATGGAACATCTCTGTTAATATTGTTTGCTTTGAAATCTGTATAATCTAATATTATCAACACACCTGCTTTCTTCTTGGTAATATTCCCTTGTAAATGATTTTTACATTCCTTTCCTTTTAGTTAAATTTTTACTGTAAAATGTTCACACAAATACTGAAGAAAACATTATAATGAACTTTATGTACCTATCATCTGCTTTCAACATTTACCAACATTCTGTTATTTTTCTTTTATCCATCTACCTCTCCTCAGTGATGTTTAAGCTAACATTTTGCTTGTTAGTATTTCTATATAAATATTTAAAAGATAAGTCTTCTTTCTAACATAATCACATTACCAATAAAATTAACAGTAATTCTTAGACCTCTGGTAAAAATGTGTGTTCAGTAATCGAATTGCACAGATTTTTTCCTTCAACCAGGCTTTAGGAGAATAAGGAGAACCTGGTGTAAGCATAGTCCAACCCTCTAACTGGACCTATTTTTAATCTGAATCCCAGAGAGGGACATAACTAGCCTGAAGGTACCCAGCAGGCCCTCACAAGAGCTTAGGTCTAGTTCCCTCAAAAAACTTCTGGGATGGACAGACTTTCAGTAGTTCATAGAACCTCCTACCACTGTCAAATATAAGAACTTCCTGGCAGAGGCAATATTTAGCGGGGTTTTGAAGAATGTTTAGGAGTACACCAGATGAAAGGAGTTGTGTCTTCACACACCCCCCTCCTATTTAAAGCAGCCCCCCCACCCCGCCTCCGGCCTTTAGGCTTCATTTACATCCCAAGGACATTATTACTTACGTTTTAATTTACAAATAAACAAAAATAGTTTTCTTTAGGTGCTTTTTGTCACACATTGACCATATTAAAAACCATTATTATTTTTATAATTGTTGCCTACTATTGGAGATTGATGGGGATTCAAGGCTCCATTTCCCTCCGCCAGCCCTTCAGAAGGTGCCGTCTTGCCCTGGTGGTATCCCTCAGGAGAGGACTGGACCACCTCGACTTGTACCCTATTTCCTCAGGTGGTTCCTCTCAGAAAAGGCTAAACTACCCTTCCTGCAGCAGATTGCCCATTCTGACATCTATCTTGCCAGGTAGTTTTGTCCAGGATGGGGCTCCCATTCTGATGTCTCCACATTCTCCCTGAGTGGTTTCTCCAAAAAGTAAGACTGTACTGATGAGGGAACAGAAGGCAACCCGAGGACAAAGCAGAAACTGACGCCCGCTACCCCGCCCCCCCACCATGGGATGTATGTGACATTCCTCAGGCACTCCTGGCTGCCCTCAAGGACAAAGAAATAGTTAACCTATAGATACCACAATCCCTCAGTTTACAAATGTCTTAGCAGTCTACAAAGACAAAGCATCTCTGTTGGTAACCTAGCTTCCAGAAGGGAATGTAGATACAATTGAACGTCCTTGTAGTCTGCAGCCTCCAGGAAGTTCCCGACTATCTTCATGTTAATGACTTACGAGAGGGAGGGGTAAAGGGCCTTGACTTGACAATGGCAAGGCCTCGGTATCCTGTGAGTCTTCTTTAACATATGAAAGTCCTTTCTCAACCTCCCTTTTTCCTTTCCTCCCCCAACCCTAGGGTATATAATCAGCCACCCCTCACAACCCCGAGCAGCAGCTCTTTCTGCCCACGGGTCCTGTCCCCGTGCTTTAATAAACCACCAATTTTGCACCAAAGACGCCTCTTGGTCATTGGCTCTGGACTCCATCCCACTGAACCTCACGTGTATTCCGTAACCTCATCAGTACTGTCCTGATTTCTCCCCTCATCCCCCATTGACTCCTCCCAGGATTCAGCCCTAACATATAAGACGTTTGTCCGTCTCCCTTGGTGATTTTTCTTCCCTGGCTTCCCTCATCCTTGTGGTTTCCCCCAGCAGATAATTGCTCTCAGAAGAGCGCCGTATACCTAGAGGCAAATTAGGTTTTCCAAATACAACACAGAGTACCAGACCCCATCGCCAATACCTCTCCCTCCCTGAAGGCTACCTCGACATTCCGTGTGACAATCCCGGCCTCGCTCTATGAAAACCCGCGGGAGGCCTATTCCTCCACTGTACGGAACGGACACGCCTCAGGGATGGCGGCTCGCGCGCAGAAGCACTACTGAGCGAGGCCATGTTCTCTGCCCGACAGCCTCTCTTATAGGAACTGCGCCATGTTAACTGTTGGCATATGAGGCTTCCGACGTACTCAGAGCATGCGCACTAGCTATGGTCCGGGAGAGGAGGTCCTACAGGCCAGACCGGAAGCGGAAATGGTCCTCAAAGGCTTTTCGCCGCTGGTGTCTGGAGTGTTTTCGCATTTTAACTCCGAGAGGTCTCCGAGGTAATTTTGGTCGCTCGTGATAAGGGATTCTGTGGGGTCAATGATGGGGTTGTTGTCCACAGAGTGAGTGATGGCGGTTTGGGGCTCAGTGGTGAAGAGTCTGTGGCGTCTGTTGCTGTGAGAGCAGTGATGGGAGTCTCTTGGGTCAGTGATGGGGATCTTTGAGATGAGTGTGGGATTTGTGGGCTCAGTGATGGGAGTCAGTTGTCATTGAGCTGTTTAGTCAGTTATGGGGGTCGGTGGGGTCTGTGATGAGCTTGCTTTCTAAACATTCATAAGTTTTGATGTGTAGCATATTGTTCAAAGCTAAGTACTGGGTTTTTTAAATTTTTAGTTATTTTTTTCCTTTCATCCATGAGTTATTTAGAAGTGCGTTGTCCATTTCATATAATGCCTCTGGGTAATGCTCGAGTTTAAAAATTACTTTACCGTCTAGTTCTTGGTCGGTTTTCATAAATGTCACATCTATTAGGTGAAAACAATGTGTGTTCTCTATTGTATTATTTCATGTATATTCTCAGTTTATTTTGTCTGCTTAATTAATTCCAGAGAAAGGTAAACTCACTGGAGTGGTGATTTGTCTACTAGCCCTTCCTTCTGTCAGTATCTGCTTTGTATATTTGAAACTATTATTGGGAACAGTTGCTTTTTTTTTTTTTTTAAGATTTTATTTATTTATTCGACAGAGATAGAGACAGCCAGCGAGAGAGGGAACACAAGCAGGGGGAGTGGGAGAGGAAGAAGCAGGCTCATAGCGGAGGAGCCTGATGTGGGGCTCGATCCCATAACGCCGGGATCACGCCCTGAGCCGAAGGCAGACGCTTAACCGCTGTGCCACCCAGGCGCCCCACAGTTGCTTATTTTTAATAATATATATGAGTAAATAAAGATACCATAACAATTCAAGCTCCCACCATTAATTTTTAAAATGGGTCATTTCCTAAATGCTTTCCAGCACTGGATTTTTTAAAATAAGTTTTTACTGGGCACCTTCGTGGCTCAGTCGATTGGGCTACCGACTCTTAATCTTGGCTCAGGTCTTGATCTCGGGGTGGTGAGCTCAGACCCTGCATTGGGCTCCACGACGGGGTTGGAGCCTACCTAAAAAATAAAATAAAATGAAATAAATAAGTTTTTACTATTCCTAGGAGAAATTATATGTAATTGCTGTAATGCACTTTTCCTGTTAGTAAAATTGGCATCTTTTTAGTAATTACCTTTTAAATTTCCTTTTTGTGAATTTTCATGTACTCTGTTCAGATTTTTTTTCTGGGCTTCTTTTTCCATATTGATTGCTAGATTTTTTTTAAAATTTAGAGATAACTTACTGTTACATATTGAAATTTTATATGTATATTTCTTCATTTTTATTTTTAAAGTGTACTTTAGTATATAATTAAGAAATATCACCTAGCCAGAAATACCTGTTCTTTCTTTAATAGCTTCTGGTTTTTCTCACATGTGTAATAAGGATCTCTCCCATCCCACCACAATGTTCATACAAACATATACTACTAAAATTTATTTAAATATATTTTGGGGTTTATAAAATACATATACTTAAATGTTTAGTCCTACTGGAGTTCAGTCTAATGTATAATGTGTGATGGGGATATAGGTTTTTTTTTTTCCAGGTGGATGGTCAGTTATATCAGTGTCACTTACACAATAAATGTCCTGTGCACACTCAGTTAGATGTTATTTTTGTTATATATATGTCAGTACTGTCTGAGCTGTTGTTGTCTCTGTTTGATTACATTGTTTTTATATTAAGTTTTAATATCTAATAGAGAATGGTAATTGCTGATATTTATTACATGCTTCTTGTGTGCCAGGGAGATGTTGAATACTTTATGAGCATCATCTCATTCAATTTTTATAACTCTATGAAATAGATACTTCCATCCTCATTTTTGAAACTAGCATGGAAGGCACTTCTTCATATTCTCATAGCTGAAAGACAGCAGAGCTGCAGTTCAGATTTTAAGTAATATTACTCCATATCTCATGACTAATTCCCATCACAGGTTTCATTAAACTTTATGTTCTCCACAGCACTGGTTCTCAAGGTGTGGTGCCTGGACTAGCAGCATCAACAGCACCTGGGCACTACTTAGAAATGCAAATTCTTAGGCCCTGCTATGGTCCGAATGTTTGTGTTCCCCCAGAATTTTGATGTTGAAATCCTAATCTTCAGAAATATCATATTAGTTGGTGAGGCCTTTGGGAACTGATTAGGTCATGGAGGTGGGGCACTCATAAATGATTAGTGCTGTTATAAAACATCCCACATAGCTCCTGAGCCCCTTATACCAGGTGAAGACACAGTGAGAAGGTGCTGGCTATGAACCAGGAAGAGGCCCCTGACTAAAAGGTGACTATAATGTCTCCTTGATCTTGGACTTTCCAGCCTCTGGAACTGTGAGCAATAAATTTCTGTTGTTTATAAGCTACCCAGTCTGTGGTATTTTATTACAGCAGCCTAACTGGACTAAAACAATTGCTACCCTAGGCCTATTAAATCAGAAACTGGGAGTGAGGTTCAGGATTTTTAACTGTATTCTAAGAAGTCCTCCAAGTGTTTTGAATGCACACGTAGGTTTGAGAGCCTCTGCTCTGTGTCTAGTTCAGGGACCTTCACCTTGGTGTTCACATGAAGGTTTGTGTGATGGATATCTAGTATCTGACCATGTGGACATTGTCTTTCTAGGTTTTTTTGGTGTCTCTGGGGAGCCCCTGGATTAGATCTTTCTCCAGACTCCAGCTTGCCTCTCTCCAGCAGCTCTGCTTGAGTTTACAGATGTCTACAAAGCTTTAGGCTCCTGAGAGAATAAAGTTTGAGACCTACCATGACCATGTCAGCTAATCGGACCTCTCCCCAGAAATCCCTGGTCCTGGATCCAGAGGAACGTGACAATTCATATGAGGTGAGAAGGATGAATTCCAGGGGGAAGGGATTCATCCTGGGAGTAGATATCTCCGATATGACACCAGAGCCTCTGGGCAGCGGCAGATGGGTCACAGGAAGCAACCAGACTCTTTTACTTCCCTGAAGCAAACCTTGATCTTTCTGCCAAGAATGAGCAACACATGGGTGTCTCCAGATCCAGAGGCCAATTGTATGACAGTGGTGAGGTGGACTGTCAAAAATTGCCTTTTCTTTTGTTTTCATGCTATGTTGATCTTTGGCTGAGGGTAATATTCCTGATTAGAAATCATTTTTGTGCACAATTCTGAAAGTATTTCTTTATTTCTTCTTAAACTCTTTCTCCCCACATAAGTAAATATTTCTCTGTTCTTTTTTTTAAATTTGTTTTTTAGATGTTGGTTCTTCATTGATCTATTTTATGAACTACTTCCAAAAACATTAATCCAGGCAGACAAAAAATATGAAACTTTGCTATAATGTTGATTTTCCTCTGTAACCAAGAGCATTAAATTAGAAATACAAAGTAAAAGACTTTTTGTACAGCGTTGGGAATAGACTTAATATCTGAACTGTACATTTTAAAGTGGTAAATTTTATGTACATTTTACCACAGTTTTTATTTTTTTTTATTTTTTATTTTTTAAAGATTTTGTTTATTTATTCGACAGAGATAGAGACAGCCAGCGAGAGAGGGAACACAAGCAGGGGGAGTGGGAGAGGAAGAAGCAGGCTCATAGCAGAGGAGCCTGACGTGGGGCTCGATCCCATAACGCCGGGATCACGCCCTGAGCCGAAGGCAGACGCTTAACCGCTGTGCCACCCAGGCGCCCCTTACCACAGTTTTTAAAAAATAGTTTAAAAAAAATAAAAGGCTAGCAAAAGAAACCCTCGTATCTGAAAACTTTAAATTTTTTTCTACATAAATATTCTTTAAAGGGAAAACCATAAAGGATCTTAGAAAATTCCTTGAGTTTAATTTCAATTAAATAAAGAATTACATTTTAAAGTTTATGTAGCAAAGCTAAACTCTAGATAGAGGGGAAAAATATAGATTTAAAGGCCTTTTTAAGGAATCCTGGAAGTTTTGGGGAGAAAGACCTAAGGTATGAGTAACATTTAGAACTGAAGAAGTTAGAAAAAGAATTCAATGAATATAAAATAACAATAAGGACTAGAAAATAACAATAAGATAAAGGAAGAAATTAGTCACGTAGAGAACAAACATAATTGATGAAGATGTTCGACAGAAGCATAAGTGGCTTCTGAATGTGGTGATCAGGAACAGGGAGTAAAGATACACTGGGGTATGTAACAAAACAGGAGAGATGGTTACTTCTTTATCAAAGATTAAAACAATCTTGAATGAATATTATACAAAATCGTACAAAAATATGAAAACCTAAACAAAAGGGATATACTTTTATAAAAAAATAAATGTCAAAATTGGTAAATACAGATGGTTCAGAAGGCCTTGAAGAAATTAAAGTGTTTATCAAACAATTCCTACACAGTCAAAAATGGTGGAAAACGTCATGTGGATTAAGTTGATCTTTATGCCAAAGTTTTAGGTAAAGTTGATATCTAAAATTATTCCCAACTTTGTTTGTGGTGTTTGTTTTATTTTGTTTACTATGTTAGTCTTGATGCCCAAACCAGTCAAGAACAGTAAAAGAACTGGAAATTATGAACATAGATTCAGAAGCCATAAATGTATTAACTAACTGAATTCAAGAATACATGAAAACAGTGGTCAAATAGGGTTTATCATAGGGACACATGTGAAACAGACATTGTTTTCTCAGCAGTCCACTCCAAAGTTAAAATAATAAAATATATCAAAAATAATAAAACTGCTATATATCAAAAGATAAGATATACAGCAAAACAGTGTTCAGAAATAATTTAGAAAAATAATTTGTCATATGCAAATAAATATAAAAATCTAGATGGAGTGGGTGAATTTCTAGGAACATATTAAATTTCTCACCAGATCTTCACTATTTACCACATTTTCACTTTTAGATATTAAGATTGTCATTTAAGCTAATTCTACTTTTAATAAAATTATGATTGCAGCTTTGGAGAGATTTATTTGCCCTGGTGTTAAGTTCTGTGTAAAGTGTGTGTGTTTGCAAATTTTATGTTCAATATTTCTGAATGTTATATAGGGATGTGAATGTTTCAGGATACAGAATTTGCTGTCTTATCAATAAGCTATCTTACATAGTTGTGAGGTTTGTACAGTGTGTTTTGTTTTGTTTCATTTTGTTTTTACTTTACCTGTTGGAGCTGAGAGAGATTGTTTCCCACCACAAATATATTTCTGCCTATATTTATCTGTAGTTTCTGTTCATAAACTTCGATGCTATGAAATTTGGTGTGGTGATAGTAATGACGTCTGAAATTAATTTTGGATTGTTTAATATTTTTTCCCTAAAATTCAGCTCTGATATTAAGATGGAGGTTCTTGTTTCCTTTCAGTTGGCATTTCCAGATAAGTCTTTTGCTCATCCTTTTACTGTCATCCTTCAGAGTCCTTGTGCACTTGTTCTGTATACCAGTTTGGAAAGATGTATTTTGCGTACATTCCTGATAAAGATACTTTTTATGTATCTTTCACCTTATACTCTGTATTCTTGCTTGGGTTCTGTGTCCCTTCTGGTAATTTTGAAGGTTTGGATTCTTTTCTATATGGTTGGTTCTTTTAATGTGATCTTTATCACATTAACATCTTGAACTCAATTTTTTTTTTTTACTATTTCAAGTTTTTATTTAAATTCTAGTTAGTTAACATATAGTGTAATATTAGTTTCAGGAGCAGAATTTAGTGATTCATCACTTACATGTAACATCCAGTGCTCATCACAAGTGCCCCCTTAATCCCCATCACCCATCTAGCCCATCCCCTGCCCTCCTCTCCTCCAGCAACCCTCAGTTTGTTCTCTATAGATAAGAGTCTCTTATTGTTTGCCTCCCTCTCTTTTTTTTTTTGAACTAAATCTTTTAATCTTTTGTTTTAGACAATATCTATTAAATTTATACTGTGACTGGGGCGCCTGGGTGGCACAGTGGTTAGGCGTCTGCCTTCGGCTCAGGGCGTGATCCCGGCGTTATGGGATCGAGCCCCACATCAGGCTCTTCTGCTGTGAGCCTGCTTCTTCCTCTCCCACTCCCCCTGCTTGTGTTCCCTCTCTCGCTGGCTGTCTCTATCTCTGTTGAATAAATAAATAAAATCTTTAAAAAAAATTTATACTGTGACTAATGATAAAAGTTCTGTGCTTCCACTTCCAGGATTCTTTTGTTTGTTAGATGGTTTTTATTGAGCTCTATTTTTTTTCTATTTTCCTTTAAAAGTCCTTATTTCCATTTCATGTTGCTCACTTGTCTTAATCTGCTCCTTGCCACTTTTTGTGTTTTCACATGGTGTTTTATTGCTTTCAGAGAGACCTCCCATTTCTGTGTTGCTTTTCATTTGCACTTCTTTACTGAGTTCTGCCAATTTATTTTTTTTTAATTTACATAACCATTTTCTTTAGCCTGTTTGCCCATTATTTCTTCCTTGGACTCTTAGATTCCTATTTATTTTAGGTACTTAATTGTTTTAGTGAATTCCTTGAAATCATGGTGAATGTGTTTTCTTCTATATTGTGGCAATTTATTTCTAGCATGTTCCTTTTAATTTCTTTTTTTTTCCTCTCATTCTTTTTGCTATAGTATTGTTGTACATCAGGAGATGTTTATTATTATCTTTGAGGAGATTTTTTCCTGGACAAACTGTTTATAAGAAGCTCATTCGGAGGGCGCCTGGGTGGCTCAGTCATTAAGCATCTGCCTTCGGCTTGGGTCATGATCCCAGGGTCCTTGGATTGAGCCCCACATCGGGTTCCCTGCTCAGTGGGAAGCCTGCTTCTCCCTCTCCCACTTCCCCTGCTTGTGTTCCCTCTCTCGCTGTCTCTCTCTGTGAAATAAATAAAATCTTAAAAAAAAAAAAAAAGAAGCTCATTTGGTAAGGAGTCAAAGCTATTAATATGACATCTTTATACCCCATTAAATTCTGATGACATTGGGTTTGAGGGCTGGGGTTTTGGTATATGTAGGGTATCAGTATGAAAGTGTGTGAAAGAGAAAAATTGGAGCACATGTATTCTTCGCAAGTATATAGGGAACATTTTCAAAGAAATGACAATGTTTTAAGCCCCATAAACAGAATCAGCACATCACAAAGAAGCAAACTCATTTCTGACCGCAATTAAATGAAGAAATAAAAAAATCATAATTTTAGATATTAAAAAATCTAAGATATACCTTCCACAGATATAGATATACTTTCTCTATCCTTGCCCTTCCTGTATGCTCTTTCCCTCCCCTGAATATGGTGGCCTGCCCTGTATGTACAACTCCTGAATCTTCATCTCCATACTAGCTCTCTATTTAACTACTTAGCGTACATCCTCGTATATGTCTTATCACCTAAATTTCAATATGTACAAATCAACAGTTGTACTGAATAACTGATAATTGAGTCCCTTTTTCTCACCTTCACACCTGATAAAAATTTTATCTCATTATAATCCCTTCTATAGCTTTACTACTCCAGCCTTAACTTTGGGTAAGTAAGAAATTCATATTGTCTCACATGAATTGTGCAGGGATCTCATGACTGACTATCCACTCATGCCTATTCTGAAATGCTCTGTTTTGAGAATACACCTTCTTCAGTATATTTTTTAAATCTTTTTTATTTTTTTAATTAATTATTTATTTATTTTTTGAGATTTTATTTATTTATTTGACAGAGAGAGAGAGACAGCCAGTGAGAGACGGAACACAGGCAGGGAGAGTGGGAGAGGAAGAAGCAGGCTCCCAGCAGAGGAGCCTGATGTGGGGCTCAATCCCAGGACCCTGGAATCATGCCCTGAGCCGAAGGTAGACACTTAACAACTGAGCCACCCAGGCGCCCCTCTTTTTCATTATTTTGAAACAAGTACAGATCCTCAAAAGGCATTGCAAAATATAGTATAGTGGTGGTGCATGATTCTTTTTGCTCATTACTGGTTGTAATTTGTTAATATTTTGTTGAGGATGTTTGCATCTAAGTTCGTGAGATATATTGTCCTGTAGTGGTCTATTTTGTGTTGTCATGTCTAATTTTGATATCAGAGTAATGCTGGCCTCACAAAATTATTTGGAAAGTGTTCTCTTTTACTTTCTAGATGAGACTGTGTAAAAATGACTCTGTGTAAAAAAACAAAAACAAAAAAACCTCTTCTTTAAATATTTAGTAGAATTCTCTGGTAAAACTACCTGGGCCTGGAGATGTCTTTTTTCAGGAACTTTTAAATTAAGAATTTAATTTAATGGTTATAAGATCATCATCCTTTCTATTCCATAATAGTTGTCTTCTGATAGTTTGTAGTTTTTGAAGAAGTGGTACAATTCTACATTGTTGGGTCTATTAGCATAGAGTTTTGATAGTCTCTTATTTTCCTTTAAATGGCTGCTGGATCTGTATTTTTTTTTTTTAAGATTTTATTCATTTATTTGAGAGAGAGAGCATGAGTGGAGGGAAGAGCAGGGAACTCTGTGTTGAATGTGGAGCCTGATGCAGGGCTTAATCCCAGGACCCTGAGATCGTGACCTGAGCTGAAACCGGAATTGGACGCTTAACCGACTGAGCCACCCAGGCGCCCCTAGATCTATATTGATATTTATTTCATTACTGACACTGGTGATTTGTATTTTCTTTTTATTTTTGCCAGTCTCTTGACTACTAGGTCAGTCAAGAAAGCTTACAATTTTATTGATTTTTGTCAAATAACCGAATTGTGTTTTATTGATTTTTCTTGTGTTTTTTAAAAATTTTTTTCAATTTCATTGACGCCTGCTCTTTATTATTTTCTTTCTTCTGCTTGCTTTGAGTCTGTTTTGCTCTTTTTCTAGTTTCTTGAGGTAGGAATTAGATCAGTGATTTAACAATTTTCCTCTTTCCTTTTTTCAGTTGATTTGTGCTTGACATATAACATTATATTAGGTTCAGGTATATAACATAATATGGTGCTTGTATATATTATGAAATGATCACCACAATAAGTCTAATTAACATATATACAATATAACATATATACAATATAGTATTACTAAGTATAGTCACCATGCTGCAACATTATAGCCCCGTATTTATTTTATAACTGGAAGTTTACCTTTTTGACTGCCCTCACCCATTTTGCCAACTACCCATCCCCCACCTCTGGTAACGACTAATCTGTTCTCTGTGTCTGTGACTTTTTCTTTTTTTAAAGATTTTATTTATTTATTTGACAGAGATAGAGAGATAGAGACAGCCAGCAAGAGAGGGAACACAAGCAGGGGGAGTGGGAGAGGAGGAAGCAGGCTTCCAGTGGAGGAGCCTGATGTGGGGCTCCATCCCAGAACGCCAGGATCACGCCCTGAGCCAAAGGCAGACGCTTAACGACTGAGCCACCCAGGCGCCCCTGTGTCTGTGACTTTTTAAATTTTGTTCTGTTTCATTTTGAGATTTACATATAAATAAGATCATATGGTAATTGTACTTCTCTGACTTATTTCTCTTAGCATAATATCCTCAAGGTCCATCCATACTGTCACAAATGGCAAGACTTCTTTCCTTTTTTACGGCCAAATATTACATTTTGTGTGTGTATGTGTGTGCATGTGTGTGTATGTATGTGTATCACATTTTCTTTATCCATTCATCCATTGATGGACACAGGTTGCTTCCATGTCTTGGCTATTATAAACAGTGCTGCAGTAACATGGGGGTACATATATATTTTTAAGGTTTATTTATTTAATAAATGAGGGAGAGAGAATCGCAAGCAGATTCCATGCTGAACACAGAGCCCAATGCAGGGCTTGATCTCATAACCCATGAAATCATAACCTGAGCCAAAACCAAGAGTCAGATACTTAACCGACTGGGCCACCCAGGCATCCCTGCATATATCTTTTTGGGTTTGTTTTCATTTCCTTTGGGTAAATACCCAGACACGTAATTGCTGGATCATATGGTAGTTCTAGTTTTTGAGGAACCTCTCTACTGTTTTCTATAGTGGTTGCACTAGTTTACTTTTTTTTTTTTTCCTAAAGTAGGCTCTATACTTAGCATGGAGCCCAGTGTGCAGGTTTGAACTCATGACCCTGTGATGAAGACCTGAGCTGAGGTCAAGAGTTGGCCACTTAACCAACGGAGTCACCCAGGCACCCCTCCCCCCAAGTTACATTTTTACCTACAGTGCACAAGGCTTCCCTTTTCTCTACTTCCTCATCAGTAATTGTTATTTTGTTTTGTTTTGTTTTGTTTTGATAATAGTCCTTCTGACAGGTATAAGGTATCTAATTATGGTTTTGATATGCATTTCCCTAATGTTTAGTGATGTTGAGCACCTTTTCATGTACCTTTTGGCTTCCTGTATGTTTTTGGGAAAATGTCCATTCAGATCCTCTGCCCATTTTTAAATAGGATTGTTTTCCCTTTTCTAATGTAAGCATTTAGTGCTATAATTTCTCTTTCAGCATTGCTATATCTGCATCCCACAGATTTTGATACATTGTATTTTCAGCTTCTTTCAGTCCTGTGTATTTTCTAAATTTCTTCTGAGAATTCCTCTTTGACATACAGGTTTAGAAATGTGTTGTTTAATTTCCAAATGTTTTGTGACTTTCTAGATAGTTTTTGTTACTATTTTGTAATATAATTCCAACAGATTTTTCTGTTGTCTTTGTTACTGATTTTTAGTTTGATTCCATTATGGTTGGAGATACTATGTATCATTTCCATTCTTTTAAATTTGTCGCCATTTGTTTCACAGGCTAGGTTATGGTCTGTCTTGGTCATTGTTATATGGGTGCTTGAAAAGAATGTGTACTTGACTGCTGTTAGTTGGAGTATTCTATAAATATCGATTAGATCCTATTGTTTATTCTATATCATTGATTATTTCCTGTCTGCTGTTTCTGTAATTGCTGAGTGTGGGTATTCAGCTCCCTATAATCCTTTTTTTTTTAAGATTTATTTATTTATTTGAGAAAGAGAGAGGAAGTGTGTGGGGGGGTGAGTGGGGGGAGGGGCAGAGGGAGAGAACCCCCAAGCCGACTCCCCACTGAGCACAGAGCCATCATGGGGCTCCATCTCATAACCCACAGGATCATGACCTGAGCTGAAACCAAGAGTTGGACACTCAACTGACTGAGCCACCCAGCGCCCCTTCTATAATCCTTTTTTAAAAAAACGTTTATGACTCCAGGTAGAAATAGCCATTCCTTCAATTATGCATTTACAGATTAAACTTTTTTTAATATGGAGGATCATGTTTTTAAAAAATATTTTATTATGAAAAGAAATAAATGTATACAAAAGTAAAGAGAGTAGTATATGGAGCCCTTTATCTGTTGTGCTTACCATCTAGCTTTAGTAGTCATCAATATTCTGTCATTCTAATTCCATCTAAAACCACCCTCCTGCCCCTTTAGCTGCTGGATTATTTTAAAGCAAATCCCAAACACCTCTCTTATCTGTAAATACTTTGACATGTATCTCTAAGAGATAAGAATTCTTTTTTCTTTTTTTTTTTTAAACATAACCAGTAAGTCATTATCACACCTAAAACAACTAATTTCTAGATATCATCTAGTACCTGGTTATTGTTTGAGGCTTTTTGTGTTTTTTTAAGATTTTATTTATTTATTTGACAGAGAGAGAGAGACAGCCAGCGAGAGAGGGAACACAGGCAGGGGGAGTGGGAGAGGAAGACGCAGGCTCCCATCGGAGGAGCCTGATGTGGGGCTCGGCCCGAGGACTCTGGGATCACACCCTGAGCCGAAGGCAGATGCTTAACAACTGAGCCACCCAGGCGCCCCTATTGTTTGAGTTTTTAAAAATGCGTCATAAATGTCTTTTTAATGTTGGTTTGTTTTAGTGAAGGGCCAAAGTCTACAAGTTGGATTTGTTTAGTATGACTCTTAATTCTCTCTCTCTCTTTTTTTTCCAAGATTTTATTTTTAAGTAATATCTACACCCAATGTGGGACTCAGATTCACTATCCTGAGATCAAGAGTCACCTGCTCTACCAACTGACCCAGGGCACCCCTTAAAGTCTCTTTTAATAAAGAAAAGATTCCTTTCCACTGTTTTTTTATTGTAATTTATTTTTTGAAGAAATGAGCCATTTGCTGCCTTCTGGATTTAGCTGACATTTCAGTCTTAATATTGTTCAATATGTTCTTCTTTCACTTTATGTATGATTTGTTTCATCGGAGGCTTAAAAGATTCAGGTTGGATTTTTCTTTTTCTTTGATAAGAATACTTAATGGATGTTACAATGAAATCAATTACTTTATCATTTCAGGAGGTACATAATTTTTGATTCTCTCTCTTTTTGTAATGTTAAAATTGATCATTGGATATAGATGTTATTAGCTGGTCCATCCATTGTAAACTTCTCTTCAGCCTTTCACTTGAAACAGTTAAGCAACCATTAATGATTACTGAATAAATTCATTATTTCATAGGAATTACAAAATTATGATATTCTAATTCTGTCCTAACTTATTCATTTATTAGCTAGCATCATTCTATAAGAAACTTTTCCTCATCATTTATTTGGTTATCCTGCAATAGGGATCTTACATGAAAAAAAAATAATATAAATCTAATTAATTATGTTTACTGAAAGTAAAAAATCCTTACTTGTTCTGTGATCAAACTGTTTTTTCCATAACCACCTTCTAGACATAACACGTAGACTTCTCTCCATTATATAGAGCTATTTAGTGTTCCCCAAACTGATCATGTATTTTCCTGTCTCCTTACCTTTACTTGTTTTCTCTGGGAAATGACCTTCCCTACCCTCCATTTTGTATTACATTTATCATGTTTCTTTTTTCCTTTTTTTAAAAAAGATTTTATTTATTTATTTTTGCGAGAGAGAGCAAGAGTCCACACACCAGTTGGGGGGGCAGAGAGAGAAGCAGACTCCCCGCTGAGCAGGGAGCCCAGTGTAGAACTTGATCCTAGGACCCTAGGATCATGACCTGAACCATGGGCAGATGCTTAACCGACTAAGCCACCCAGACACCCTACACTTATCATCTTTCAACTTAAATTCAACTAATAAAAAGTTATAGCCCCATGTCAAATACACCTTTCCCTTTTTTGGGTTCTCAGTGTGTTCTACGTAAGAGATTTACTTTTTGACACTTTAGTGAACGTGTGTCTTCTTTTTTCCTCCTTTTAAATCTTAGGACTTTTAAGTTGCTAGAAGATTAGAAAAATAATTCATTTCTTTGTTCCCAGGACTAGCATGATGACTGTTCCTAAATTGCTCAGAAACTGTATCACGGGTCATTCATCCACTTGCTAGAACACTAAAAGAGAGCCTATTTCATTCTTCAGTTTTGAAAAGTAATAAACTGACTGTAGTGTAGAACAAATGACAAATTCTTTATTGGATTTCTTTCTTCCACAAAATATTGTGTAAAACTAGATATTCAATATGCACCCTGTATGAAAAACCATTTTTTAAAAACTCCTGTATTACACAGATGTATGTATTTATCAAAACTTCAAATGATATATTGTGGATTTGTACATTTCATTGTGAGTAAATTTTACCTTAAGAAAGGTAAACAAATATTGCATTCTGGTTAATGATTTGCATTCTTAAGTATTTAGGACAAAGTGTACTGGCATTTACAGTTTACTCTGAACTGTATATAAGTAGGGTGGATTGATGGATGGATAAAAGGATGGATAAATGTGTGATAAAACAAATAGACTAAAATGTTAATGATAGATCCTGAGTGGTGGATATACAGTTTTTACTATGCAGATTCTTTTAAATTTTCCATATGTTCAAAATTTTCCATAATAAAATGTTAGGGAAATGGGAGGTGAGTTTTTAAAAAGAGGAAGTAGGGGCACTTGGGTGGTGTAGTCGGTTGGATGTCCGACTCTTGGTGTCGGCTCAGGTCATGATTCCAGGGTCATGAGATCAAGCCCCACATCGGGCTCTGCACTCAGAGTGGAGTCTGCTTGAGAATCTCTCTCCCTCTCCCTCTGCCCCTCCCACTCTTGCTCTCTCTCTCTCAAATAAAAAAATATTTTAAAATTAAAAAGAGGAAGTAAATTAACAACAAAACCCACATTCCATATTCCTAAATATAGTCTTTCCATCCCCCAAAGCTAACTATTCACATTGAATAGGAATGTGCCCTTACAGGGATCGGTGTCCTTCAGGGATGTGGCTGTAGATTTCAGCAGAGAGGAGTGGCAGCATCTAGACCTTGCACAGAGAAGCCTGTACCGGGATGTGATGCTGGAGACCTACAGTCACCTGCTCTCTGTAGGTAAGCACAGTCACTTGGGTCCACACAGAGTGTTCCCATTCTCAGTTGCTGAATGCTGTGAGACATCTGAAGTATGATGGTTTTGTCCTTGATTTGTCTAGGATTCTTTATCCCCTTGGGCATTCTGAATGTTACTCTGTTCCCAGAAATATATGGTTACGTTACTGAAGAACAAACTTCATTGAACAAGACTTTATTGATTGCGCTTTGAAACACAATTAGCTGGATCCAGTCCTTTATCATTTCTTACAAACAGGGTTTGAAGTTCCCCAACCAGAAGTTTTCATGTTGGAGCAAGGAAAGGAGCCATGGGCATTGCAGGGTGAGAGCCCACATCAGAACTGTCCAGGTGAGTGAGTGTGACCCAGACAGATGGGAGAAAGGGAAGCAAATCTCAGCTGCCTTGAGAAAGACTGTCATCTTTGAAATGCTATTAAGGTGACTCTTTTGGAAGGCTTTAATTTTTTTTTGTATTGCTTGAAGACCCTTGACATTGGCCTCTCAAATAACCAAATGGCTTCATCATGCCTATTCATCTTTTTCATTAGCTTTTTGGAATCTGGATCACATGCCAATCTGCCTCATTACAGGTTTTCTTCATTATGCTCCTTTTCTCAAACATTCTTTATCTTTCTGCCTTCCCCATGGTCCAGGATTCTTTATGCATTCAGGCATTCATGGATCTTCTTTCTTTCAAAGTTACTATAAGGCACACACTCCCACTTCTGGTAGTCCCCTGTCTTTCTTTCCACTATGGAATGCTTCAGAACATTAACTCCAACCAGCCTCTCTTCCTATTTCCTCCATAGGCACTGACATAAGATTTCTTGTTTCCTTATTCCCCATGCCTTTCACCCAACTGATGACTTGGGGGTAATTGTCTCTTAACCTTTAGGAGTACTTTTCTGATCTTTCCTTCTGATGTGGGTTGACTTCACCCTAGCTGGGGTCTCTTTGCCTCATTGATTTTTGTAATTGTTTTATTTCTATACTTCGCATGATGAAGTTTGAGCTTAATCATGGTCCTCATTCAGGGCACACTATCATCATCAGTCTGGGTAAAGATTCTCTATTACAGTAGTTGGCCCTATTTGTAATTTCACTTTCTGCAGTTTCAGTTACCAATAGTCACCCATAATCTGAAAATACTAAATGGAAAGTTCCAGAAATTAACAATTCATAAGTTTTAAATTGTGTGCCTTTCTGAGTAGCATAATGAAATCTCTTGCCATCCCACTCCATCCTGCCTGGGAGTTGAATCATCCCTTTGTTCAGCATATCCATGCCCTGACCATTAGTCAGTTAGTAGCCATCTTGGTTATCAGATTGACTCTTATGATATTGCAGTGCTTCTGTTCAAGTAACCTTATTTTACTTAACAGTGGCCCCAAAGCACAAAAGTAGTGATGGTGGCAATTCCGACATGCCATAGAGAATCCATAAAGTGCTTCCTTTAAGTGAAAAGCTGAAAGTTCTTGACTGAATAAGGAAAAAAAAATCAGGTTCATTACTTTCTGAGGATCCAGGCATCCACTGAGGGTCTTGGAACATGTCCCCTTCAGATAAGGATGGAACTCCTGTATTTTCTTTTTTGATTTATTACCATTTCTTTTCCCCATACCCATCTCACTTCTCACCATAGGCAATTACTTTATATGATGGAGACATAGTTCTTAATGTATGCATATTTTAAAATTTAAAGTGACTTCGGGTATTATTAATTTATATAAATGTTGCTGTGCTGTATATCTTGTTCTTTGCCTTGCTTTTTCCACTTCTGTCCATGGTGGGTTATGTTCATAATGTTTATTTACTCTAGCCAGTGAATTATATCCCAGAATGTTTCCTATTGCCACTGTCACTAGCCTCTTCATCAGATGAGTCACCCTCACCCTTTTCTCTGTGTTCAACATGGATGAGCCATATGACACTCCCCTCTAGCCTCTGCTAACTCAAAGACTAACTGGTCTTCAAGCTAAAACATCATTCTCCGTTGAGGAGAGTTTAGGTTTTAAATGTTACAGCAGAGAATTTCTGAAAAAGCTTCTTTCTACATTGAGAAGGAAGATGATGCTACAAGTGATATTTTGTTGTATTTCATTCTAGAAGAATTGTGGCAGATTGGTGACCAGAGAGAGAGCTATCAGCAAAGAGAAAACAAAACTTTAAGAGATGTTGCTTTCATCAAGAAAATTTTTACTACAAAGGATTATGAATATAAGGACATTAGAAAAATAATTCATGTGAGCCAAAACATTCTTCCACCAAAAAGACCCTATCAATGTGACTCATTTGGAAATGCTTTGAAGCATAATTTAGATTTACACAGTCATTATAGAAACAGTGCATCAAAGAACATTAATAAGATTACTGAATATAGTAAAATTTCTTCCTATACTGACTCTGAGTGTTCTCCAACAGGAGAGAAGTTATGGGACTATAATCAATATGGAAAAATCCTCAGCTATAAACAAGCACCCTCTCAACATCAGAAAATTCATACTGGGGAAAAATCTTATGAATGTGCTGAATTTGGAAAGATCTTCACCCAGAAGTCACAGCTCAGGGTACATCTGAAAGTTCATACAGGAGAAAAACTCTATGTATGCATCGACTGTGGGAAGGCTTTTGTAAAGAAGCCAGAATTCATTACACATCAGAGAAGCCATACTAGAGAGAAACCCTATAAGTGCAGTGAATGTGGAAAAGCTTTTTTCCAAGTATCTTCTCTCTTAAGGCACCAGAGAATTCATACTGGAGAGAAACTTTATGAATGCAGTGAATGTGGAAAAGGATTCTCTTATAACTCTGATCTCAGTATACATCAAAAAATTCATACTGGAGAGAGACACCATGAATGCAATGATTGTGGCAAAGCATTTACACAAAAGTCCACACTCAAGATGCATCAGAAGATTCATACAGGTGAGCGATCCTATATATGTATTGAATGTGGACAGGCCTTCATCCAGAAGACACACTTGATTGCACACCGAAGAATTCATACTGGAGAAAAACCATATGAATGCAATAACTGTGGGAAGTCCTTCATTTCTAAGTCACAGCTCCAGGTACATCAACGAATTCACACAAGAATGAAACCCTTTATATATACTGAATATGGGAAGATGTTCAACAATAGTTCCAACCTCATTACACACAAGAAAGTTCAAATTAGAGAGAAGTCTTCCATATGTACTGAATGTGGTAAGGCCTTTACGTACAGGTCAGAACTAATTATACACCAGAGAATTCACACTGGGGAAAAACCTTATGAATGCAGAGATTGTGGAAAAGCCTTTACTCAGAAGTCAGCACTCACAGTGCATCAGAGAATTCATACAGGGGAAAAATCATATGTATGCATGAAATGTGGACTAGCCTTCATCCAGAAGGCTCACTTGATTGCACATCAAATAATTCACACAGGAGAGAAACCTTATAAATGTGGCCACTGTGCGAAATCCTTTACTTCCAAGTCACAACTCCATGTACATAAACGAATTCACACAGGAGAGAAACCTTATATGTGCACTAAATGTGGGAAGGCATTCACCAACAGGTCAAATCTTATTACACATCAGAAAACTCATACAGGAGAGAAATCCTATATATGTTCTAAATGTGGAAAGGCCTTCACGCAAAGGTCAGACTTGATTACACATCAGAGAATTCATACTGGAGAGAAACCTTATGAATGTGGTACCTGTGGAAAAGCCTTTATGCAAAAGTCACACCTCAATATACACCAGAAAATTCATACTGGAGAAAGACAGTATGAATGCCATGAATGTGGGAAAGCCTTTAACCAGAAGTCAATACTCATTGTGCATCAGAAAATTCATACAGGAGAGAAACCTTATGTATGCAGTGAGTGTGGAAGAGCTTTTATCCGGAAATCAAACTTCATTACCCATCAGAGAATTCATACTGGAGAGAAACCTTATGAATGCAGTGATTGTGGGAAATCCTTCACCTCCAAATCTCAGCTCCTGGTGCATCAACCAATTCATACAGGAGAAAAACCATATGTGTGTGCTGTTTGTGGGAAGGCCTTTAGTGGCAGGTCAAATCTCAGTAAACACCAGAAAACTCATACTGGAGAAAAGCCGTACATCTGTTCTGAATGTGGGAAGACCTTCAGACAGAAGTCAGAGTTGATTATACATCATAGAATTCACACTGGAGAGAAACCTTATGAATGCAATGACTGTGGCAAATCTTTCACTAAGAAATCACAACTCCAAGTGCATCAGCGAATTCACACAGGAGAAAAGCCTTATGTATGTGCTGAGTGTGGGAAGGCTTTCACAGATAGGTCGAATTTAAATAAACACCAGACAACACACACTGGAGACAAACCCTATAAGTGTGTAGTCTGTGGGAAAGGCTTCGTCCAGAAATCTGTGCTCAGTGTCCATCAGAGTATTCACACTTGAGAGGAACAGTATGAGAAAACCTCAGTGAAATCGGATCTGATTGTACATCATTGAATTTGTTCAGCAGAAAATATGCATATTATCATAAGTAGAAATACCCCATCAAAATGTCATGCATTACTCTATAGAAGAGGGCCCTGAATGAAGGGGGCCCTTCCCACATTGTTAACACCTTCATTAAGTCTTGAGGCAGTCATACTGGAAGAAAAGTAATTTTGTCAATTTGACAGATTAGAAGAAGGCTTTTCATGAAAAATATGATGGAACGGGCACCTGGGTGGTTCAGTCGGTTGAGGGCCCAGTTCTTGATCTCAGCTCAGTTCTTGATCTCATGGTTGTGAGTTTGAGCCCTGTGTTGGGCTCCAGGCTCCGTGCTGGGTATGGAGCCTACATAAATATATATATATGTGTTGGAACATTGTTACCAAATTCTGCACAAGAAAGTTTATGTTATGTCGTGTTAATGATAATTCTGTTTACTGTGGAATAGGTAAAGTGCCAAAAAGTTGAATGGTAGAACAACATAATATATACAATAGTGACAGACCCTAAGTTCTGTGAGATGTTTGCTGCAGAACACATTGTCTAACAGTGTCAGGTGTTTTTTTTTTTTCATTCTTCTGTTGAATCTAACATGGTTGTGTGTATCCAGCCCCCACTGAGTATTTCCATCAAGAAAGAGATAACTCAGTAAAAAAGTTCTTTATGTATACAGACAGATCTCAAAGTGTATGTTGACCCATTATCCTCTAGCATCATGACTTGTAACCCCCCTTTATCATCTACCAGTAAAGTGTCTTTGACCCTCATGAGTCCCTAGCACATTGTCTTCTGACACCCATAAGTGCATTAGTGCTAAACACTGTGTCTGCTGAGGATGCTGTGTTTGCCAGTATCTCATTTAGCTCCCAGCATAACATTTTGTGAACCTCCCTTACCCTCAGGAAAGTTTCTGAAGTAAGAATTTTCATGTCATTTTGGTCAACTTTTCATCCAGTCTCCCTTTTACTGTCATAGTTCTTCCAGCTCATTTGCCTTCCTTAATGACCTGACATTTATAATAATAACAAATCAGTAACTCATATTAAAAAAAACCAACATTTGTTCAGTCTTTTCTGTGTCCATCTTCATGCCATGGGCTCCACAAGCACCTTCTCCCCGTGTGCCTCAAACATATCAGTTCAGGTCCTGCCTCAGGGCCTTTGCACTCTCTTTGAAGAAAAAGGTTCCTCATATCTGTGTTGTTAGCTCCTTCATGTCTTCCAATGGCACCTTTTCACAGAGGCCCCTGTGCTTTCCTGCCTGGTATAAAATTTTGGCCCCCTTCCCTCTATCCTTTATCCTTCTCCATAGAACTTATTGCCATGATACCTTGTATATTTTGTCTCTGGCTCCCAAACTAGAATGTTTTTCCCTGTTTTGTTCACCACTGTGAGCCTTGACCTGTGCCTGACAACAAGCATTGCATAAATGCACATCGTGGAGTGTTGACCCTGTTCATCACAACTTCCCTTTGATCTTTTCTATATTGCAGCATAAGATGCTGCAATGGGGAGAACCAACTTGCCTAAAACACCATCTCTAGTTTTTACCTGGGCTGTGCCTCCTTCCTGGCCCTAAAGCTGAAACATCACCATAAACCTTTTGGCCTGATGCCAGCCACTTTAAAGAAGGGAAAACTGATACAGTGGAAATCCCACATAGATGCTTGGTGTTCCAGGATTTCTTACCATGATTCAGAAATACCACAGTGAGCTCTGAAATCATTGTAGAAGAGCCTGCGCACTTTGCCCTAGTGTGCATAACCTTACCCCACCCCAGACCCTTACCTATGGACCCACTCCTCATGCTCTGACAGGCCCAGAGCTAATGGTATGAAGGGGCTGAGAGCAAACAGGGCATAGGTGTTCAACCCAAAACTGGCAGCAGTGGCCTCTCAAATGCAGGCAGAGTGTCTGACTGAACACTTAGCTGCTGGGCAGCCAAATTGGAACCAGCAGAATGGTTCTTCCAGGTCAGTCCACTGGTAACAACTGGGAGTGGGAAGTAGTGGGGTTGTACAGAGATGCTCTCGCCTTTGTGAACAAAAGCATAGTGGTTGAGGATTGGGACAGAACCTGGTCAAGGGGGCAAGCCTGGGAATTCCCCCTTTAACCCTCTCACTTAAATTTCATAGTGCTTTGTGACACATCCTATTACTCCACTTTAGATCAGTGTCTGATTCATCTTTAGGTCCCTTTCACAGTATCTGATGATTCCCCCATACACCTTTCTCTGTCTATGAACAGTGTATGGCGGGCAACCTGTTAACCCCTTTATCTCATCCAATACTGTATCTGGGGCTTCTCTAAATGTCTTGCAACCCACAATTCTGCCCCAACTTAGGACAATGTTTGCTGACCCCTCAAGAGAGTGTCTGGAGACCCCGTTATCCTACCCTAGCACAGTATCTGGACACCCATTATCCCTCTTTTACTCCACTACTATGTTTATCACCCCTCCTTAATTCCAGGAAATAGTGTCTGGAGATTTTCTCATTGCCTCCTCTACAGTTACCTCCAGCATAATGCCTGTTACTTCACTTGTGACAAAGTCTAGCAGCCTCCATACTTCACATTTATTCCTACTTTCATGTAAGTTAGTGACGGATGACCACTTACTATAGTCCTTAGAATAGGGAGCTGTGTTGATACACCACTCCCCATCCAACTACTAATAATATCTTCTGATACTTTCTCTATACTTCTAGTAGGATGGTTTATGATCTCCCTCCATTACTTGTCCATCACAACAGTGGTGACTAATTACCTCCCATTTCCCCACCTAGCAGAGTCTGTAATGATCCCCAACTCAGCATGTGGTGATGCCCTCAGTAACTTCTCTGAACACTGGTAAGTGCCATTAACCTGCTTCCCTCCCCACAGGTAAGGGCAGTGACTGATAATGCACCATAAACTCCACATTGACCTGCGTTTTGGAGCCTCCACTCCCCCCACTTTCTGTAGGACCTGCATTAGTAACCAGCAAAAAGTCTGTTGATGCCCATTACCCAGTAACACAGTATCTGTGACCCGTCTGTTAAATCCTGGTAGTATTTGCTTTTCCCCTATTGGTCCCCACTAACATAATGCTGATTCCCCATTGCCTCCATTGCTTCATGAGGCCCCTGAGTGGCTACTGCAAGTTCTCCAGCATTGCTTCTCCACATCCCCACTGTTTGCATGGACAGGAGACCTGGAAGAGGGAGAAGGGTTGAGGATGAGGTTGTAGCTTCATAGATCCCTCTGGGGGAGTTAGTGGCCCAGAGTGGGCTAGAGAGGATCTGAGGGCATCAGGAGACCACAAGCTGAGCTTCACATGATGCAACCAGAATAGAGAAGGCTATGGATGTGGATCCAAATCCTGGTGTCAACACTGATCTGCTGAGGGATTCCGGGCCAACCCAGCAAACTCCCTCTGGACCTCCATTGCTTCACCTATAAAATGTACTTATGGAGAATGAAGTGACTTAATATAAGTCAGGGTTTATTAAGGGAACAGGGCTAGTGGAGGCCAATGAGGGTATCCTGTTACTGTTAATAACATTACTAGTTATAAATTAACAGAAGCATCTGACCAACATCTGCATGGCTGGGCCCAAACCTCACAGAGGGAAACATGTTATTTTATCGTGAGTTACTTTTAATTATTTCTCTTTTACATGTATTTATGATACTGTAGTACTGAGATATTTTTAAAGTCAGGTATATTGAGGTATTTATATAAGATAATATTCACCCTTTTTAGTATGCAATTCTGAGTTTTGACAAATGCATACAATTATGTAATCAACACCATAATCAAGACAGAGAACGTTTCCTTCACTCCCCAAAATTCCTATCCGTTTTTAGGCAGTTTCCCTATTTCCACCCTTTTGCAGTCACTAATTTGATCTGTTTCTTGTCTTTATATTTTTGCCTTTTTCCACAATGTTATAGAAATATATGTGTATCCATATGTATGTATGTACATATGTATGTATCTACTTTTGAGTCTGACATCTCTCATTTTATGATGTATTTGAGATTCATCCACATGGCTGGATGGAAAATAAGCTGATGAAAAGATGCTCAACATCATTAGTCAGGAAAATGCAAATTAACACCATGCTGAGATACCACTACACTTATTAGAATGGCTTTAAGAATTTTTTAAACCTAGTACCAAAAGTTGTCAAGGATGCAAAGCAATGGAAATGTTCATGCATTGCTGTTGGAAAGGTAAAGTGGTTTATCCACCCTGAACCAAAATTTGGCAAGTTCTTATAATTAACCATATACTAACCCTATGATGCAGCAATCCCACTCCTCGGTATTTAACTTATAGAAGTGAAAAATTATATGTGGATTCGAATGTTCACAGAAACTATATTCAGTTGCCAAAAAAACTGGAAACAACTCAAATGTGAGTTGTGGGTGAATAATTCAACAAATTGTAGGATATCTACACAAGGGGATACTACTCACCCATAAAAAGGAACGATTTATTGACACCAGCTACAACGTGGATGAATCTCAAAAGTATTGTTTTACCATGTGATAATTTAAATTATATTTGATAAAAGATTAGATATTAGATTATAAGTATAAATAGGTTTGTATAATTTTATATGTGCATATCATTACATACTATTATAATATTGTATGTTTACAATATATAGCACATTATATTTATTGTATATTCCTTAAAATAAAATGTTTATTTTATGATATATAATATGTATTGTACAATTATTGAATTATGTAATTTTTATAATATATCAAACTTCCACATAACACTTCAGTTATTTATATTTTGACATGTTTACATTTAATGTTTATAGTATAAAGTTATAACTATAATAAAAGGGAGCATATGGTCTGGAGAGCCTGCAGTTGTAGCTGGTCAACATTTTTATTATATGTCAACAGCTCAACACTGGCTGTTCTTAACATCAAGGAAGCTTGCTCCACTTTGCCCAGCTGTGTTCTCTGAGAGTATTCTGATTTCCCAATGCCCATGCAGCTTGCTGTCTTTTCCATTCTTTGGAGAATCCTCTGCTACCGTCCCTCAACCATTGTATGTGAAGTAACACTTCTTATGATCATTTTGTGTTTTGTACTATATTTGTGTTGCAAGTACCACCATCTGACCTGATGTTAAATGTTTGTTTTTGGTTTATCATTCACCCCTCCCCACTGAACTGTCAACCTCGTGATGCCCAGACTTTGTATTGTTCCTACTGTGTCCGAGGCACACAGCACTAGCACAAAATAGACACTCTGTATAAGTTTTTTTTTTAAGATTTATACATTCATTTGCAAGAGAGAGAGAACTTGCTTGAGTCAGGGGAGGGGCAAAGGGTGAGACTCTTCAAGCAGACTCCCTGCTGAGCATGGAGCCTGAGGTGGGGCAATCCCATGATCCACCATATCCTGAGCTGAAACCAAGAGTCAGATGCTCGACTGACTAAGCCACCCAGGCGCCCCTCTGTGTAAGTTTGTTAAATGGAAGAATGAATGATAGTAATAGCATCAAGGTTGACCAAGTGCCCCATACCGAATGAGCTAAATGCATGGGGGGTGGGGTTGAGGGAGGGAGGGTAGGTTGGTTACATGTCCTCTGATTCAAGATTTAATGCCCCTTCCCACACCTCAGCACATCTAAGCCCTAACCCTTCCTCACCCAACCTCAACCACCCCATCCTTCCCCCTCCCCAGTGTATCTGACCTGCATCTTCCCCAGCGTCCACAAGGTCAATGCTATGTCTCCTTACTCAGACTCCTGGTTGCAATAGGCAGGACATGTAGAGTGAAGAGGGACAATAGCAGGGAACCAACAGGCAGGGGCCATCCTGTTAGCATCCACTCCAACAGTTCTTTATCCCATCATCCCATGTGGTCTGCCCTGCCTCCTCCAGGACCAGAAGAACCACCAGAGGATATAAAACCATGGGGACAAGAGGAAGGTGGCAGGGCTGAGGCTTCCCAGCCTCAGGCACCTTGCTGGACGATAAATATGACACAACTTGGCAGGTGTTGACCCTGTGGCAAGGTCAGGTTAAAGCCATGATTGTCATGGGCACTTGCCCTAATAGCAGAATAGGCTGAGCCCTCCACTCTCAGCCATCAATTGGGGGTACTAGTGCTGGTATGACTATTATCTATATTATACCCTACCACACCCCACCCCACTTCCCATGCCATACATCATACGATACCATACACAATACCATACCAATTATTAACCATTTTACTTAATTCCACAATTACATTGATTCTGTTATTGAAGTATAATTAATTTATATCAAAATTTCTCTCATTATTTATACTTTGCCTGTAATTATTAAGATATTGTGAATAACACAAACTCTGATGCTAAGAAATCCTGTATTCCCTTTTGCTTTCTGCCACCTTCAGGTCAGTGGTGTTTGGACTATATTAACACAATGATAGTGCCACCTCTAGAGGTGAAGTTTTTTCCCCCTCTGTGAAACGAGCTCAATTAGATTACTCCTTTAGTGATATTATGATTGTACTTTTTAAATATTTATTATAATAATTTATTATATTAAATAATTTATTAAAACAAAAACTGGTGTTCTGTTTCCATCTGTGAAACAGGACAATGTAAGCATTACTTTATTACAATCATTTGAATTACATTAAGGTTATGACTATATTTGGGGTGCCTGGCTGGCTCAGTTGGTAGAGTATGCAACTCTTGATCTCAGGGTCATGAGTTCCAGGTCCATGTTGGGTGGAGAGATTACTTAAAAAGATACGACCATAATTAATGTCAATTCTGAGAACCCGTGGTGTGTTCCATTACATTCCGGAAAATGGCACGTTTATAATACATTGCTGACTACAGTATTTATTGCCATGTAACAAGCTACCAAAAACATAATGACTTAAGGGCACCTGGGTGGCTCAGTCAGTTAAGCATCTGCCTTCAGCTCAGGTCATGATCTCAGGGTCCTGGGATCAAGCCATTGGGCTTCCTGCTCAGTGGGGAGTCTGCTTCTCTCTCTCCCTCTCCCTCAGTCCTTCCACCTGCTCGTGTTTGCTCTCTTGTGCTCTCTCTCTTAAATAAATAAAATCTTAAAAAAAAAGAACCTTAATGGCTTAAAACAACAATAAACATGGGGTGCCTGGGTGGCTCAGTCGGTTAAGCACCTGCCTTTGGCTCAGGTCATGATTCCAGGGTCCTGGGATCAAGTCCTGTGTCAGGCTCCCTACTCAGAGGGGAGTCTGCTTCTCCCTCTCCCTCTTGTCTGCCACTCCCCCTGCTTGTGTTCTCTCTCTCTTTCAAATATATAAATAAAACCTTTCAAAACCAAACAATCAACATTTATTCTCTCAGTTTCTGAGGGCCAAAAAGCTGGGACTAGCTTAGTTAGGTGGTTCCAGCTTAGGAACTGTCATGAGGTTACAGTCAGGATGTTGGCCAGAGTTCCAGTCATCTGAAAGCTGATTGAGGCTTGTGGGATCTGATTCCAAGCCAGCTCACATGACTATTGGCAGGCCTTAGCTCCTCACCACATAGGCCCCACTTAGGGCTCTTGAGTGTATTCACAAATATGGTGGCTGAATTTGTTATATTGGTCAATCCATTCATTGTGGAAGAGTTTGAATACAGAAAGCAAGATTCATTAAGAGAAATCTTGGAGACTAGCTACCACAGAAACATTGTGATTGTTTGCATTTATGTTATTATCATTGCAACTGATAACACGATTAGGAATCATAACAATCTTGTAAACCAGAGGGAAATAGTCCACATATTACAAAGCTTAAATGACAGAACCCAGTACACAGTACTAATAGTGATTGATGATGAGGATGATGATGGCAGCAAATTTTATTAAGTGTCTGAGTGCACCAGTCAGTCCCTGTTCTAGGCACTTTATAAGTCAATCCACACAACAATGCTTAAGATGGGCTCATTATTATTCCCATTTCACAGATGAAGAATGTGTGTCATAAAGAAGTAAAGGAACTTGCCCAACGTAAAAAGCTAGTAAATAGCACAGGGGGATTCAAAGTCAGGCTAGTCAAACTGTGGAAGAAGCCAAAATGCCCTTCAACAGATGAATGGATAAAGAAGATGTGGTACATATATACAATGGAACATTATTCAGCCATCAGAAAGGATGAATCCCACCGCGTGCATTGACATGGATGGAACTGGAGGGGATTATGCTAAGTGAAGTAAGTCAAGCAGAGAAAGACAATTATCATATGGTTTCACTCATATGTGGAACATAAGCAATAGCACAGAGGACCATAGGGGAAGGGAGAGAAATCTGAAGGGGGAGAAATCAGACAGGGAGATGAACCATGAGAGACTATGGACCCTATGAAACAAACTGAGGGTTTCAGAGGAGAGTGGGTGGGAGGATGGGGTAACAGGGTGAGGGTATTAAGGAGGGCATGTGTTGTGATAAGCACTGGGTGTTATATGCAACTAAGAATCACTGAACACTACATCAGAAACTAACGATGTACTATACAGTGGCTAACTGAACATCATAAAAAAAAACCCACAAAGTCAGGCCAGTTGGCTAAAAGATCTATTATATTAATCCCCATGCAATGCTGCCCCTCAAAAGTCATCATTAGTATAATCACTTACAGTCTCAATTATTATTATATATAATATATATATTATAATATCTATACACATACACACACACTCTGGTTTTTACTATAACATGGTTGTAATACTTCTCTCTGAATAGGCTGGTTATTCCTATACCCCCACTGCACCCCATAGAAATAATACATCATTAACATCATTATTTTAATATTATAACTATCCTACCATAACTGATTAACACTTCAATCTTTATATGGTGTTCAATTATTTATTCAATAATTTATTTACACCTGTGTGTCTTTCCCTATCTAAGCTTCATGTCAGCACTTAATGACCCATGAAGCCAATGGAAAGAGTAGCTCCAAGGGGTCCTATCTAATGAAAGTCCCAGGGGCACCTGGGTGGCTCAGTTGTTAAGTGTCTGCCTTCGGCTCAGGGCGTGATCCCAGGGTCCTGGGATCGAGCCCTGCGTCGGGCTCCCTGCTCTGCTGGGAGCCTGCTTCTTCCTCTCCCGCTCCCCCTGCTTGTGTTCACTCTCTCGATGTCTGTCTCTATCTCTGTCAAATAAATAAATAAAATCTTTAAAAAATGAAACAAACAAAAATAAAGTCCCCTCTGTCTTAGCTCAGTCTGCCATGACAAAATACCATAGACTGGGTGGGTGGCTTAACAGAAATTTATTTTCTCATAGTTCTGAGAGCCTGGAAGGTCCAAAATCAAGGTGACAGCTTTGATGGGTTCTGATGAGGGCTCGCTACCTGCCTGGCTTCCTTCTCCTTGTGTGCTTACATGGTGTTTCTTTGGTGCATGTACATAGAGAAAGGGTGATGATCTTGCCTCTTCCTCTTCTTATAAGGCTACCTACCAATCCTATTGGATTAGAACTCCATTCTTATGACCTCATTTAACCATAATGGCCTCCTAAAATCCCTATGGCCAAATACAGTCACATTGCAGGTTAAGGCTACAACATAGGAATTTTAGAGGGACACAGTTCAGTTCATAGCACTCTCCAAAGAACACTTCTTTTCTTTGAAATCTGTGGGGCTAACTCTAACCATCAGGTGGTAGGCAGTATTTCTGACTGTACAGTTTTAGCCTCAAAATGGTTGGTATTGCCCTTAGTTCAGGAAACCCCTGTATTTCTCATTTTGTATCTCTCAGTTCCCATTGGGAGAGATTCTCATTCCACCTGCAGAATAAATGATCTTCTTGGCCAAGCTGGAGAGTCCACAGAATCACTTTTATTCTTCTGAAGTATCATTCAGAATCAGCAGAGAAGGGACCTGGGTGGCTCAGTCAGTTAAGCATCATCTGCCTTTGGTTCAGGTCATGATCCCAGAGTCCTGGGATCAAGTCCTGCATCAGGCTCCCTGCTCAGCAGGGAGTCTGCTGCTCTCTCTACTCCTCCCCCTGTTCCTGCTTGTGCACGTGTGCTCTCTCTCTCTCTCACAAAAATAAAATCTTAAAAACAAAAACAGCAGAGACGGGACACCTGGGTGGCTCAATCGGTTAAGCATCTGCCTTTGGCTCAGGTCATGATCTCGGTGTCCCAGGATCAAGCCCCATGTTCAGCTCCCCACTCACCGGGGAGTCTGCTTCTCCCTCTGACCTCCCCCTGTCCCCACTCATGCACTCTCTCTGTCTCTCCCTCTCTTGCAAATAAATAAAATCTTAAAAAACAAACAAACAAACCAGGAGAGACAGCTTTAAATTAGAGCAGCTATGTGAAGCCTGGGAGGCTTATCTCTCCTTCCTGACAGTCTACGTGTCAGGCCTTCCACAGAATGACTACATTCCATAGTGACAGTCTTCTTCTAGCCCTGATGATTCCCAGCACTATCAGCTAATCTTAATGATCAAGAACTCCTCTACCTGCCTTATACACAAACTAAGCAGAATCATTTTAACTTATTTTACCTCATGTGGGTGCAAAAGAGGGAAGTGCTAATGTCATCCTACCTGCTTTACAAAGGAGAGTCACAAGTATTCACACCCCAGAGAGAATGCAGTTATAAATTGACCCATCATTCCTGATGCAGGGAAGGCAGAAGGTAAGGGTCAGAAGCAGTTCAGAGGTTAAGGGTAACACACACCAGAAAACAGCAGCAACCTCCCATAGCCCGATGCCCCATGACACTGTTTTGTTGGCACAATATGGAAATGGATGGTTTCATGACATTGGTAATCATATGTTGTTCTGGAAGCTACAGAGAATAAAGGACATTTTCTGTTTCTTATCCTGTTGAGAATTCCCTCATCAGCAGAAGGGCCTAGAATTATTAAACTTGAAACACAGAAATTGCACAGTGAATGCTGAGGGCAAAGGGAGATCCCCAAGATACTTAAACTGAAGAGGCATAAAGAGGATGCACACAGAAAGAACAATGTTATTCTGGGGTTCTCTAGGATATGTTTTTAAATAAGTATAGCTAAGCAAGCTGATATTGGGCCTCACTACGCATATCAAAATTATCTGGATGATTTTTTAATACATAGATTTCTGGGCCCCATCACCAGTTTCTGATTCAGGAAATGTGGACTGGGGACTAAGAATCTGAATTTCTCACTGGTTCCCAGGTGGCGGTGATACCGGTGGTACTCAGATGACACTGTGAGCAACACAGACCTAGAGAGGTCAGTGGTTCACTCAAAGTCATGGAGCTTAGTAAAAGGTATAGATGGGAGCTGAAGCCAGCAAGTGTGAGTCTAGAACCTAAGAGATATCTGAGAGAGAGGATGGATGGATGGTAGAAGTTCAACAAATATCCTCCTGCCAGAGGCCTGGTACAAGGAATTGTATGATCTTGATCCAAGGAATCTTTCCTGGTCCCCCAGACAACTAAGTGAAGTTGAAGAACATGTCTGAGGCTATCAGTTTTGAGGGACTAGGAGGGCACTGGAAGGAAACTTAGTTGTATGTGATGAAAATCACGACTATGCTTACAACAGAGAGATGTAAATCTTTGTAACCTTGGATTAAGCAACAGTTTCTTAGATGATGTCTAAAGCACAAGCAAACAAAAAGTAGGTAAACTGGACTTCATCAAAATTAAATACTTTTTTGAGTCTAAGGACATTATAAAGAACCCAAGAATGGGAACAATATTTTCAGATCCTCTCTCTGATAGGAGTCTAATGTCCAGAATATATAAAGAACGCTTAAAACTCAGCAATAAAAAGACTAATTACCCAATCTAAAACCAAGGAAAGAATCTGAAGATATTTCTCCAAAGAAGATATATAAATGGCCAATAGCCCATGGAAAAATGTCTAACATCATTAGAGAAATGCAAATCAAAGCCACAATGAAACACCACCTTTGTACTCATTAGGACAGCCATTTTTTAAAAAAGGAAAATAGTAAGTGTTGATGAGGTTGTGGAAAAACTGGAACCCTCACAGATTGCTGGCATAGATTTCATATACCTGCTGGCCATTTTTATGTCTTCTTTGCAGAAATGTCTATTCAAATCTTTAGCCCATTTTTAAATAGAGGTATGCAATGGGTTTTATTTCTTTGTTTTGCTATTGAGTTGTAGGAGTTCCTTGTATTTTTTTTTTAGAAATTAACTCCTTATCTGATATGGTTTGCAAATATTTTCTTCCAGTACATGGGTTACTTTTCACTCTATTGATTATTTGCTTTGCTGTCAGAAACTTTTTAATTTGATGCAGTCTCACTGGTCTGTTTTTGCTTTTGTTGCCTGTGCTTTTGGTGTTGTACCCATGCTGTGAAGCTTTTCCTCTATGATTTGTAGGAGTTTTAGAGTTTCAGAACTTACATTTAAGTTTTAAATCCATTTTGGGTTGATTTTTGTGTATACTGTAATACAGAGGTCCAATTTCATTCCTATGTATGTGAATATCCAGTTTTTCTAACAATTTGTTAGGACTATCCTTTCCCCATTGTGTATTCTTGCCATCCTTGTTGAAGATGAATTGATCTTATATATGTGGATTTAGTTCTAGGCTCACTGTTCTGATCCATTGGTCTATAGTCTGTCTATATGTCTGTCCTTTTACCAGACCATACTGTTTTAATTACTAAGGCTTTGAAATATAGTTTGAAATCAGGAAGTGTAATGCCTCCAGTTTTATTCTTTATTCTCCAGTTATTTGGAGACTTTCCATGCAAGTTTTAGAATTATATTTTAAGAAAGTAGTCCAGTTTCATTCTTTTGTACGTGGCAGTCCAGTTTTCCCAACACCATTCATTGAAGACACTAAGAAGGATTGAAACCATACAGAATATGCTCTTTGGCCACAGTGGAATTAAATTTGAAATCATTAAAATATCTAAGGAAACTCCCAGCATTTGTAAAATAAATACTACACACAAGAAATTAGAAAATATATAGGAATGAACAATAATGAAAATGTAGCATATAAAAATGTATGTTATGTAGCTAAGATAGTATTTAGAGGGAAATCTATACGTTTATATCACAAAAAAAGAAAAGCATAAAGTCAACAACCTAAGGTTGTACTGCAAGATTATAGAAAAAGAAGAGCAAAATAAACCCACAGTTACTGGAACGAAAGAAAATAATGGATAAAAACAGAAGTTAATTAATTAGAAAACTGACAAATAATAGAAAAAATCAACATAGCCAAAAGCAAAGTTGAAAATATCAGCAAGCCTGATAAACTCTTAACAAAAATGACCAAGAAAAAATAAAGAAGAAAAACACAAATAACAGGAATAACAGAGTTTCTAATTATAAATGCTATACAAATTAAGTAATAAAGAATACATGAGTAAATAATTAAAGAAACTATTATGAACCTTTTCATACAAGCTAGATGATATGGATACATTCCTTGAAAGACAGAAACTAATGAAGATTACTAAAAAAAAATATGTAATATGAATGGCTGTATATATACCATAGAAATTGAATTTATAGGGGCGCCTGGGTGGCACAGTGGTTGGGCTAGTTACTGTATGAACCAGTAATTCCACTCCTATACATATACCCAAGAACACTGGAAATGTATATTCATGCAAAAATTTGCACACAGTTGTTCATTGCAGCATTATTTCACAATAGCCAAAAGTGGGAACAACCCAAATGCCTATAAACAGATTAATGGACGAAGAAAATGTGGTATATGCATACAATAGAATATTATTTGGCATTGGGGCGCCTGGGTGGCACAGTGGTTGAGCGTCTGCCTTCAGCTCAGGGCGTGATCCCGGCGTTGTGGGATCGAGCACGTTGGGCTCCTCCGCTGTGAGCCTGCTTCTTCCTTTCCCACTCCCCCTGCTGTGTTCCCTCTCTCACTGGCTGTCTCTATCTCTGTCAAATAAATAAATAAAATCTTAAAAAAAAAAAGAAATTGAATTTATAGTAAAAGTATTGCCCTAACAATTATAAGTATTGCAGTAACAAACATGGCCCAAATGATTTTGTGGATAAATTCTACCAAGAAATAATACCAATACCATACAAAATCTTTTAGAATTAGCTCCCAACTCATGCAGGAACCCAACATTAACCCTGCTACTAAAACCAGGAAAAAGGCACTAGAAAACTATACATTTCCCTCATGAACACTAGTGTAAAAATTCTTTTCAAGTACTAACAAATAGAATCCAATAATATTTATAAAATTAATAATGCAGCATAACCCAGAGTTCATCCCATGAATACAAGTTGGATTAACAATTGAATATCAATTAATGTAATTCAACACATTAACAGATTAAAAAGCAAAATGATAAGATCACTTGAATAAAGGCATAATATACTTAGACAAAATCAAAACAGTCCTCATAAAAATTCTTAGCAAGCTAAGAGTAGAGAGGAACTAACTTTCTCAAATAAAGGGCACTGAAAATAAATAAATAACATATTCAATAGTGAAATACTGAAGGCTTTCTCCTTTAAATCAGAAACAATGGGAGTGATTGATATGTTTATAATCTTGATTATGGTAATAGTTTCACAAATATACACATACATCAAGATTTGTCAAGGGGCTCCTGGTTGGCTCAGTTGGTTAGGCATCAGACTCGATTTCTGCTTAGGTCATGATTTCAGGGTCCTGAGATAGACCCCCTCAGGCTCTGCCCTGAGCATGGAGCCTGCTTAAGATTTTCTTTCTCCCTCTCCCTCTGCCCCACCCCCACAAAATTTCTCAAATTTTACCTTGGGCCGTCAAGGGAAACTTTTCATACAGTATCTCAAAGGAAAGATACCAGTACTCTGATTAGTTTTGGGTTCTTTGCAATGCATTCCTATTGCTCCCAACATGCTCACTTGGACACCCTTCTGCTTTTCCACCCATCCAGGATTCTTTCCCTTGTTCCAAAAGGGAAATCCCTCCTGGTTTAGAAATAGCAAGTCCTTGGGGCGCCTGGGTGGCACAGCGGTTAAGCGTCTGCCTTCGGCTCAGGGCGTGATCCCGGCATTCCAGGATCGAAGCCCCACGTCAGGCTCCTCTGCTGAGAGCCTGCTTCTTCCTCTCCCACTCCCCCTGCTTGTGTTCCCTCTCTCACTGACTGTCTCTATCTCTGTCAAATAAATCAATAAAATCTTTAAAAAAAAAAAAAAAGAAAAAAAAAAGAAATAGCAAGTCCTGGTCAAAGACAAAGGATATTAAAAATGAATATAGTGTCAACNACTGACTGTCTCTATCTCTGTCAAATAAATCAATAAAATCTTTAAAAAAAAAAAAAGAAAAAAAAAAGAAATAGCAAGTCCTGGTCAAAGACAAAGGATAGTAAAAATGAATATAGTGTCAAGTATTCTTCAATTATAATGAATGAGTGAATGAATGAATGAACAAATTTTTTTATTTAGAATTGGTTTAACCTAAGCAAATTCAGATCAAATTGTTCATCAGAAGATGGAAAGAGCAAATCACCATTTGGCAAATACAAGAGTGATAACTGCTGCATGCAGCAATCATTGATGGAAGCTAAAATATAGGGTAAGCTATCATGAGAAAGAGAACAGATACAGTCTTCACAACAAGCTACTTAATGATTGCGTGGTAAACTAGTGGCTTTATAGTGCAGAAGCCTGGAGAACACTACCATAACCAACTGATCAAAATTAGCATTACTGGTAATAAGGGACGTCTGGGAGGCACAGGTGTACTGAAAAGGGTAAGGAGAACAATTTAATTTTATACACATCACTACTTACCCAAATTGGCACAGCACAGAACCAAGAGAAATACTCTTGGTCTACAAGTTCTCCATGGGGTAAACAAAAAATTAAATGAATGTCCAACTGGCCCAGCCTTTCAGGGTGCTACTTGAGAGGTCTCCTTCTGTCTGTCACACCTCACACAAAACAGAAGAAACTGGCATGGCTAGATCACCAAGGAGCCAACTAGGAACACAGGGCCAGGGGCTCTCAACAACCAGCAGGCAGCCTTCAACAGATGGCCCATGTATAAGCCCAAAGGAATTATGCTAAGTGAATAAGGTATACACAGGACATATACTTCATGATACCACTTATGTGAGGAATCTAAAGTAGACTTAGCAGCACAGAGTAGAATGGTGGTTGCCAGGGGCTTGGGGGATAGGGAAATGGGAAGTAATTAGTCAAAGGATACAAAATTTCAATTACACAAAGTCAGTCAGTCCTAGAGATCTACTGTACAGCACAGTGACTGTAGTTAACAATATTTTATTGTATACTTAAAAATTTGCCAAGAGTGTAGATCTTATGTTAAGTGCTCTTATCACACACATCATTATCATCATCATCACCACCAAGAGGGCAGATCAAGGTGGCCAAGCGGATCAGTGGTGGTGGTCTGGAAGAGATGCAGATCTTTGTGACCATCACCCGTGAGGTCAAGCCCAATGACACCAGTAAGAATGTCAAAGCCAAATGCAAGTGAAGGAGGGCATCCCACCTGACCAGCAATATCTGATTTTTGCCAGCAAATGGCTGGAAGATAGCTGCACTCTCTCAGACTACAATATCCAGAAAGACTCCACTCTGCACTTGGTGCTTTACCTGCAGGGTGGCATCATTGAGCCTTCCCTTCACCAGCTCACCCAGAAATACAACTACAACAAGATGATCCGCCACAAAGGTGTTATGCTTGCATGCTCCCAGCATTGTCATCTGCCGCAAGAAGTGCAGCCACACCAACTACCTATGCCCTCAAGAAGAAGCTCAAGTAAGGCCCCTTCGCTAGCTCCTCCTTTGCCTGCAGGGTGACCTGTCTGAGCCCCAAGGCCTTTGGGCCTCAATAAAATTTCTCTTTCGTTGACTGGAGCAGCACAAAATAAAATAAAGAGGGCAAGGGAAACTTTTGGAAGTGATGGACATGTTCATGGCATAGACTGGTATGATGGCTTCACAGGTATATACTTACATATAAACTGATCAAGTTGCATACATTAAATATGTACAGCTTTGAGCCCAACATGGGGCTTGAATTCATGACCATGAGATCAAGACCTGATCTGATATCAAGAGTTGGAGGCTCAACCAATTGAGCCACCCAGGCACCCCAAATATGCACAGCTTTTTGTATGTCAATCATATTTTAATAAAATGGTTTTTTAAAAGGAAGAAAATGATAATCTGAGTAGCTCCATATCTATTAAATTGAATTTGCAGTTAAAAATCTTTCCTTTAGGGGTGCCTGGGTGGCTCAGTTGGTTAAGCATCTGCCTTTGGCTCAGGTCATGATCCCAGGGTTCTGGAATCAAGCCCCACATCAGGTTCCCTGCTCAGCAGGGAGTCTGCTTCTCCCTCTCCCTCTGCCTCTCCTCCCCGCTTGTTCTCTCTCTTTCAAATAAATAAATAAAATCTTTTTAAAAATCCTATTTTTTAAAGATTTTATTTATTTATTTTACAAGAATAAATAATGCGTCTGTGCAAGCCTAGGATGAGTGAGTGCTCCTCAAAGTCTCTGGCACAAGCTGGGTGACCCCCATTTAGGTCAGGTTGGGCACTGAGATTTTTCACAACCCCCCCAAGTCAGTTTTGCTGCCCCCACAATCAATGCAGCTTTTACTGCATCTTTAAAATATCACAAATACATCTGAAAAATCATCTGGCATCTTGCTGTTTTTGTAGCTGGACAACTCAGATCTTACTCATCAGCCTGCTGAACTGTTCCTTTATCAGAAACACAGATACCATCCAAAAATATTCTGATATCCTTGTTTTTAACTGTTGTGGCTTGCTGAATCAAGCAGCTGAGTTTGATACAAGTTAAATGTCATTTCCTTCAAGAATTAACTCATCTTGGGGCGCCTGGGTGGCACAGTGGTTGGGCGTCTGCCTTCGGCTCGGGGCATGGTCCCGGCGTTATGGGATCGAGCCCCACATCAGGCTCCTCCGCTGTGAGCCTGCTTCTTCCTCCCACTCCCCCTGCTTGTGTTCCCTCTCTTGCTGGCTGTCTCTATCTCTGTCAAATAAATAAATAAAATCTTTTTTTAAAAAAAGAATTAACTCATCTTTCTGGGCTTGAAATACAGATCAAGCAACACCTGGCCTCATCCCAACCCTGTGGATTTATTTTTCACCCAGGAAATTTCAACAAGAACCATTCTCCTGAACGCTGATGGGGGAAGTGAGCATACACAGACCCCATCTTGTAAGGGAAGCCCAGTTTAACGCCTTGATCATGTTCTGAATACAGGCAGTGGGAACAATAGCCAGTTCTTTTCTATATCCCCACCACTTGCCAACTCCACGCCTCTCCTTTTTCTTTCCAAGAAGACTGAGTTCTACATTGATGTGATTGAAGTCACTTCACAGGGTTCCCCTGGGGCCCTTCACAATAACAGTGCATCCCTTCAGAGTGATGTTGACATTTCTGGAATGGCGACAGTGTGATTCTGAGAATGGTCGTCATTCCTGCAGTAGATGTGGCAGAAAGCGTCTCAGTTCCACTGTTTTGGGACTCAGCCTGGACTACATTTTCCAGAGGGCTCTGCTGCTGCAACTTCACAGTTCATGGAATGTGTTCTTCTGAGCTTCGATAGGCAACTTGCTGAAACCTATGAAGCATTTCACTTCAGGATGGGTTGGAGTTCTTTGCTCGGGGTCAGTCTTGTGGCAAAGAGAGACTGACGACCCAGGTCTGGTGGTCCCGTTATTCTTGGAGCCCTGGACACACTTCCCAGAGGGCTTAGCGGTTGCGTGCTTTCCACTGGAACTCAGCCGCCTGCCTACCTGAGGAGCCTTTAGTGGAGGTCCTGGAGGGGTGATGTTCTGCTGGGCAAGGCCCAGGGCTGCCCAAGGTGTGAAATCTCAGTACCGGAGCAGACAGTGCTTAGGACTGTGCTGGTGTCAGAACAAGGCAGAAAAGATCCTGTATGCAAAACGTTTAAATCCACCTGTAACATCTGTCTCCTAACAGCAGCATTTATACCATTTACACTTAATGTAGCTACTGAAATATTTTGATTTAAACATGCCATTTTATATTTCACTTTGTGTTGCATGTTTTGTCTCTCCTTTATGTTGGATTTTCAAAATTATTATTATTCCAACTTTTGCCTTTATTAGTTGGTAGGTTCTTTTAGTCACAGCTCCGGGAATTTGTCATACTTACCAAAATACAAGGTTTTCAATACTCTCATTCTCCTCTCAAGTAATGCATTTAATTACATTTGTCCCCTTAGACTTAAAATACAAGGTATCAATTACTGCATATTTCTGTATGCATATAATTACTGAATTTAATGGACACCCTTACCCAAATTACAACAGTACAATTTTGTTTGGTTTGTTAGTGTTCATTCACATTTACTCATAACAATGATACAAGTAGTGTTCAGAAAAAAGGTCTTGTCAAAGAACAACAAAGCAGGATGCTACTTACAGGTGGTAAAGAAAGATTTTATTCATTAATAACTACCATAGTAGAGAAGAGAGTCCAGTGTGAGTAGCTCAAATTTCCTGAAACAAAAGGCAGGAGACTTTTTTCCCCCAAGATTTTATTTAAATTTCAGTTAGTTAACATACAGTGTAATATTCGTTTCAGGTGTAGAATTTAGTGATTCATCACGTACAACACCCACTGCTCATCACAAGTGCTCTCCTTAATACACATCACCTATTTAACCCATCCCAACACCCACCTCCCTTTCAGTAACCTTCACTTTGTTTTCTATAGTTAAAAGTCTGTTTCCTGGTTTGCCTCTCCTTTCCCCACCCACATTCATCTGTTTTGTTTCTTAAATTCCACATGAGTGAAATGATATGGTATTTGTCTTTCTCTGACTACTTATTTCCCTTAGCATAATACTCTCTAGTTCCATCTGCGTCATTGCAAATGGCAAGACTTCATTCGTTATGGCTGAATAATATTCTCCAGGAGTTTTATACATACCTTTATATGACTGAGGAAGTTCCTTTTTTTTTGTCTTTGCTCAAAGGATAAGTTCTATGAAATGTCTTTTCTCCATCTATTCATGTGAGAATATATGATGATTCTACTTCATTAATGTGCTAAATTACACTGATTTTCAAATGTTAAACCTACTTGCACTCTGACAATATTCCAAATTTAGTCATGATATATTATCCTTTTCATATATTCCAGGATTTATTATTATTTTGTTTTGAATATCTGTTTTCATCATTGAGAGTGACCTATAAATTTCCTTTCTCTTGAATGTCCTTATAAAGTTTCAGTATCCATGTTTGCTTTTCATAAAATAAACTGCAGTGTGTTCCAACATTTATCAATTCTCTTGAGATTTTGTGTAAGTGGGCTTTTTTCCTTAAATCATTGGTAGAATGAAGTCATGTGAGCCTGAACTGTCTATTGAAAAGGGTTGTAGTAATTGTAGTAATGGATTCAATTTCATTACCAGGTATAGGACCCTTCACATTGCCTATTATCCCCCAGCAAAGTTGGTTTATTGTTTATTACTAGGAATTTATCTGTTTCATATAAATTTTCAAATGTATTGGTATAAACTGTGTACAAAATCCTTTCATTATCTTTTTAATGTCTGCGGGATTCAGAGTGACCCAATTTTCATTCCTAACTTGTTTTCTCTCTCACTCTGTCTCTCTGTTCATCTGACAGAAATGGAAAAGTAAGTGTGGCATGTTTATACAAGGAAAAATAAATGCAGCATTTTGACACAAAAATGAATACATAATGTGGGAAGCAAAGGCAAAAGAAAAAATCAAATTTCTTAACTGCCTACAGCCCATTGACAAGACCTTGAAACAGGTAGAGTGATCTTCCTCCAGGAGCTCAGCTGCCTCGATCTTGACATTTTGCTAAGGGCAAAAGGCAATCTTAGTCCAACCCCCAGGATTCTGTAAGTTTTATATAACATATAAAAATTCCTTTGGAAACTTCCTTTATCTCTACCCCCCAAGATATATGTTGGCAATCATCCCCCAAGCATATGGCCCACTGATATACATCTGAAGGGTCT
Source organism: Ailuropoda melanoleuca (assembly GCF_002007445.2). NCBI lineage: Eukaryota > Metazoa > Chordata > Mammalia > Carnivora > Ursidae > Ailuropoda > Ailuropoda melanoleuca. Next base: position 38,080,455 of record NC_048229.1, on the reverse strand, counting down.
CATGACTAAGGTTTTTATTAGACAATAATAAGCGACCTTTTCCTAACAAGGTTCTGGAAACCCTGCTTCCAAAATTCCTTAGAGACTTATGCTATCTGTAAACCCCCCCCAACTTGAAAGTATATAATCAGTCACTCCTCATAACCCCAGTGCAGCTCTTTCTGCCCATGGGTCTTGCCCCCATACTTTAGTAAAACCACCTTTTTACACTGAAGATATCTCAAGAATTCTTTCTTGGTCATCAGCTCTACACCCCAACACTTCCTACTTCAATAAATAACCTAGAACTACATGCAACAACATGCAATCAGTGAATCACACAAATAACGTTGGGCAAGAGAATTCAGATGCAAGAGTATATACTGTGTAATTCCACTGATATAAAACAGAAAGATTGCTAAACCGATCTTTGCTGTTAGAAATTTGGATAGTGATCATTCCTGGAGAATGAGAAAGAAAACAGAAGAGAGCGTGAAGACGTACTTTGGGAGGCTGGTAATGACTTGTTTCTTGATCTGGATACTAGTTAAATAAATGGATGTGTTCAGTTTCGGAAAATCCATTCAGCAGTACTCAGGCTATATGTGCTTTTAGGCATGCATATTACACAGAAGTTATTATTACAAAATCAGGAGGGCTTCTGCTTTTTTGCTCCAAAATGGAAAAATCTTGTAAGTAATCACTACTATCCTCACAGCAAGAAAAAAAGCTAAGCAAACTGAAAATTAATAATTCTTATTTCCCTCAGAGAATTGAGGTCAGAGGGCAAACAAATGGTCTGAGAACTGGAGAGACAGGCAAAGAGAATCACAAATAACCTAAAAGAGAAGCTGCTAGAGCCAGGGACTGGTAGGAATTGATGAACTGCTGGAAACTGAGTGTGGATTATCTTGAAAGTTAAAAACTCCTACAGGTCCTCACTTTCTTGAGTTGAACCTCTAAGAACACCACCACTTCCTCAGAATGAAGAACAGAAGAAATCCCCCTCACACTTCTAGCAGGGGGAGGCGAAAATAACCATTTTGAAATATTTTAGATAGTCTGTTGTCCACCTCCCCTCAAAGGAAACTAATTTACCGGAGACTAACCAACTTGGAGGAAGGGGAATACCCAGCCCCCTCTACTGTCACCTAACGGGTTGAGGGAGGAAAGGACCTGAGACGAACTTGTGCAGGTCACAGCTCCACGGTGGCAGGCAAACTGAGAGACTAAGACCTAAAATTCTTTCCCACCCCTACACTTCCTCTACATCAACATGATTCTTGCATAAAAACAGGGTTAGAGCTGAAAAAAGAAAAAATGCATGATCATCTCAACTGATTAGAAAATTATTTAACAAAATTCAACACCCTTTCATCATAAAAACATTAAACAACAAAATCCTTGCTAGCTATTTTGTGGAGATCGACAGACTGTTACCAAGGTTTATAAGGAGAGGCAGAAGACGAGAATACCCAACACAATATTGAAGTAGAACTAAGTTGGAGGTCTGACAAATAATCATCCAGTCAAATCTTAATACTTATTTCTCTCTTTGGTTATGCTTGAAAAATCTATTCCTAAACCAGTATTACAAAACATAGACAAGATTATCACCAGATTACTTTTACATTTAATTATTCAGTGTTGAATGTATCCTAATGTACAGTATTAAATTAATATTACTTCACTTCCACTCACCATTATTAAATGTAGCTAACACGGTGTGTTGAGAAAACCAGCCCATTCCCGGGAGTACCAAAAGTTACTTTCCCGTATGTTATCACCAGGCTGCAGCTACCTTAGGGTACGCTGCACCAGAGTCCCCGCCATAGCCCTGGGGCCGCACCAGTGACCCTACCTTGAGGCTCTGCACCCACAGGCCTGAGGCTTCCGACAAGCGCCAGTTCCGGACTGCCCTGCCCTGCCTTCTAGCCTGATCTGGACCACCAGGACGCGCGCACCACGCCCTCTTCTGTTTCCCTGTCACAAAACCAGCCCTCGCGGGGCGCACTCCTCAGAACTGCAGCAGCCCCCGCAGCGAGGTCCCGGCAGCTAACTAGCACTCTAGCGAGGATTCTGGGAATTCGGGCTACTTTTCCCACAAGCTACCGCGGCCACGGACATTCAGGCTCCAACTACATTTCCCAGAGGGCAGCGGTCACAGAGGTTCTTTGGCTTCCCTTCCGTTTTCATGCGGTTCTCGCGCTGCGCTCGGTGAGTTGAACTCCGCTCGGGATGTAAGCGGCACAGGGTGCAGACAGGCTGGGTTTTGGACAACCAAATTAATCCGGGTGGGGGAGGAAGTCTTTAAAGCGTGGAAGCCAGTAATAGGGTGGCCAGTTGTTACCGTGCTCTCAGGCCTGCGGTTCAAACACCACAGAGGAGGGTGGTGTGTGTCTGTAGGAACAGATGGGGAGGGGGGAAGCGTGTGGGGGCTGTGTGTGCGCGCGCGCGCGTGCGTGCGCGGAAATGTGCCTGTGCTGCAGTAGGTGCGCTTGTGAAGTTGATGAGGTTGGGGACTATACGTGAGGTTCAGTGGGGTGGGGTCCGGAGCCAACGACCAAGAAAGAATTCTTGAGGCGTCTTTGGTGCAAAATGGTGGTTTATTAAAGCACGGGGACAGGACCCGTGGGCAGAAAGACCTGCTGCCCCGGGGTTGTGAGGAGTGGCCCATTATATACCTTCAAGTTGGGAAGGGGTTAGGGATAGCGAAAGTCTCTAAGGAATTCTGGAAGCAAGGTTTCCAGGACCTTGAGGGGGCTAGCTGTTGTTGGGAAAAGGTCATTCATTACTGTCTCATAAAACCTGAGTCATGAGACCCTTCAGTGGGCCATATGCTTGGGAGATGATTGCCAATATGTATCTTGGGGGGCTAGAGATAAAGGAAGTTTCCAAAGGAATTTTTATACGTTAGAGTAGACTTACAGGATCTTGGTGGAGGGGAGGGGTGTCAGGCTAGGACTGCCTTTTGCCCTTAGCAAAGTATTAACATCGAGGCAGCTGAGTTCCTAGAGGAAAGCCACCATGCCTGTTTCAAGGATTTGTCAATGGGCTGTAGGTAGTAAGGACTGTTTCTTTGTGCTTTAGGGCAGCCAGGAGTGCCTGAGGAATGTCACATACATCCCATTGGGAGGGGGGTTGCAGGGTGTCAGCTTCTGCTTTGTCTTCAACTTGCCCTCCGTTCCCTCATCAAAGTGAGGGTGAGACAGGTGCGTGGCTGTGCGCGTGTGATGTGCATTTGGTTGCAGGTCTTTTACCTGTGCGGCGATTGTTGTGGCTCTGTTGTGTCATTGTCCTGTGGCTCTGGGTTTCCTGCTGCTTCTTTCATCTTCTCTCCTCACAGTTACTTGTGGCTGCCACAGAGGAATGGCCGTTAAGAATGAAGTTGGAGGTTGGGAATGTCTTGGAAATTCTTTACTTGGCAGCTCTGAGGGGCAGCCACGCGTCTCAGAACCACGGTGTTCCCAGGGATCTGACCGCAGGAATTTGCTGTAAAGCCTACACAGATTACACGGTGTCCCACTTCCGTCTGTTTGGGTGTGTGTGTTAGCAGGGCGGGCGTGGACCTAGAGAATGTTGTGCAACGAAGTCATTCTGTGCTCCAAGAAAAACCTAGCGTCCTATGACTCCCTACCTTGTCCTGCCATTCCCCCAAAGAAGGACCCTGATGAGGAGAAAAGAGTTGTTACATCAAAAAAAAATCAGTGTTTGGTCTAGTTTTTCTTTCATAAAGTTATTAGTTTTAGGGCATGTTTTCCTTTGTCTGAAATGCTTTCTTCCTCATGGATGTTGGGTACTATTGACATAAACCTTGTTAACATTCTCATATTCATTGGGTTATCATTTACATCCTCCTGTGTATTCTGTTATTGTAAACAGAACCCAAAAAGATTCAAATTTTTTGGTCTAGAATCAAGGACAATTTTCCTGTTTTTGATTATGTGAAAAATTAATGTTCAGGGTTATGGAAATGCTTAATGATTAACCCAGATGGTTGAATATTATGCAGTCAATTAGATTATGTTTATACAGGGGTGCCTGTGCGGCTCAGTCAGGTAAGCATCCCACTCTTGGTTTTGGCTGAGGTCATCATCTGGGGGTATAAAGTGGAGCCTCTAGTACAGTAGCTCCCCACTCAGCACGGGGTCTGCTTGGGATGCTCTTCCTCCCTGTCCCTGCCCCATTCATGTGCATGCTCTCTCTCTCTCTAAAATATTTTTTTAAAAGATTATGTTTATACAGAGTTAGGACAGAAGGACAATGTACACTCTATAATATTAGGCAATATTTGTATTTATCAACAGTAATACCCTGGAAAAGTTTCAATTATATATGAATCTCACTTAAGAAGGTATTATTGTAAGCAGTTTTACAAGGAGTGCATCGTAAAATAATATTTTAATTGTTTATTGAGGAAGGGTAGTGGTGTAGCTACATATATCAAGCATCTATTGTGTACCAAACACTCTTCTACCTTCATTACATTCTAGGATCAGTCTGCAAGTGCCACTTACCTGTAGTGTGTTCATTTTCAGTAGGATCTTGGTAATGAAAGTGTTGGGGAGATGTAACCAAAGGATATTCAAGGACTGTAAGTGTAATTTGTTTCCCTTGTAATACTTCCCCATGTCATGCATAGAGTTCAGGTTTCATAAATACAAGAATGAACAACCTCTTCTTGTTTTTTCTCTATGATTTTTAAAAGATTTTATTTACTTATTGAGAGAGCGAGAGGGAGAGAGAGAGAGAGAGCTAGGTGGGGGAGGGGCAGAGGGCAAGGAAGATAGAGAATCTCAAGCAGATTCTGCATTGAGGGCAGATCACGACCTGAGCTGAAATCAAGAGTCGTTTGCTCATGGGGCGCCTGGGTGGCTCAGTCGTTGAGCATCTGCCTTTGGCTCAGGGCGTGATCCCGGTGTTATGGGATCGAGCCCCGCATCGGGCTCCTATGCTGGGAGCCTGCTTCTTCCTCTCCCATTCCCCTGCTTGTGTTCCCTCTCTCGCTGGCTGTGTCTCTCTCTGTCATATAAATAAATAAAATCTTAAAAAAAAAAGAGAATCGCTTGCTCAACTGACTAAGCCACCCTCTGTGATATTTTAACATTTGTCATATGTTGAAATGTCTTTGAAATATTTTGAAATACCTTATATTCTGGTGATGGCATTAATGAAGGCTTGTTGTAAAACATGCAGTTCCTAAGGAGCTTCTGATAAAGAAATATAAAATAATCTTATTCCCAACCCAGAGATAACCCATTAATATTTTTCCATTTAGTATATATATATTATTTTGATTTGAAGAGTATGATCACATTGATTAAGTGTAAGAGTCAAACCATAAAGAAGTAAGAATCTGAGTTTGCAAAAAGAGACTATGAGTTTTATTATATGTGCATGTGAGTAGAAGAGAGAAGTGACAATTTCTGGTTTGAAAAACTTTCCAGATATTTACATCTTTTAGATAATAGAAATAACTTGTTAGTCACCAGGGCACCAAGTGTCAAAAAAGACAGTCTTTCAGAGTTAGATTTTTCTTTAAAGATTTTTTTTTTATTTTTAAGAAATCTCTACACCCAACATGGGGCTCAAACTCACAACCCTGAGATCAAGAGTCACATGCTTGGGATGCCTGGGTGGCTCAGTCGGTTAAGCATCGGACTCTTGATTTCAGCTCAGGTCATGATCTCAGGGTTGTGAGATTGAGCCCTGTGTAGGGCTCCATGCTGAGTGTGGAGTCTGCTTGGGATTCTCTCTCCCTTTCCCTTTGCCCCTCCCCCCGTTCCTGCTCTCTCTTCTCTCTCCTCTCTCTCTCTAAAAAAAAAAAAAAGTCAAATGGTCTACCAATTGAGCCATCCAGGTGCCCCAAAGTTTTAACCATTTTTAAGCATACAGTTAAGTAGCCACCATCACCACCATTCATCTTCAGAACTTCTTCATCTTCCCTGACTGAAGCTCTATCCATTAAACACTTCCTAGCCTCCCCACCCAGAAAGTGGCATCCACATTCTGTCTCTATGAATTTGATTATTCTAAGAATCTCATATAAGAGGAATCATACAATATTTGTCCTTTTGTGACTAGCTTATTTCAGCTAGCCTAATGTCTTCAAGATTCATCCACATTGTAACTTGTATCAAAGTAACCCTCATTTTTATGGCTGCATAATATTCCCTGGCATGCATATACCACATTTTATCAGTTTATGGACATTTGGGTTTCTTCCACTTTTTGGCTGTTATAAATACATTTGTGTACAAGTTGTTTTGGGGTTTTTTTGGGGGGGTGAATGTGTATTTTCTATTATTGGGTGTGTACCTAAGGTAGAATTGCTGGATCACATGGTAACTCCTACATTACCTGTTTTATTCTCATGATGTTGATGTAAGTGAAACTAATTAAGAATAATTCATCAGCTTTCTGGAGGATGTGACTAACAGGGTGGGAAATAGCTCTGTGAGGAAAACTCACAAAGGGATATGGCAATAAGAGCAGCGTCAATATATGTAAGACTATTCTCAGAGACTTTACCATCTTTTTAGGCAGTAATCCAGTGGTGGACATAAATAAAAATCAGAGAACGTTGTATTACCGGTAGCTGAAGAAAACAAGAACCATTTAGCAAAACAATCCAAATTTAATGTACTTCTCCATGACCAAGTAAATACTGTTTAAAAGAATGAACTGTGCACATTTTAGAAAACAAATTCCACTTAAAATATGACAAATGTTCATATGCATATGCACTTTAAGACCTGGCCATTGAATCAATAACTTCATATACTTAAACAAATTCTCATCAAGATCAAAAGAAAAATATGTGCTATATACACAGAGGAATATTATTTACCATTAAAAATAATATTTTGCTATTTGCAACAACATAGGTGGATGTTAACCTAAATGAAATAAATCAGACAGAAAAAGACAAGTAGCAATACTGTATGATCACAATTATATGAGGAATTTAGTCCCTCCACCCCCTCAAAAANGGGGGGGGGGGGGGGGGGGGTGGGCGGGTGAAGTGCATGAAGTACATGCAAAAAGTATAAACTTTCAGTTATAAATGAGTCATCGGTATGTAATGTCCAGCATGGTGCTATAGTTAATAATACTGTATTGTAATAATAATACTGTATTGTATATTTGAAAGTTGCCAAGAAAGGAGATTTCAGAGTTCTCATCACAAGAAAAAAATGTAACTATGTATGATGATGAATATTAACCCGACTTAACTGTTGATCATTTTCCAATAAATACAAATGTGGAATCATGCTATATACCTGAAACTAATATTATATGACAATTATATCTCAAAAAAATATGTTTTATTTTTTTAATGATTTTTTATTATATTATGTTAGTCATCATACAGCACATCCCCGGTTTCCAATGCAAAGTTTGATGATTCATTAGTTGCGTATAACACCCAGTGCACCATGCAAGACGTGCCCTCCTTACTACCCATCCCCAGTCTATCCCATTCCCCCTCTCCCCTCCCCTCTGAGGCCCTCAGTTTGTTTATCATAGTCCATGGTCTCTCATNAGTCCATAGTCTCTCATGTTTCATTCCCCCTTCTGATTACCCCCCTTTTCTTTATCCCTTTCTTCCCCTACCGATCCTCCTAGTTCTTATGTTCCATAGATGAGAGAAATCATATGATAATTGTCTTTCTCTGCTTGACTTATTTCACTTAGCATTATCTCCTCCAGTGCCGTCCATGTTGCAGGAAAAGTTGAGAATTCGTTCTTTCTGATAGCTGAGTAATATTCCATTGTATATATGGACCACAGCTTCTTAATCCAGTCATCTGTTGAAGGGCATCTCGGCTCCTTCCATGATTTGGCTATTGTGGACAATGCAGCTATGAACATTGGGGTGCATATGGCCCTTCTCTTTACTACGTCTGTATCTTTGGGGTAAACACCCAGTAGTGCAATGGCTGGGTCATAGGGTAGCTCAATTTTTAACTTTTTAAGGGACCTCCACACTGTTACCAGAGTGGCTGTACCAACTTGCATTCCCACCAATAATGTAGGAGGGATCCCCTTTCTCCACATCCTCTCGAACTATTGTCGTTTCTTTCCTTGTCTGTTTTTGCCATTCTGACTGGCGTAACGTGGTATCTTAGTGTGGTTTTGATTTGAATTTCCCTGATGGCTAATGATTTTGAACATTTTTTCATGTGTCTGTTAGCCATTTGTATGTCTTCATTGGAAAAGTGTCTGTTCATATCTTCTGCCCATTTTATGATTTGTTTATTTGTTTCTCGTGTATTGAGTTTGAGAAGTTCTTTGTAGATCTTGGATACCAGTCCTTTATCTGTGGTGTCCTTTGCAAATATATTCTCCCATTCCGTGGGCTGTCTCTTAGTTTTTTTGACTGTTTCCTTGGCTGTGCAGAAGCTCTTTATCCTGATAAAGTCCCATAAGTTCATTTTATCTTTTATTTCTCTTGCCTTTGGAGATGTGTCGTGAAAAAGGTTGCTCTGGCCGATGTCATAGAAGTTGTTGCCTATGTTCTCCTCTAGAATTTTGATGGATTCCTGTCTCACATTGAGGTCTTTCATCCATTTGGAGTTTATTTTTGTGTATGGTGTGAGAGAGTGGTCAAGTTTCATTCTTTTGCATGTAGCTGTCCAATTTTCCCAGCACCATTTATTGAAGAGACTGTCTTTTTTCCACCGGATGTTTTTTCCTGCTTTATCAAAGATTAGTTGCCCAAAGAGCCGAGGGTCCATTTCTGGGTTCTCTATTCTGTTCCATTGGTCGATGTGTCTGTTTTTGTGCCAGTACCATGCTGTCTTTGTGATCACAGCTTTGTAGTACAGCTCGAAATCCGGCATTGTGATGCCCCCAGCTTTGTTTTTCCTTTTCAACAGTTCCTTGGAGATTCGGGGCCTTTTCTGGTTCCATACAAATTTAAGGACTATTTGTTCCAGTTCTTTGAAAAATGTCCTCGGTATTTTGATCGGGATAGCATTGAAAGTGTAGATTGCTCTGGGTAGTATGGACATTTTAACTATGTTAATTCTTCCAATCCATGAGCATGGAATATTTTTCCATCTTTTTATGTCTTCCTCAATATCTTTCAAAAGTGATCTATAGTTTCTAGGATATAGGTCCTTTACGTCTCTGGTTAAGTTAATTCCAAGGTAACGTATGGTTTTTGGTGTTATTGTAAATGGGATGGATTCCCTAATTTCTCTTTCTTCAGTCTCGTTATTCGTGTATAGAAATGCAACTGATTTCTGGGCATTGATTTTGTATCCTGCCACCTTACTGAATTGTTCTATAACTTCTAATAGTTTGGGAGTGGATTCCTTTGGGTTTTCCATATAGAGTATCATGTCATCTGCAAAGAGAGACAGTTTGACTTCTTCTTTGCCGATTTGGATACCTTTGATCCCTTTTTGTCTTCTGATTGCTGTTGCAAGGACTTCTAGTACTATGTTGAATAATAGTGGCGAGAGTGGGCATCCTTGTCGTGTTCCTGATCTTAAGGGAAAGGCTTCCAGCTTTTCCCCATTGAGAATAATGCTTGCAGTAGGCTTTTCATAGATGGCTTTTATGAGATTGAGAAATGTACCCTCTATTCCTACACTCTGAAGGGTTTTAATCAGGAAAGGATGCTGTATTTTGTCAAATGCTTTTTCTGCATCAATTGAGAGGATCATATGGTTCTTGAGTCTTTTCTTGTTGATATGATGTATCACATTGATTGATTTGCGAGTGTTGAACCATGCTTGCATCCCAGGTATGAATCCCACTTGGTCATGATGGATAATCCTTTTAATGTACTGTTGGATTCTATTAGCAAGGATCTTGTTGAGGATTTTGGCATCCATATTCATTAGAGAAATCGGTCTGTAATTCTCCTTTTTGAGGGGGTCTTTGCCTGGTTTGGGGATCAAGGTAATATTAGCCTCATAGAATGAGTTTGGTAGCTTTCCTTCTGTTTCTATTTTTTGAAATAGCTTTAGGAGAATAGGTATTATTTCTTCTTTGAATGTTTGGTAGAATTCCCCAGGAAAACCGTCTGGGCCTGGAGTTTTATTATTTGGAAGGTTGTTTATCACTGACTCAATTTCTTCATAGTTAATTGGCCTATTTAAGAAATCTATTTCTTCCTGTTTCAGTCTTGGTAGTTTATAGGTTTCCAGGAAGGCCTCCATCTCTTCCAGATTGTTTANGTGACCTCTCCTTTTTCATTCATAATTTTAATAATTTGGGTCCTTTCTCTTTTCTTTTGGATAAGTCTTGCCAGTGGTTTGCCAATTTTATTGATTCTCGCAAGGAACCAGCTTCTAGTCCTGTTAATCTGCTCTACTGTATTTCTGGTTTCTAATTCATTGATTTCTGCTCTAATCTTGGTCAACTCCTTCCTTGTCAGTGGGTTAGGCCTGTCCCTCTGTTGCTGTTCCAGTTTCTTGAGGTGAGAATATAGAAACTGCATTTTAGATTTTTCTATTCTTTTGAGTGAGGCTTGGATGGCTATGTATTTCCCCCTTAGGACTGCCTTTGCAGTATCCCATAGGTTTTGGACCGTTGTGTATTCATTCTCGTTGGTCTCCATAAATTGTTTAATTTGTTTTTTGATTTCCTGGTTTATCGAGTCATTCTTGAGCAGGATGGTTCTTAGCCTCCAAGTGTTTGAGTTTCTTCCAGGTTTTTCCTTGTGGTTGAGTTCCAATTTCAGAGCGTTGTGGTCTGAGAATATGCAGGGGATAATTTCAATCTTTTGGTATTGGCTGAGACCTGTTTTGTGTCCCAGAGCATGATCTATTCTTGAGAATGTTCCATGGATTAGAATAGAATGAGTATTCTTTGGTTCTGGGGTGTGGTGTTCTATATATATATCTATGAGGTCCAACTCATCGAGTATGGCATTCAAAGCCTTTGATTCTTTCCTTAGTTTTTGACAGGGTGTTCTGTTTCTGATAGTGGGGTGTTGAGGTCCCCTAGCTACTATTACTGTGTTCTTATCTATATGTCTCTTTATTTTGGTTAAGAGTTGGCTTGTGTATCTTGCTGCTCCCCTGTTGGGGGCATATATATTTATAATTGTCATATCCACTTGTTCAATACTTCCTTTAAGAATAATATAGTGCCCTTCTGTGTCTCTAACTATCGTCTTTAGTTTAAAATCCAATCTATCTGATACGAGAATTGCCACCCCAGCTTTCTTTTGAGGTCCCTTTGCGTGAAAGATGGCACTCCATCCCTTTACTGNATATATATCTATGAGGTCCAACTCATCGAGTATGGCATTCAAAGCCTTTGATTCTTTCCTTAGTTTTTGACAGGGTGTTCTGTTTCTGATAGTGGGGTGTTGAGGTCCCCTACTATTACTGTGTTCTTATCTATATGTCTCTTTATTTTGGTTAAGAGTTGGCTTGTGTATCTTGCTGCTCCCCTGTTGGGGGCATATATATTTATAATTGTCATATCCACTTGTTCAATACTTCCTTTAAGAATAATATAGTGCCCTTCTGTGTCTCTAACTATCGTCTTTAGTTTAAAATCCAATCTATCTGATACGAGAATTGCCACCCCAGCTTTCTTTTGAGGTCCCTTTGCGTGAAAGATGGCACTCCATCCCTTTACTCTAAGTCTGAATGTATCTTTGGGTTCCAAATGAGTCTCTTGTAGACAGCAAATGGATGGGTCATTTCTTTTTATCCAATCTACAACCCTGTGGCGTTTTATGGGAGCATTCAGGACATTAACATTGAGACTGATTATTGAGAGATATGATTTTAATGATGTGATGTTGCCAGTAAAATGTTTGTTTCTATAGATTGTGACTTTCTGTTCTGTATCACTCTTGGGCCTTTTTACCTTTATAGAACCCCCCTTAATATCTCCTGTAGGGCTGGTTTCGTGGTTACGAAATTGGTCAGTGACTGGTGATTCTGGAAGGTNGAAATTGGTTAATGATTGGCGATTTTGGAACGTCTTTATTTCTCCATCAATTCTGAATGACAGCCTTGCTGGATAAAGGATCCTTGGCTGCATGTTTTTCTCTTAAAGAGCTTTAAAAATGCACCCCCAACCCTTTCTCTCCTTTCAGGTCTGTGTAGACAGGTCTGACGTAATTCTGATANGTCTGACGTAATCCTGATACCTTTGCCTTGGTACGTGAGAAATTTCTTTGCCCTGGCCGCTTTCAATACTGTATCCTTGGATCTAATATTTGCGAATTGCACTATGACATGCCGTGGCGTAGGTTTGTCCTGGTTGAGCTTGGATGGGGTCCTCTCTGCCTCTTGGACACGAATGCTTGTTTCCCTTGCTAGATTAGGGAAGTTTTCAGCTACAATTTGTTCAAATATCTCTTCTAGACCTCTGTTTTTCTCCACCCCCTCAGGGATGCCGATGATTCTGACATTGGATCGTTTCTTTGAGTCAGTAATCTCCCGTAACCTACATTCGTGGGCATGGATTTTTTTAAGTCCAGCTTCTATTTTCGTTTTTTCTTCTACTAACCCATCCTCCAATTTGCTAATACATTCCTCTGCTTTGGCGACCCTGGCCGTCAGAGCCTCTAGTTGTGCCTGCATTTGGCTCATAGAATTTTTAATTTCTGTCAGATTTGCTCTCATTTCTGTTCTTAGGGATTCTATATTCTCAGTAACATTTTCGTTAATATTTTTTCAAGTCTACCCATCATCCTGTCCATTGTTACTCTGAATTCCATTTCTGATAATTTGGTTACATCCATATCCATTATTTCTGTGGCAGAGGCCACAGACTCACTGTCTTTTTTTTGCTGGGGGGGGGGGCTTCTCCTTCTCGTCATTCTGATGAGGAGAGGTTGCAGGGTTGTCCAGAGCCCAAATTATTGACCAGGACCCAGGCCATGCACCCTTGTATTATAGGGATCTGGGATGTGGGCTTCTTCTTTAAAGATTTTATATTTATGTGGCAGAGAGACAACCAGCGAGAGAGGGAACACAAGCAGGGGAGTGGGAGAGGAAGAAGCAGGCTCCCAGCAGAGGAGCCCGATGAGGAACTCCTTTCCGGAACGCTGGGATCACGCCCTAAGCCAAAGACAGGCACTTAATGACTGCGCCACCCAGGTGCCCCGGGATGTGGTCTTCTTGGTTTTTCAGCCTGCCTTCTGGGGGAGGGGCCTGCCGCGCGGATACCCAGGCAACCCTGTTTGGGTAGAGTCTCCATGTCCCCTGCGAGGGGGAATGGGGATGGTCACACCGTGAGCCAGTATTTCCAGGCTTTTGTTTTCTGGTGGCTTTCCCTGGTGTTTTGCTGTGCCTCTTCTGAGAGTCAGAGCAGCAGCGGCCCAATCTCAGCCTCTGTCTCAGAACAGAGGGATTGCGGCCCGTTCTCCACTGATGTTCTGGCCACTTTAACTGTGTTACTGTTAGTGCTGCTCAACCCTGCAGCGTCCCAGGATGTGTGCCCCACACCTGGCGTCCCAGCCCTCACTTCCAGGGCCGGCGCGTCTCTGTCCTTTGGGTTTCTAACACCGCTAGCCACCAGCTGCCCCCCCCCAGCGCGTGCTCCTGGAGCTCCCAGTCTCAGTCTGGTTCCAGTGAGCACACCGGAGTCCGTTCAAGTCTGGTGGCGTGCACTCCCTGCTCACGGTCCCAGTCTGTTCTCTCGCAGGTGCCATTCGCGAGTCTGCCCACTCCCCCTTGCCGGTGGCTACTGCTTTCCGGCGCCCGAATGCGGCGGCTCCCTCCCCCTTCCGTTTATCTTCCGATATCTGTGCGCTCTTTCATGGCTCCCCGCTTCGTACTTCAATACTCAGCACTGGAGATGTTCATTTGTAGAGATCCAGATGTATCTTCCTGCATCTCAGGCTGATTCCCTCAAAAAAAATGTGTAAGTTTTAGGTTCAAGTCTAATGCAAGAGTATACTTTCAAAAAACTGGTTATTGAGGCATGACCTTGAGGTTGCTTTAGGTTTTTTCCATCAGCTTTGTTTTCTAAGTATCTAGTTACTTGATCCCTGGTGAAATGTTGAGAGTTTATGACTTAAATTGCATAACAATATTCTGGAACACACACACACATGTGTGTACACACGCATACACTTTGGCTAAAGATTAGCCATGTGATCTTCACCTCTCTTTTTTTATTCATCAGTACTATGAAATGCCTATGTCAAAGAAATCTTTTCTTCAAATGTCTACGTCATTGAAGCAGCAAAGAAACCTGTCTCTTGTATGTAGGCGATTATTATTACTTTCCAAGAAAAAAATCAAGAGGAAAAGGCACTGTTGATGTATGAGTGTATAGCTTTCTGAACTTTTTCTGTCTACTGGAGCCTGATGATCTGTCAGCCTCTCAATATTGAGATATGCATATATTTTACAAATAGTATAGTGTAAATATGGTTTCATAATCTGACTTTTCTGACAATATTTCTGTAATATTTTCCACGTCTTCATTATTTTCCCTTCACATTTTGTATGTAATGTTTTTCATAATGTTTTTCAGCAGTCGGTTTTTCTGGAATCAGAATGTTGAGCCCTGCCTATGGTGTTTCTAACCTGTACACCTTTCTTTTCTTTTCTTTAATTTTTTTAAAAGATTTATCTATTTATTTGAGAGAGAAAGTAGGAGGAAGAGCAGGGAGAGAGGGAAACAAGCAAGACTCCCCGCTGAGCAGGGGGCCGGACTTGGGGCCTGTTCCCAGGACCCCGAGATCATGACCTGAGCCTAAATCAAGAGCCTGATGCCCATCTGACTGAGCCACATAGGTGCCCCTAACCTGCATGCCTTTTCCAACCTGTTCACCCTCACTGATCCGAAAGTCAGGAAGTAAGGTGTGGTTTGGATGGTGTAGTCCTTTTCAGTCCTGAAGGCTGTGAATGAAGAGAGGAGGATGTGTTCAGGGCAGGACTGAGCAGCCCAGTCTCAGGTGCAGAGCAACTTCCCAGAAATGGAGGACTGCCCAGAAAGCTGTCTGCTGAAGTATCTGCATTTCCTGGAAATTAGAGGAAGAAGTTTCAATTTATCTAAAATCCTCTAATCTTTTACAGTTGTGCGTGTTTGTATGGTAGGGGTATTAAGTAAAATGGAGTGGAGAAGCAAAACATTTAATTTCTTATATAGTAACACTAAAGCATGCTTGCTCTCACAGGTCTCTTTTTCCTTCCCAGTTCTGGATTCTCTGTTTTTCTCCACTAGAGGAGCCCCAAGGAGGACTGATCAGTTTTTGCAGATAATCAAACCATGACATATGTAAGTTGGTGTTCCCTTCTTGTTGAAATAAATTTTTTGATTATATTTCATTCATTCTTGTGATATAAATGTGTTAATTAATTATCCTGGAAACTTTCTACCAGAAAACACCCCAATCAATTATTGGTTCCCTATACCAGTGAATAATCGTTGCAGAAACCTCATGTTCTCTTTCTGTGACCCAGTCTCTTCCAACCTGTGTTCATGTGTATATACTGGCCAGAATATTCATTATCTCTTATGTGCCCAACTTATTTTAAGAGCAGTGATGGAAGAATGAAAAAATAAAGTCCTGTAAAGAAATGATTTGAGCTTCCCATGTCAGGATTGTAAGCTGATGAATTAGAGATGAGGTTCCCATTTGGCCAAACATGGAAAGATTCTGACATTCTCATAGACATGAGTTTTCTAGGGACAGGTGACAAAGCCTGGTAATAAATGGTCTCTGTCTTAGTGTAGATTGAGATTAATGCTTTGTGAGGCTTTTAAAATTGAATGGACATGTGATTTAGAACTTGCAAATATATGGATCATAGTTTTTGGTAAGGAATTTCTTTTTTTTTCTTTTTTTTAAAAAGATTTTATTTATTTATTTGACAGAGATAGAGACAGCCAGCAAGAGAGGGAACACTAGCAGGGGGAGTGGGAGAGGAAGAAGCAGGCTCATAGCGGAGGAGCCTGATGTGGGGCTTGATCCCACAACGCCGGGATCACGCCCTGAGCCAAAGGCAGACGCTTAACCGCTGTGCCACCCAGGCACCCCAGGAATTTCTTTTTTTTGGTATACTAGTTTTTTAATTTTTTAAAGATTTTATTTATTTATTTGAGAAGGAGAGCTCAAGCAGTGGTGGGGGAGGAGTGGAGGGAAAGGGAGAGAGAGAGAGAAGCAGACTCCCTGCTGAGCAGGGAGACTGACGTGGGGCTCAATCCCAGGACTCTGAGATCATGACCTGAAGGCAGATGCTTAACTGACTGAGCCACCCAGGTGCCCCTGGAATTTCTAAATGATAAATATCATAACTCTTTTATTGCTGACTAGATGTGCTGGAATTTAATAACTTTTATAAAATTCTGGATTATCTTATGTTAGTATCCTCTAACTCAGAAACCAGAAAAGTTTTCAGTGAGGGATTGTTGATGGCCATAACAGAGAATAAACTTATAATTAATGAGTTAACAGAGATCAAGAATTGTGAAAAGACCCTAGAGTAGTTGTCCAGCCTAACACATACAAACCTAATCACCTAAAGATGAATTATAACTCATTATAACTCTTAAGTTAGAGTGCTATGTGACCCTTCAATATATTTGTCAAAAGAAGAAAACTGTGATAGGATGTTTTTATTTTTATTTTTTTTATTTTTTTTATTTTATTTTATTATATTATGTTAATCACCATACAGTACACCCTCAGATTCCGATGTAAAGTTTGATGCTTCATTAGTTGTGTATAACACCCAGTGTACCATGCAATACGTGCCTTCCTTACTACCCATCACCAGTCTATCCCATTCCCCCACCCCCTCCCCTCTGAA